>NC_044554.1:107445487-107774848 GCF_007565055.1 Rhinopithecus roxellana
CACACACCCTACACCACATTTTTTTTTTTTTTTTTTTTTTTAAAGACAGGTCTTGCTCTGTCACCCATGCTGGAATGCAGTGGCATGATCATAGCTCACTGTAGCCTCAAACTCCTGGGCTCAAGCAATCCTCTCACCTCAGCCTCCCGAGTGGCTGGGACTATAGGGGCACACCACCACACCTGGCTAATGAAAAAAATTTTTTTGTAGATACAGGGTTTTGCTTATTACATAGGCTGGTCTTGAAATCCTGGCTTCAAACAATCCTCCCACCTTGGCCTCCCAAAGTGTTGGAATTACAGGCTTGAGCCACCATGCCCGGTCACATATATATGTATTAAACTGCTTGATATTGTCTCACAGCTCACTAAATCTATGCTTCTTTTTTTGTGACTTCTTCCTCTGTGTACTTCGTTTGGTAGCTGATATTACTATATCTTTAAGTTTAAAAATCTTTCCTTCTAAAAGATCTAATCCAGTTACTTTTCATCTCAGATATTGTATTTTTATCTATAGAAGTTATATTTGGGCCTTTTAAATATTTTTTGTTTCTTTCCTCATTATGTCCTTGTCTTCCTTTGCATTTTGAGCACATTTATAGGATTTATAATAGCTGTTTTTTTTTTTTTTTTTTTTTTTTTTTTTTTTTTTTTTTTGAGATAGAGTCTCACTCTGCCGCCCGGGCTGGAGTGCAGTGGCGGGATCTCAGCTCACTTCAGCTCACTGCAAGCTCCGCCTCCCGGGTTCACGCCATTCTCCTGCCTCAGCCTCCCGAGTAGCTGGGACTATAGGCGCCCGCCACCACGCCCAGCTAGTTTTTTGTATTTTTTTTAGTAGAGACGGGGTTTCACCATGTTAGCCAGGATAGTCTCGATCTCCTGACCTCGTGATCCACCCGTCTCAGCCTCCCAAAGTGCTGGGATTACAGGCTTGAGCCACCGTGCCCAACCAATAGCTGTTTTAAAGTGATTTTCTGCTAACTTCATCATCTCTCTCCTTTCTGCATCTGTTTTTCCTCTGATTATGGCTCATATTTTCCTTTGTCTTTGTATTTTTGTTTGTATGTGGGACGTTATGAATTTTGTGTTGTGAATGTAAAATTGGATGCTACATTTGGTTATATTCCTTTACAGAGTGCTGAATACTAGATTTAGCTGTATTCCTTTAAAGAGTATTGAATTTTGTTTTGGGATGCAATTAAGTAACTTGGCTGTCAACCTACTCCATTTGAGGCTTGCTTTTACATTTTGTTAGAGTGAGTCCAGAGTAGCCTTTATTCTGTACATTAGTCCCCCTTTATCTATAGTTTCACTTTTCAAGGTTTCAGTTACCTGTGGTCAACCTTGGTCTGAAAATAGGTGATATAGCACAATAAAATATTTTGAGAGACAGTGAGAGAGAGGGAGACCACATTCATATAACTTTTATTAAAGTATACAGTTATTATTATTCTATTTTATTATTATTGTTAATCTCTTACTGTGCCACACTTATAAATTAAATTATTATTATTATTATAGGCATGTATGTATAAGAAAAAACAGTATAATTAAGATTTGATATTGTCTGTGGTTTCAGGCATCTACTAGGATTTTGGGATATATCCCAGCTAAGAGAAACTACAATATAATTTACCTTCACTTCTATGGCAAGAACCTTCTGATAACTTTGCTCAGTGACTTAGGTATGATGAGATCTCTCTACTCTCTTTGATTGGAACACGAATTCTTTCTGGTCCTGTGTGAACTCTAGGAGTTGTTTGCCTTGCTGCCTACTGGTGTATTTTTGTTTTGTTTTGTTTTGTTTTGTTTTGTTTCTTTTTGGACTTAAGGATTTTCCTGTTGTTTAGACAGAATTTTAAGGTCCCTCCCAGCTCCCACCAAGATTTCTACCCCCTGGGATATATGCACCATATAATCCTCTTCCTTTCCTTGTGGGTAAAACTTATGAACATGATGGGATTTCACTCTCATTATTAGGTTACACTATATCATAAAGGTAAAGGCATTTTGTGGATTAAGGTCTCTAATAAGTTGACTTTGATTAATCAAAAGGGAAGTTATCCTGGGTAGGTATGATCTAATCAGAGGAGCCCTTTAAAAGAAGGTCCTGGTCTTTCTTGAAGAGAGAGATCCTCCTTCTAGCTTTGAAACGGTGGGTTGCCATTTTCTGGAAGGACCATGTGGCTAGGACCTGAGGGCAACCCCTAAGTGCCTGGCCAACAGCCAGCAGGCAATAGGGACCTCAATCATATGGCCACAGAGAAATGAAATCTGCCCAAACCAGTGAGCCTGGAAAAGAGCCCTGAGCCTGAGCCTGGCTGCATCTAGATTTCAGCCTTACAAGGCTCTGAGGAGATGACCAGCTAAGATATTTCTGAACTCCTAACTGTCTCACTTGCACCTATGAGATTTTAATTTATGGAGGAGACTGAGAGACAACACAGAGAACAATGCCATTGAAAGAAGATGTTTATTACTTATATTATCCAACAGAAGGAGGCATGCCCCATCATGCAGAGCCACATGGGTGAAGCACCAGTTTTGGTCAGAAGACAGAAGTGACAGGAAAGCATAGGCCAGAACCTTTATTGGGGTTACCATGGGAAAAGTAAGGCAAAGCAGGGCCACCAGTTTAGGACTGGCTGGTTTGAATAATCCTGGTGAATCTTAGGGGCATAGAGGCTGCCCCTAGTTGTCTTGATACCTTGCCCTGGAGTAATTTAGAGTAGGGGAATATTGCCATGGTATGTTAGAGTTTGATAAGGATGGTTTGGAGGATGGGCTCTGGGTTGGTTAGTTTGCATATAGAAGGTGTGCTCCCAGGTGAGCCCTTTGCTGTCTAAGAATTGGCTAACCCTGAGAGGGGCAGTCTCTGCCCAGTCAGTGAAACCACAAATGCCAGAGCATCAAGAATACAGACATAAGAAAATACAGTTAACATAATTGGCCCTGTAATGAATGGAGGCTAAAGCGACAAAGAATCTAAGAAAGCACAGAATACCAACCCACAGAAACTGTGAGATAATAAGTTTGTGCTGCTGGGGCCTCTAAGGCTGTTTGTCATGAACCAATAGAAACAGTCCTCCAGGCACACTCATCCTTGTCATGGGACCTCTCTGCAGTTTCCCAGAACTTTTCATGCAGCTTCCTCCTCTTTGGTACTTTCACCTACAAACTCTAGCTTCCCTGACCTCCTTGAACTCTTAGTTTTGTCTCTTCAACTCAGTGAGACCCCTGGGGACTGTGTTGATTCCCTGTCCCTTCACTGCAGACCACAGGCAGTAAGCTGGGGTATTGCAGGGCTTGGTCATTGTAGGGCCATTGTTTTCCTTCTCACTGCTCTCCTCTGCTTATTGTTTAGTGTCTGAAAACCATTGTTTTATTTATTTTGCCCAGTTATCTCATTGCTTATGGCAAGGAGGCAATTCCCATAGTAGTTAGCTTTTTCATGGGTGGATGCAAAAATCCATAAACCCAAAAACCATTTAACAGTCAAGTTCGCTACTCCTGAGCCATATAGACAAGGGCAGCCAGAGAGAAAGGTTGGGTTACTCACAAAGTGAAGCCCATCAGACTAACAGCAGATCTCTCGGCAGAAACTCTACAAGCCGGAAGAGAGTGGGGGCCAATATTCGACATTCTTAAAGAAAAGGATTTTCAACCCAGAATTTCATATCCAGCCAAACTAAGTTTCATAAGTGAAGGAGAAATAAAATCCTTTACAGATAAGCAAATGCTTAGAGATTTTGTCACCACCAGGCCTGTCTTACAAGAGACCCTGAAGGAAGCACTAAACATGGAAAGGAACAACCGGTACCAGCCATTGCAAAAACATGCCAAAATGTAAAGACCATCGATGCTAGGAAGAAACTGCATCAACTAACGAGCAAAATAACCAGTTAATATCATAATGACAGGATCAAGTTCACACATAACAATATTAACCTTAAATGTAAATGGACTAAATGATCCAATTAAAAGACACAGACTGGCAAACTGGATAAAGAGTCAAGACCCATCAGTTTGCTGTATTCAGGAGACCCATCTCACATGCACAGACACACATAGGCTCAAAATAAAGGGATGGAAGAAGATCTACCAAGCAAATGGAGAACAAAA
This sequence comes from Rhinopithecus roxellana, assembly GCF_007565055.1. NCBI lineage: Eukaryota > Metazoa > Chordata > Mammalia > Primates > Cercopithecidae > Rhinopithecus > Rhinopithecus roxellana. The sequence continues at coordinate 107,449,609 of NC_044554.1, forward strand.
AAAAAGCAGGAGTTGCAATACTAGTCTCTGCTGTTTTTTTCATCCATCCTTGGGTTGCCCTGCTCAAGATTGCGGGTCCCTAAAGAAAGTGTTTGGCCTAACATGGGACAACTGTCTGACCTGTGCTGGGATAAGGGGGTATAACTTGCTTTACTATCCCACCAAAAAGACACCCAAAGGGAAAGAGGAGGTTCCCCCAAAAGAAGTTTAGGTTCCGATAGGAAGTGGGAAAGGATGTTGGATGGCCATGAAGAGACAAATGCCACTGGAGCCTTGAGGATGCACAGCTGCCAATGATGTCTGATATTCTGTACATTCCAAGGAGCTGGCAAACTTCCTCCCCTGCAAACTGCTTCCCTTCCTGCCAGGATCCCCTCCTCACCATCTGGCTCCTGGATGCCCCACAACCATCCAGCTGCCCTTTCCAAGTCTGTGACTAAAAATGTTGACTCCTACAACCAGAAAGGACTTCAGGATGACCTTTTCTGTGCCCTTCTGAGTTGGAGACAGCTGATCAATAACACAGTCAGGCAGTGCCATATGGGGCCTAGAGGCTGCATATCTTGTCCTAAGACATGGCCAGTCATACCCAGTGAGTAGTGGGCACTGATGACAGGCCAGACTCTGAGCTGGACACTGTCCACGCATCCCTTTCACAACCCACCCAGCCACCCTAAGTGGTAATTTCTCTTTTTGGTGCTTACAGATGAAGATGCTGGGGTTTTGAGAGGTTAGAGAACTTGTTCAAGGCTGCCAGCTAATAAATGGAGAGTCTGCCTTGGAGCCTTGGGCCCTGCAAAGTCAAGGCTAGTGATCTTAACCACCAAGTTATATTGCACTGAATACAGAGGCCATTTTCCCCTCTTTGCTTGGTACAAATGAGGACACAGGAGGGGTGGCCCCAGAGTCTGAGGAAATGGTGACCACCCTCCCAGAGAGGGAGCAGTGGAGATTCACCATCATCTGTCTAGCACATGCTTTTGTAAAGGTGTTCATCCTGGGAGAACGTTCATGTGTGTGCTGTTGACAGGAGAGTTGAAAGTGGTTGAAAGACCCCCACTGCAGGGAACGGGCCTGCCTCCACCCCTCAGTGGTTTGTGCCTCAACAAAGCTACAGGATATTCCCAAGTCTTGGTTTTCTCATCTGGAAAATGAGAGAAGGAAAGACCTTCTTATCCCCTGTATGAGTTCCCTTCCATGTGTTGCAGGGAGTCTGTCCCACTTGCGAAAATTGTCTGTGTTCGTGAGGAGGGCTGAAAGTGGGGCCAGGTGTTAGCTCATGTGTGGGGGTTGAAGATGAGGGTAGGGGATTGGTAGTAAACTTCTGTGTGAAGGAGTGATGAAGACAGGGAGGGATGAGGTAATAACCCCTAACTACACTTCCCAGCACTGACCAGGGCACGTGTGCACATCTGGGGCCCCTTGTGCTGTGGCGTCCAGAGAGGCAGACTCCACAGTGAGGCTTGGAGCTCTCCAGGCCACCCCACAGTCCCATAAATGACCCCCAAGACCTTCCAGCTCCTTTGGTCCAATCCTGAATTTGGCTTTACTGAGCCACTCCCCGATTCTCTCAACACAGACCCTGCTCCCTGCCTCATAGTTCACAGAGACTCTAGAAGCTGTGTCTTTGACTTTCCCAACTTCCCACTCTTCCCAGGGTCACTCTGTCCTCACCTATCCAAACCCTGAGCTCTCCATGGCCCATTGTATCAATGATCCTCTTCTTGGAGTGTGTCCAGTCAATGGTGAAAATATGCTGAAGCACCCCTTCTGCAATGACTGACAGATAAATGCACAATGTCTTGGAACTTTCTTTTGATTCTCCCAAATCTAGCCAGACATCCATGGCTTCTTCTCTTTCTTCCAATTCTTAAATGATATACACACAAAAATTCTTTAAAATTGTTTTTGTATCAAAACAATGTGTATGACTTAAAAAGTTTGCATAATACATGCATATGTGGGATATTACTCAGCCTTGAAAAGGAAGGACAGTCTGACACATGCTACAACATGGATGAACTTTAAGAGCATTATGCTAAGTGGAATAAGCCAAATACTGGATGATTCCACTCATATGACATGCCCAGTCAAATTCACAGAGACCAAACGTAGAATGGAGGTTGCCAGGGGCATGGGGGGAGGTTAAAATGGGGAGTTAGTGTTTAATACAGACAGTTTCTCTTTGGGAAAATGAAAAGGTTCTGGAGATGGATGGTCGTGTTGGTTGCATGACAGTGTGAATGTGCTTAACACAACTGAACCATACACTTAAAAATAGTTAAAATAATCAATTTTATGTTATGTATATTTCACCACAGTAACAAAAGAAAAAGGCTTATAAAGCTTATAACAAAAAACTAAAAACTGGCAGCCGCATGTCACCTGTCTGCATAAAATCACTGCTCCCCGAAGGCAACCGGTTTAAACTCTTAGCGTTCCTCCATGGTGCTTCCATTGACCTGAAGAACAGGCTTATACTGTTATTTCTTCATTTTTTCAGTTTTAAATTTTATCTAACTTCCTCTGATGGAAGACAAGAATTTAGTTCTTGTATAAACCTCTTTCTTCCCCACAATCTACACACACACCCACATACACACACAAACACACATGCATGCACACACACATACATTTTCTCTCCCTCTAGTCTCTCAACTCAATATTCAGTGTTTATATTATTATGATCATGCAAGTATTTTTTTAACAGCTGGGCTTTATAGTGTCCTCTGATTAGATTTTCTCTCATACAGCTCTTTGTTTTCCTGGGAATTTATGGTGACCTTTTTGCTAAGTTTTCTGCAAACTTCATTAATCATTCCGATATCTCTGAAAGAGGAATGAATCTGTATTTACTGGTGGAGTGTTTTTTTTTTTGTTTTGTTTTGTTTTTTTCTCGGAGACATAGTTCCCTAATCGCTCTGAATTGTTCCACGCACTCTGGGCCTGCTGCCAGCTACTACTTGGGATCCTCTCTTCCCCACCAGCCTGGGAAGTCACCAGCCCTCCCTGCCTTTGATGGTCTGTTGCATTCGTTTGATGAAGTGCATCCTCCAGCTGCTTCCTGGGACTTTAGGTCTCTGAAAGCACCTTCTTCTAACATCATACTCAGTTGGTCGTTAGTCTGGAAATTTCATACCCAGAGTTGGTAATAATTTTTCTGCACAATATTCAAAAGCTTTGCCCCCTTGTTTCCTAACTTTTTTTTTTTTTTTTTTTTTTTTTTTTGGGACGGAGTCTTGCTCTGCCGCCCGGGCTGGAGTGCTGTGGCCGGCTCTCAGCTCACTGCAAGCTCCGCCTCCCGGGTTCACGCCATTCTCCTGTCTCAGCCTCCCGAGTAGCTGGGACTACAGGCGCCCGCCTCATCGCCCAGCTAGTTTTTTTGCATTTTTTAGTAGAGACGGGGTTTCAGCATATTAGCCAGGATGGTCTCGATCTCCTGACCTCGTGATCCGCCAGTCTCGGCCTCCCAAAGTGCTGGGATTACAGGCTTGAGCTACCGCGCCCGGCCCTTTTTTTTTTTTTTTTTTTTTTTTTTTTTTTGAGACAGTCTCGCTCTGTCTCCCAGGCTGGAGTACAGTGGCGCCATCTCGGCTCACTGCAAGCTCCGCCTCCCGGGTTCACGCCATTCTCCTGCCTCAGCCTCCCGAGCAGCTGGGACTACAGGCGCCCGCCACCTCGCCCGGCTAATTTTTTTGTACTTTTAGTAGAAACGGGGTTTCACCGTGTTAGCCAGGATGGTCTTGATATCCTGACCTCGTGATCTGCCCGCCTCTGCCTCCCAAAGTGCTGGACTTACAGGCGTGAGCCACCGTGCCCGGCCGCCCGCTCCCTAACTTTCAATGTTACTATTGAGAATTCCAAAGTGATTTTAATTCCCTATGCTTTGACTCTGTCCTTCCCCCACCAACCCCCGCCACAGGAAGCCGTTAAAAGCCTGCAGTTTCACAATGCAGTCCCTTGGCGAGAGTCTTGGTGTTGGGTGCTTGATGGGCCCTCTCTGTCTATAAACTCACTGCTTCTGCTCTGGGAAATTTTCTCCTCTCTGTCTTCTGAATTCTTCTGTCTTGGACATTGAAAGTTGGACTCTCTAAATCGATCCTCTAACAGATTTTTAAATCTGTTTTCTCCTATTGTCTTTATCACTATCTTTTTTATTCTACTGTCTGGATGAGTTTTCTTTCAGTCCTTCTTCTGAATTTTTAATTTCTTGGGTCATATTTTGAATATTCAGGCCATTTTTCTTATTCTTTGAAGTTCTTTTTGGTTTTATACTGTGTTCCCTTTTCATGCATGCAAAATCTGTCCTTATCTCCCTGAGGATAGCAATGAGACACACATACAGTTTTCATTTGTTTTTGTTTTTGTTTTTGAGATGGAGTCTTGCTCTGTTGCCCAGGCTGTAGTGCAGTGGCGTGATCTTGGCTGACTGCAATCTCTGCCTCCTGGGTTCAAGCGATTCTCCTGCCTCAGCCTCCTAAGTAGCTGGGATTACAGGTACGCACCACCACACCTGGCTAATTTTTGTATTTTTAATAGAGACGAGGTTTCACCATGTTGGTCAGGCTGGTGTCAAACTCCTGACCTCATGAACTGACCGCCTCGGCCTCCCAAAGTCTTCAGTTTTCTTCTGCTCCTAGTATTGTCTCCTTTTCTTTCTGTTTGCTTTCATCTATGTTTTTTATGTGAGAGATGTTGCCTCCAAAGTCTGTGGATCTTTAATTACTCATTTGTAAATCAAGAGTGAGGTGACTGACGCTGATTGGGTTCCCTCTGAGTATGGGTGGCACTTGTTGGCTGATGGCTTCATAGTAGGGAGATCCAGAAAAGCTTGATTTTGCAGATCACATGCAAAGGGTAAGGACTCCAAATGGTATCGCCCGGCTCCAGCCAGAAAGTGTAATGTGGCTACCCGTGAGCTGGGGTCGCAGAATAGGGGAAAGGGATGGAGAGAGTCTCACAGTTTAGCATGCAGGCTTCCCCTCAGTCTTCTCTAGAATGGGCAGGGACTTTCTCTTGTCTGGCACTGTAGCCGTGTTACCGTGCCATGTGCACTGTATCCATTCAACCAATGCTTTCTGAATGGATGAGTGAATTCCACTATTTCTAGTTGAGCAACTATCACAGATACTCCTAAATCTGGACTTCCTCTGGATCAGCCTTTCAAGTGGTAAACCTCTCTCTCATCTGGATTACTCCATGGCAGAAAGGATTGGGGGTCTTTCTGCTTTGGAAATAGAATTTCAACCAGGGCTTCTGTTTCCAGCTCCATGACAAAGGTCCCACCCGCTGGGCTCTAGTGCCTCCAATTCCTGAGCCCTTCTGGGGTTAGGGTCACCTTGGGAGTCAGTTCGCTTCTCTGGGTTCTGTCACTGAAGATATTTAGCTTTCAGCATCATCAGGTCTGTGAAGTCAGTCATCCCTCCCGAACTTGGATGACATTTTCTGTTAAGTTAATTCCGATTCCCTTTGTCCTTTCCGTGAAAATCTCCTCTAACACAGGAAAACACATCAGTTAATCTTTCGATTTTGTTTTTCTTGAAGACAGACCTCTTGGAATAGCCTGTATAACTGCTCTGAAAATGACATAAAGATTTTTTTGAGCAAAGAAAAACACAGTATTTATCAGCTAACCTCCCTAAAGAAAATATTGGAGTATTCTTCAGGCAGAAAAGATGTATGGAATGTTGGATATGCAAGGGAAGAAAAACAATAACGAGAATAAACAGATGTGTTGGCCAGGTGCAGCAGCGCACGCCTGTAATCGCAGTACTTTGGGAGGCCAAGGTGGGTAGATCGCTTGAGGTCAGGAGTTTGAGACCAGCCTGGCCAACATAGTGAAACTCTGTCTCTACTAAAAATACAAAAATTAGACAGGCATGGTGGCAGGCGCCTGTAATCTCAACTACTCGGAAGACTGAGGCATGAGAATCACTTGAACCCAGGAGACGGAGGTTGCAGTGAGCCGAGATCGCACCACTGCACCCCAGCCTGGGCAATACAGCGAGACTCATTCTAAAAAAAAAAAAAAAAAAAAAAAGAATAAATAGGTGTGTCATGTAAAAAAATATTGATAGTATAACACAATGATCATGTTTAACATAGTTTAAAATATATAGATAATTACAACACACAGCAACATTACATAAGATGAGAATAAATGGACTTAAAGTGTTTTAAGGTTCTTGCGATTTCATGGAGAGAGGGTGAATGTACCATCGGGATTAAATTTTGCCATGCTCAGCATGCATGCTATGCTCTCTAGGATAATTATAAAAAAAGAAGAGTAACAAAAATGAACTAGGAAGCAAAGTACAATAGAGGAGATCAATGAAGACAAACGTTGGTTCCCTGAAAAGATTCATAAAGGCCAGAAATCTCTGGCAAGACTTTTAAGACAAAGACAATAGAATGCGAAAGTACCTACTACTCGGAATTTAAAAGGGAACATTACTAGAGGTGACACAGATTAGATGGAAATTCAAAGTTAAAATATGATAAACAACTGTAAAAAATTGAACACATAGATAAAATGGTAAATTATAGAAAACACAAATTTACAAAACTTACATATGCAGAAATAGAAAGCTGGAATGCTCCTATGACTATTAAAGGAATTAAATCCATCATTTAAAACTTTTCCCAAAGAAAACTCTAGACTCAGATGGCTTCATCAATGAATCTAACCAAACATTTTAGAAGAAACAATGCCTCTGTTATACATAGCCTTCCAAAGAACACGAATAAAGGGAGGATTTCTCAACTTAGTTTATGAGGCCAAAGTAACCTTAATAACCTAAATCTGACCAGGACATTGTAAAAAAGGATAATTGCAGGCCAATATCACTTATGAATGTAGATGAGAAAATTCTCAAAAAGTACTAGCAATTCAGCAAATCATAAACAAGATAATACGTTCTGATCAGTTGAGTTTACTCCAGAAATGTTGACTTAAGATTTGTAAATCAATCAAGGTAATGGTAATGTCACCACATTAACAGCGTAAAGAAAAAAATCATATGATAATTTCAATAGATACAGAGAAAAGCCCTGATAATATTCAACATCTATGATTTTAAAAATCATCCATTATAATAAAATAACAATAAAAATCTCAATTTAAAAATAGAAAGGGGCTGGGCACAGTGACTCACAACTGTAATCCCAGCACTTTGGGAGGCTAAGACGGGCGGATCAACTGAGGTCAGGAGTTCAAGACCAGCCTGGCCAACATGGTGAAACCCTGTCCCCATCTCTACTAAAAACACACAAAAAATTAGCCAGGCATGTTGGCGCACACCTGTAATCCCAGCTACTTGGGAGGCTGAGGCAGGAGAATTACTGGAACCCGGGAGGCGGAGGTTGCAGTGAGCTGAGATCGTGCCACTGCACCCCAGCCTCAGTGACAGAGTGAGACACTGTCTCAAAAAGAAAAAGAAAGGAATTTTCTTAAATTAATAAAGGATGTCTAATAAATGTCAACTAATTGATGAAATATAAAAATATTTCTCAACTGGACATGGTGGCTCAATGAACCTGTAAACCCAGCACTTTGGAGGCTGAGGTGGGAGCCCAGCCTGGGCAACATAGTGAGATTTTAATTTTTAACAACAACAAAAAATGAGCCAGGTGAGGTGGTGCACAACTGTAGTTTCAGCTACTTAGGAGGCTGAGGTGGGAGGATCACTTGAGCCCAGGAGTTTGAGCTGCAGTAAATATGATGGTGTTGCTGTACTCCAGCCCAGGTGGTAGCAAGACCTTGTCTCAAAAAATAAAAAAAACTTTCTCTCTGAGATTGAGAATAGGCAAGCATGATTCCTATCAATACTTCTATTCACATTTTTATGAAGTTCATAATACCTGAAATAAGGCAAGTAAAATAAGTAAAAGTATATGTATTATAAAGTAAGAAATAATCTGTTCTTATTCACAGAGGGTGTGCCAGAGTTCCTAGACAATCCAAAAGGATATACAGATAAATCATCAGAATTGATATATGAGTTTAGCAAGTTTGTGACTTATAAGTAGTGGAAAAATGAAGGCTTAAAAATATAACAGCATCAGAAATACCAAATACCTAGGGATAAATCTAATAAATATATTTACAGAGAAAATGATAATCTCTCTACACAGAAAGTGATCAATATTACAGAGATAAAGATATTTCTGAGAGAAATAAATAAACGAAGGAATATATCATCTTCATGGACTAGAACACACACAGCATAAAGATATTAATGTGTATATAGATTCAACTCAATCTAAATCAAAATTACTGCAGTTTTTCATGGTGGATGGAGGGAAGAGATTAACAAGCTGATTCTAAAATTTACATTGAAAATGCAAAAGACCAGGAATAACCAAGCTAATGTTCAAGAACAAAATAAGAGGAATTGCTCCTACATATAAAAATATTATTTTAAAATATTGTTAGCAAGTTATCATGATTAAGATGGTATATTTGCACAAGGAAGAACAAGCAAACCAAAGGAACTGAAATCCAAAGGAACCCAGAAATCGACTCACACACTTATGGATTCTTGATTTATGACAGAAGCGGCAGTGATGTTCCTGAGCAGTTCAGAAAGGATGGCTTTGTCAATAAAGCATCTGAGTCCATTAGACATCAATATAGAAAAAATGAAACTTGGACCCCTGTCTTGCACCAAATACAAAATCAATTCTGGGTGAATTACAGATCCAAAGAGGAAAGGTGAAACAACTAGCTTTCTAGTGGGCAACAGAGGCGACTCTCTTCTGCTCTCAAAGAAAGTAAAGATTTCTTAAGCAGACCTTAGGAAGAATCACAAAAGAAAAAGACTAAATTAAAATTAGAAATGTTTGTTTATGAAAAGTTGTCATTAAAAGGTTGAAAGGGGTCAGGTGTGGTGGCTCATGCCTATAATCCCAGGACTTTGAGAGGCTGAGGCATGAGGATTGCTTAAATCCAGGCATTGCAGACCAGCCTGGGTAATACGGCAAGACCTCATCTCTACAAAAAAATTTAAAAATTAGCTGGGCACGGTGGCATGCACCTGTGTTACTTGAGATGCTGACGTGGAAGGTTCACTTGAGCCCAGGAGGTGTAGGCTGCAGTGAGCCATGATCACACCCCTGCATTCCAGCCTGGGCAACAGAGTGAGATGCTCTCTTAAAAACAAACAAACAAAAAGTTGAAAGGCAAGTTATAGAGAAGGAGAAGATATTTGCACACATATAACTAACAAAAGATTTTATTCAGAATATATAAAGAAATCCTATGAACCCAGTACAAAAATGGGCAATAGACCTCAACAAGAAAGTAGTCCCAGCTACTCAGGAGGCGGAGTTGGAAGTATTGCTTGAACCCAAGAGTTTGAGGCTGCAATGAGCTATCATCAGGCCCGTGCATTCCAGTCTGGGCAACAGAGTGGATTTGGTAACTCTTTGGACTGAAAGGTGAGGTGAGATGGAAGCAGGGAGGTGAGGAAGCAGAGGACCCCAGCTTGGAAGCCTTGAGGCTTAATGTTCTCACTATTAATAGTTTTTATTTTTATTTTAAAAATTTATTTTTAGAAATAAATTATTTCATGATTATTCTTTTTTATCTTATTTATTTATTTATTTATTTGAGACGGATCCGCCTCCCGGATTCACGCCATTCTCCTGCCTCAGCCTCCGGAGTCGCTGGGACTACAGGCGCCCGCCACCATGCCTGGCTAATTTTTTGTATTTTTAGTAGAGACGGGGTTTCACCATGTTCGCCAGGATGGTCTCGATCTCCTGACCTCGTGATCCGCCCGTCTCGGCCTCCCAAAGTGCTGGGATTACAGGCGTGAGCCACCGTGACCAGCCTCATGATTATTATTTTATGTAGTCAGTCTTCTTCCCACCAAAGACAAAATGTTAGGGACGCCTGGAAGTTATAAGTTTAAATAGATCCCAGCTGCAGATGAAATTGGGATCAGAAAATAAGGGGAATGGGAGGAAAAGAAATATGACTTTGCACCAGAGATGATTTTGTACCAGTGATTGCCCTAAGCAGTTTGCACTGATATCTGGAGGAAGGCTTTTGCTAGTGGAGTGGGACCATCTCTCCATGATGCACCAATTTGCCTCCACTCATGTACATGTGGAATGAAAAGTTCCAGGCCCCCCGTCCTCTCTCTTCCCCTGCCTCTGGAGGATGCTGGATGAGGGGTGGTGAGGGTAGGCTGCACAGAGTATGGGAAAGGATGCGGGAGTCTCTGGCCAGTCACGGCAGGGGCCGGGAGTCTGGGTTGGGTATTTGTTCCCCTTAGGTCATTGTGTCCGGGGGAAGGGAGGTTTTCTGGAAATAATGTGTTTAGTTTGTATTAGGGGCGGTAAGAGCCGCATTTCCACATTGGGACGTTTCCTGGATGCACTGCTCTCTGTCCACAAGCAGAAATGGAAGTAGCCAAGGCAGGGCAGTGGGGCCCAGGCAGCAACCAGAGCGGCAAGTGAGAGGCCAGAGGGAGCAGATGGAGCAAGTCCCGCTTAGAAGGAGGGTGGAGTCCTCGGCGATGTCGCAGCAAAAACCAGTGGAAGTTGAGCTCCCGGGCATAACATACACGTTTGTCCACACGTGGTCTCCTCACGAGGACCCCAGTTGTCCTGGTTGTGAGGATTCTGAGACTCAGTGACTTGCTAACAATGACACAGATGGCAGGAGGCAGAATCAGGATTCAAACCTACTCAAACGTACCACAGGGTTTCTGCAGAAACAGAGAGAACTTGCTAGAAAAGTCATCGTGAGGCTAGCAAAGCTTGTCTGCTGCATTCTGTTTCTTTGTCACAGACAAAAAAGACATTACAGCCCTAGAGGCTGGCTTTTGGGGGGTGGGAGAGGAAGAAAACAAGATACTCTTGCTGGATAAAAGCATAAACCATAGGTGACACCTGGATTTGAAGCAGGGACCTCTTGATGTGTAGTCAGATGCTCTTCCACCAAGCTATATCCTCTACACTGGCAGAGTCCTCTCATTAGCGCCTTTCACGGCTGCAGTCCCACGCCTTTTCTGATCTCTGGCTGTTCCTGGGCTCTCACCTTCAGGGAACTGGTGCTGGCAACATGGTTTCTCGCCCCCGCCGCCAGGACTCACTCACGGATTCACTCCTACGCGGCACCAGCATCATCCTCCTGCCCAGGTGCCACTCCCTTTATGTAGTCTCTCTCCGGGTCCACCTCCCTCCAGCTTCTGCTTTGCTGTCCCTGCGGCGAGGGCTGTGAGAGCAAGGCCTGGAGAGCTCCCCTAGCCATAGCTCTCACCTTGCCTCAGGCCCGGGACGCTGGCCAGGGAGCTCAAGGCTTCGCCCTGCCTCCTCTGGGATCGAGTAGGACTGCAAGAAGAACCTGTCCGGGACGCCCGTTCTCCTCCCTTCCTTCATGGGCCTGACCCTCTTCCCTCTGCGGTTGCTGTTGTCCTGCTGTTAGTACTCCCTGCCCCTCCTCTACACAGATTCTTATTCCCTGATTCCCTTACCGAAAATCGTGGGACTTGTTAGCCTCTGTAATTTCATGAATCAACTCTTTAAAATTAATCTCCATCTAGATAGATAGATGATAGACAGACAGATAATAGATAGATGATAGAGCTCTCTTTTTCTGTCTACCTATCCAGATCTATCTATCGGTATCAATCCATATCTATCTATCTATCTATCTATCTATCTATCTATCTATCTATCTATCTATCTATCCATCCATCCATCCATCTATCCACCCACATCCTATTGGTCCTGTTTCTCTGAAGAACCCTGACTACCATACCAGGTAAACCCCTGTTCAATAATAATGAAAAGATAAGAACCTTTCATTGATAAAAACTGAGAGAATTTGCCATCAGCAAACTCTCACTAAAGTAAATTTTATTGTATTTTGAGACAGGATCTCTGTTGCTCAGGCTAGAGTGCAGTGGCATGATTGCGGCTCACTGCAGCCTTGACCTCCCAGTGGGGAGGTCCTTAAGCAATCCTCCCACCTCAGCCTCTGGAGTAGCTGGGACTACAAGGGTGTGTCATCATGCCCAGCTAATTTTCTTTTTTTTTTGGTATTTTTTGTAGAGACAGTTTCACCATGTTGCCCAAACTGGTCTCAAACTCCTGGGCTTAAGTGATCCTCCTGCCTCAGTATACCAATGTTCTAGGATTATATGCGTGAGCCACTGTGCCTGATCTAAAGTAAGTTTTAAAGGATATTTTTTCAGGAAGAAGACAACTGTATACAGAAGTAATGAATGATAGGAAATAGGAGAGTTAGAAAAGAAATTTAAGAATCTGGCTAATCTAAAAACATTAATTGAGCAGAAGACTAATAATCCAATAATTATTAATTTATTTTTAAATTAATAATCATGTAGGTATTTCAGTATTAACAAAACAAGGTGAAGCGAAATACTTGCTTTAACAGTAAATTGACCAGGTGTAGTGGTTCACGCCTGTAATTGCAGCACTTTGGGAGACCAGCTGGGAGGATCATTTGAGCCCAGGAGTTCCAGACCAGCCTGGGCAACATAACAAGACTCCATCTCTACCAAAAAATTTAAAAATTAGCTGGGCATGGTGGTGTGCCCCTGTAGTCCTAGCTACTTGGGAGGCTGAGACATAAGAATCGCTTGAGTCCAGGAGGCTGAGGCTGCAGCGAGCCATGATTGTGCCACTGTACTCCAGCCTGGGTGACAGAGCAAGACCTTGTCTAAAAATAAATAAATAAATCATACAGAGAGATTTGAACATAGCTTTCTCAGTAATTGATAACTTAAGGAGACAAAAATGAGGATTTTAAAGATTTGAATAATGTAAATTATAACCTTAATTTAATAGATACATATATTACATACATTATATATGTAAAACATTGCACTCAATAATAATGAGGCTGGGAGTGGTGGCTCATGCCTGTAATCCCAGCACTTTGGGAGGCCAAGACAGGCAGATCACTTGAGGTCAGGAGTTCGAGACCAACCTGGCCACTATGGCGAAACCCTGCCTCTATTAAAAATACAAAATTAGATGGTGTGGTGGCCGCACCTGTAATCTCAGCTACTCAGAAGGCTGAGGCATGAGAGTCACTTGAACCTGGGAGGCAGAGGTTGCAGTGAGCCGAGATTGCACCATTGCACTCCAGCCTGGACAAAAAAAGCAAAACTTCATCTCAAAAAAACAAAAACAATAATGAATGCACATTTTTTTCAAGCACAAATAGAACATTTATAGAAATTGACAATATTACAAGTCTAATTTTAGCACATTGTAAAGAATTAGCATATACAAACCTCATTCTCTGACAAAATGTAGTGAAGGCAGAAATTTGTAACAAATAACTTCTAAATAATCCTGTATGCTTTAACAAAAATTGAAAGACTTCTAAATTACTCATGAGTCAAAGAAAAAAATAACCATGAAAAGTGGAAATACCTGGAAGCAAACAATACTAAATATTATCATCAAAACTTGTGAAATGGCTTCAGAGAGGGACCTCCCCAGGACTGACTCCTAAAAGTGAAAATATCAGAGTCCCGGAGCGCAGCAGAGTGGCTCACAGCGGTGATTCTCAACAGTAACTCCATTTCCAGTGCTTCCGATAGGCTCTCTCCCTCTCCTTCCCCACTGAGGTACTTGCTGGGTTACAAGCAGTCAATCTGCTCCTTACTGGAGTGCTAATAATTGGCTTCAGAAAGGCGTCCAGAAATCCTGGACTGGCAGAACCTCAACGTGGCTTTCATATGACTGGCCGCTACATGCTTTCCATTAATTGCCTCCTTTTGTCTTCACAATGGGGTAGGTACTGTTGTTATCCCCAATTTACAAACGAAGAAACCAAAACTTAGAGACATTCAGTAACCTAGACAGTCTAACTTCAGAACCAAAGTTCATGATCATATTACAAGAATTCTTTCTCAAACAAGGTTACAAAAGGTCTTTGCCTACATGGCATTGTGAGATAAAACATCTGCCACTTCCTTATTGTCTGATTTGCCTTTTTAGATATTTGGGAAATAACAGCTCACCACCCATGACTTTAGGCTGTGAGGTTATGAAACAGTTAATTAGACTGCCATTTCATTTCATTTACTTTATGTATTTTTTCTTGGATGTGGGCAAATCTCATTTTAATTGCAAAAGACTTCATTTACATCACATTCAATAATGAACCAACAGGAGAACTGCTGACTTTGGAACATATGAATATATAAAAATTCAGGTAGTCAAGATAATAAGTACATGCAAGGAAAGCAATCCTCCTCATTTTTCTGAAAACTGTTTTACATTTTAAAAGATGACTAGGCATACTTGGAAGTTCAAAGCAGTAGGATGCATCATGCAGGGAAAGAAAGAGGAAAGCCCTTTTCCATGTTGTTAGGCAAATATATATCAAATATATCCCACTTCCACTTAATAGTCAGTTGGATGAGCTCTTTGAACCAGGCTAGGGCAGAATACTTAGTAAAACTGGGCGCTGGGTGGGGATGTGAACCAGGAGAAGAGGAGCACCAGATCCCATTGGTTCCCCTCTCTAACACAGAGGAGGCACACTGCCCCGTGTCCCTGGACATGGGAGGCACCAGCACAGTCATCAGATGATTACTGCATCCACTGCCTGGTGCTGGCCAATGGTCTTATTTTAGGCCATGGGGAAAATCCCTTACCACCAAATGCAAACTGTCCTTGAACTTAAGTCATAAAGGATGTTATGGGGGAAATTCTTGTTTGAAGAATTTCTTCTGTAGTTTGAAGAAGTCACTTTGGTTGTTCCTTCACATGAACACTTCTCTCTGTGTCACTTCTGCTGACTCCAGTCCCACCCAGTGCATGCCGATTTTAGCTTCACGTTCATGGGCTGATGTTATATTCAAGTGACCTTATCTTCAGGTTGCAGGAGTATCACCATCCCAAAACAAAAGTGGGAGGGTCACTGGAGGAACTGGAGGTAGGCACTTTTCTGTTTTAAAAATCTCTGGGCAAGATGAACCATGAAGCCCATCCCTGAGGCAGGAACCTACCTGCAGAGCAGCTAAGGTTTCTAAGGACATTTGTCACCTAGCCCTGTG
Source organism: Rhinopithecus roxellana (assembly GCF_007565055.1). Lineage (NCBI taxonomy): Eukaryota > Metazoa > Chordata > Mammalia > Primates > Cercopithecidae > Rhinopithecus > Rhinopithecus roxellana. The sequence continues at coordinate 107,464,659 of NC_044554.1, forward strand.
TTGCTAGTGACGCTATTGAACCAGAAACCATGGTGACTGGTTCTCAGTGTGCCTTCTTTTTTTGTTTCTCCTTTTTTTTTTTTTTTTTTTCAGCAAAGTTCCTATTGGAAATGTCAGCCTGTCTCCATGGTGCTAAGAAAAGTAAGGAAAGAAAGTTTTCTCCAGACACACCAATATGAACTCCATTAATGTGAGACAGAAAACTAAATCAGAATCTCAAAATCAGACCCTCATTACGGAAAATTTCAAATATATGCAAAAACAGTAGAGTCTTCCATCTAGATCCAGTCCTAGTGGATGAGACCTAATTTAATTAGATTTGTTTTAAATTTTAAAATGTATATTTTAGGCTGGGCACAGTGGCTCATGCCTGTAATCTCAGAACTTTGGGAGCCTGAGGTGGGAGGATTAATTGAAGCCAGGAGTTTCAGACCAGCCCAGGCAAGAAAACAAGACCCCAGTCTCTACAAAAAAAAAAAAAAAAAAGAAAGAAAGAAAATTAGCTGGGCGTGGTGGCAATAGCTGTAGTCCCAGATACTGGACACGCTGAGGCAGAGGGTCCCTTGAGCCCAGGACTTTGAGGTGGCAGTGAGCCCGGATCGCACTGTCACAGGATCCTTCGCAGTGAGCCCCGATCGCGCTGTCACTGGATCCTTCGCTGTGAGCTCCGATCGCGCTGTCACAGGATCCTTCGTAGTGAGCCCCGATCGCGCTGTCACAGGATCCTTCGCAGTGAGCCCCGATCGCGCTGTCACAGGATCCTTCGCAGTGAGCCCCGATCGCGCTGTCACAGGATCCTTCGCTGTGAGCCCCGATCGCGCTGTCACAGGATCCTTCGCTGTGAGCCCCGATCGCGCTGTCACAGGATCCTTCGCTGTGAGCCCCGATCGCGCTGTCACAGGATCCTTCGCAGTAAGCTCCGATCGCGCTGTCACAGGATCCTTCGCAGTGAGCCCGGATCGCACTGTCACAGGATCCTTCGCAGTGAGCTCCGATCGCGCTGTCACAGGATCCTTCGTTGTGAGCTCCGATCACGCTGTCACAGGATCCTTCGCTGTGAGCTCCGATCGCGCTGTCACAGGATCCTTCGCAGTGAGCTCCGATCGCGCTGTCACTGGATCCTTCGCAGTGAGCTCCGATCGCGCTGTCACTGGATCCTTCGCAGTGAGCTCCTGATCGCGCTGTCACTGGATCCTTCGCAGTGAGCTCCGATCGCGCTGTCACAGGATCCTTCGTTGTGAGCTCCAATCGCGCTGTCACAGGATCCTTCGTAGTGAGCCCCGATCGCACTGTCACAGGATCCTTCGCAGTGAGCTCCGATCGCGCTGTCACAGGATCCTTCGTTGTGAGCTCCAATCGCGCTGTCACAGGATCCTTCGTAGTGAGCCCTGACCTCACTGTCACTGGATCCTTCGCAGTGAACCCTGACCGCACTGTCACTGGATCCTTCGCAGTGAGCCCTCACCACACTGTCACAGGATCCTTCAGTGTTGACTTTGGTATCACTTCGCCAGTGGGAAACTTCTGTGGCCAGTGGCACCTCTGCTTGAGTTTTGCTCTTGGCTGCTGAGCTCATTCCACCTACTTGGGCTGGCAGGCTGTGCTCAGCTCACACTACCAGCCCAGATCCCCCGCCTGCCAGGGGCAAGCCAAGTGCGGAGCAGTGAGGGGTGTGTGAGTGTGCGGGTGGGGGGGTCTGGCCACTGCACATAGCCAGGCACATTAGCTGCTATGGTGGGGTGGGCAGCTCCAGGCACGGGCACAGGTGCCAGCTCTGTGTGAAGCTGCAGCTGGACCTTTCACCACAGGCACCAGCAACTGGAGGAGGGGAACACATTGGTGCCCAAAAGCTTGGAGATGCCAGGAACCACAGAGCCCCAAAGGGTGTTACAGCATGTCATGTTCTGGCTTGGGGAGGCCCACAGCTCTTCTCTCCTTCTCATCACTCACAGTATGGCAGGTGGGGTTGGGGGTGTCTTGGGGGAATATTTCAGCCGGTTTGTGTCACAGTTCTTTCAGGTCCCACCACCTAGCTCTGGCCTGGAGCTCCTGGGCTGGTCTGGCCCTGCCTCTTGTCACTGCTGACAGAGGGCGGGAGGGCTATAGTGTTATGGCTCTGGCTTGGGGAATCCCAAGGTCTGGGCCTCAGAAGGGTTGTCACTCTTAACTCCCACAGTCCAGAAGCGTATCACTGCCCACAGCCTGGTGAGCCAGCCAGCAAAGTGTTACAGCTCCTTTTGCTCCCACCATGTGATGGGTCCCAAATTCCTGTCCTGTGTCCAGGAAGAATGAGGCTACGCAGACAACTGGAGGGTGAGCAAGGCAGAGAAGAGTTTTATTGGGTGACTGAACAGTTCTCAGCAGAGAGGAGACCGAAAGTGGGTAGCTCCTATTCACAGGCAGGTAATCCCAGAGTATGTAAGTCTGGCTGAGTCCAGGGTTTTTTACGGGCTCAGAATGGAGGAAGTGCATGCTAATCGGTCCATGGTGGGCCTGGAAGAAGCACCACTTGATTGGCTGAAAGGCATCAAGGAAGTTTTTTCACTCCTGGTAGCAGACTTCACTGGGAACTGGCAGCCTGGCCCCCAGGCTTCAGTCCATCCTTGGCTTGAAGGTGGGGTTTCATCTGGGACCCGCCCTTTTCTGTCTAGAAACCTGTCTGCGTCCTGCCACCAGCAGCTCTATTGCACTCCAGCCTGGGCAACAGAGTGGAGGCCTCATCTCTTTATAAAAAAAAAGAATGAATAAAATAAAAACAAATATCCCAGCACTTTGGGAGGCCGAGACGGGCGGATCACGAGGTCAGGAGATCGAGACCATCCTGGCTAATACGGTGAAACCCCGTCTCTACTAAAAAATACAAAAAACTAGCCGGGCGAGGTGGTGGGCGCCTGTAGTCCCAGCTACTTGGGAGGCTGAGGCAGGAGAATGGCGTAAACCCGGGAGGCGGAGCTTGCAGTGAGCTGAGATCCGGCCACTGCACTCCAGCCTGGGTGACAGAGTGAGACTCTGTCTCAAAAAATAAATAAATAAATAAATAAATAAATAAATACAAATAAAAATGTATATTTTAAAAATAAACACTGAATTCACAGAATTCACACAATACAATATTCTAAAGGAACAAAAAAGTAGGCAGTGAAATTCTCCCTCTTGTTTATCTACCAAGACTCCACTCACTGGGGGGAAGCCCATGTTTCATGTTTCTTACATATTCTTCCATAGATAATTTGTACGTGTGAGGAGTTATTAGTGCATATTTTCTCCTACCTTTTCTATAAACACAAATGATAGCACAGCATATGCATCTTGGTTTTTTCTACCTAATTTAATTTTATAGTCTCCAGATGCCTTTAATGGTGTCATAGTGGTAAGTTTTCCAGCTGAAATTTGTAGTAACATTAATGGGAGGGGGAACATTACCACAAAACCCGATAGGGGAAAGGGAGGAAACTTGGGAATAGAGGGCACCCAGACTTGAACCAGGGACCACTTGATGTGCAGCCAAACAATCTACCCCTAAGCTATACCCCCTTGCCTGAGGGACATTCCTTCTTAGCACATTTCACCTGTGTAGCCACACCCAAGACACTACATTTACTATAATACCTAATGTTTTTGTGCAATTATATTGTTCTAAATAAATTGTAAGAGTTTCATATATATAATTTAAAAAATTATTTGTGGTAGTACTATCACCACTACCACCATCATCATTGATGACAATGACATATGGAATTGAAGCAACTTGCTCCAAATCAGTGTTAAGTGACAGAATCAAGAGCTAAAGGCAGGGTGTGGTGAATCATGCCTGTAATCCCAGCACTTTGGGACGCTGAGGTGGGTGGAATGCTTGAGCCCAGGAATTTGAAACCAGCCTGGGCAGCATGGCAAAAACCCATCTCTACAAAAAAAAAAAAAAAAAAAAAAAAAAATATATATATATATATATATACACACACACACACACACACACACACATATGATAGCTGGGCGTGGTGGTGCACACCTGTAGTCCCAGCTACTCAGGAGGCTGAGGCAGGAGGACTGCTTGAGCCCAGAAAGTCAAGGCTGTGGTGAGCCATGATGCATTCCCTGGGTGACAGTGCAAGACCTTAAAAAAAAAAAAAAAAAAAACAGCTAAACAGCCACTACATTATCCAGCCTCCACTAGGCTGCTCTTCACTTTGGGTTGTGTCTGCAGGCTCTGCTGCCTCCCAGCTGACCCCACTCCCTGCTCTGTTACAACCTCATCCCCTGCCTCCTCCCTGCCAGCCCTCCCTGTTTTTATATAATGGGGTTGCCCAGAGAAGGCCATTTAATCCAAGTGCCCTGAGAAGGCCCAACAGTGGCTTCTGGAAGTCGGAACATTTATTTATTTATTTTTGCCAGTGGTAATTAATTTTATTGGAAGCTATATATATTCACAATTTGCTAAAATTCTTGTCATTCTTACAAATTGCCAGTAAATGTTCTCAATTTCATTGAAGAAAACCAAATTAACAAATTAGAATTATTTCTGGTCAAAATGCTTTCAGAAAGGAATTGCTTAGGAGGTTACACACCACAGAAACAGTGACATTTGTCAGATTATTTAACTATTATGATAAACTACTTACAGACCTCTTATGTAACAGAATATTTTTAATAAAAGTTTATATTTTAATATCAGCTAAATGGAGACACAATAACCTTTTTAAAAATGAGCTATAATTTATACATCATATACTCCACCTTTAAAAAGTATATAATTCCGTGGTTTTTGGTATATTCACAGATTGTGTAACTATCACCACTATCAAATTTCAGAACATTTTCATCACCCCAGAAAGATACCCCAAACCCATCAGCAGATATCATTCCATTCCTACCTCCCCCAGCCCCTGGCAATGAGACATGTTAGCCTTCGAGTAGAGCTGGTTATTTGCAAAATCAGAGGGGTGGGGGAAGCCTCAAGAAATCAGCTAGTTCATTTCCTACCCTTAAGAGCCTCTGAAGGGAGATCCACAACCTTCTATGGAAGCTACTGTGTACTCTAAAAATTAATATAAGGGAAGCAGACAAACAATATCTATATTATCCTAGGTAAAATGGTTTCTGTATTCAGAAGAACTTGCTTATTTTACAGCTATATTTTCAATCTGGGATCAAACCTTAATAGTATTAGATATGAATACATCAGAAATTACTCGCAGATTCACCACATTATTTGATAATGTTTCTACCATTTGATTGCTTTACTTTTAACGTGAGCATTAGGTTTCCTTTTTTTTTCTTAAATCACTCCAGACAGACAGCATTAGGTTGTCTGTTGTGCCCCCCGAATCTTACTGCACACAAAAGTAAGTTGAGCCACTTTAAGGAAGTCAACACGCCTTTGGCTGTTACTTTGCTGTCACTGATTTTATTGGAAAAAGACAGTGGCACCTAGATGTCTCATCAAGATGTCTAATGCAGTTCAAAAGCAGACCCTAGCTTTTTTTTTTTTCCCTTGAAAATAGATCTGAAGAATCTCAGAGAAACAGAATGATTCTGTAAATACAAATGTAAGCTACAAATTGTCTAGAGTAATAAAAGAAAAATCTTTCCCTGCCTCCAAATCTGGTAACTATTTTTTTTAGAATTTTTTTATTTCCATAGGTTATTGGGGAACAGGTGGTGTTTGGTTACATAAGTAGGTTCTTTAGTGGTGATTTGTGAGATTTTGGTGCACCCATCACCTGAGCAGTAAACACTGCACCCAATTAGTGGCCTTTGATCCCTCAGCCCCTTCCCACCCTTTCCCCCGAGTCCCCAAAGTCCATTGTGTCATTCTTACGCCTTTGCATCCTCATAGCTTAGCTCCCACTTATGAATGAGAACATACGATGTTTGGTTTTCCGTTCCTGAGTTACTTCACTTAGAATAATAGTCTCCAGTCTCATGCAGGTTGCTGTGAATGCCATTAATTCATTCCTTTTTATGGCTGAGTAGTATTCCATTGTATATGTATACCACAGTTTATTTATCCACTCATTGATTCATGGGCATTTAGGTTGGTTCCACATGTTTGGAATTGCCAATTGGGCTGCTATAAACATGCATGTGCAAGTATCTTTTTCATAAAATGACTTCTTTTCCTCTGGGCACATACCCAGTAGTGGGATTACTGGGTCAAATTATAGTTCTATTTTTAGTTATTTAAGGAATCTCCACACTGTTTTCCATAGTGGTTGTACTAGTTTACATTCCCTCCAGCAGTGTAGAAGTGTTCCCTTTTCACCGCATCAATACCGACATCTATTATTTTTGATTTTTTTTATTATGGCCATTCTTGCAGGAGTAAGACAGTATCACATTGTGGTTTTGATCTGCATTTCCCTGATCATTAGTGATGTTGAGCATTTTTTCATATGTTCAGTGCCCATTTGTATATTTTCTTTTGAGACTTGTCTATTCATGACCTTAGCCCAATTTTTGATGGGATTGTTTTATTTTTTTTCTTGCTAATTTCTTTGAGTTCCTCGTAGATTTTGGATATTAGTAATCTTCGTGTAGATTACAAAGATTTTCTCCCACTCTGTGGGTTGTCTGTTTATTCTGCTGTTTTGCTGTGCAAAAGCTCTTTAGTTTAATTAAGCCCCGGCTATTTATCTTTGTTTTTATTACATTTGCTTTTGGGAAAGTCAGAACATTTAGAAGTTTCCTAAATGTATGAATTAGTTAGCTTTTGTATGAGTAACGCTCTCACATGGCTCAGAATTTAAAATGTACAAGATGGCATACAGAGAAAAATTAAGACTCCATTCCATCCTTGTCACCTGGCCAGCGTGTAACCTCTTTACTGGTTTCTTGTACACCTTTAAAAGAGAAATATTTCTCTTACAGCCCCAAAGTTGATTTTATTTTAGTTTATTTCTTTATTTAGTTTAGTTCTTAGATCTGTATACACATATGTACACAAAACTAGATATAAATGCCCTATACTTACAGATTTATACGACTATAAAGACAAAATAATTTTAGAAATCAGGCCACAGGTGGTGGCTCAGGCCTGTAATCCCAGCACTTTGGGAGGCCAAGGCAGGTGGATCACCTGAGGTCAGGAGTTTGAGACCAGCCTGGCCAACATGGTGAAATGCTGTCTCTACTAAAATTACAAAAATTAGCTGGGCGTGGTCACGTATGCCTGAGTCCCAGGTACTCGGGAGGCTGAGGCAGGAGAATCACTTGAACCCAGGAGGAGGAGGTGGCAGCGAGCCGAGATCACACCACCGCACTTCAACTAGGGCGACAGAGCAAGACTCTGTCTCTCAAAAAAAAAAAAATTTTTTTTTTTTAAGAAATCATTACAAGTGAAATCATAAATCAAATAACACTCAAATTGTTAGCTATTCAGAAGAAACGGACTTGCTAGAACTAATAGGCTCTGTGTAATGTGTTTGTGGGGCTGTCCCTCACAAGCCTGTGAAGACCGGCTAGTTCCCAGCACGTCGGGGAAACCACCTCTGTTAGCACAACTCTCACTTCCCTCTCTTGTGGACTTAGTTCGGCTTCTGTTTTTTTTTTTTTTTTTTTTTTTTTATACTTTAAGTTCTAGGGTACACGTGCATAACGTGCAGGTTTGTTACATATGTATATTTGTGCCATGTTGGTGTGCTGCACCCATCAACTCGTCAGCACCCATCAATTCATCATTTATATCATGTATAACTCCCCAATGCAATCCCTCCCCCCTCCCCCCTCCCCATGATAGGCCCCAGTGTGTGATGTTCCCCTTCCCGAGTCCAAGTGATCTCATTGTTCAGTTCCCACCTATGAGTGAGAACATGCGGTGTTTGGTTTTCTCTTCTTGTGATAGTTTGCTAAGAATGATGGTTTCCAGCTGCATCTATGTCCCTACAAAGGACGCAAACTCATCCTTTTTTATGGCTGCATAGTATTCCATGGTGTATATGTGCCACATTTTCTTAATCCAGTCTGTCACAGATGGACATTTGGGTTGATTCCAAGTCTTTGCTATTGTGAATAGTGCTGCAATAAACATACGTGTGCATGTGTCTTTGTAGTAGAATAATTTATAATCCTTTGGGTATATACCCAGTAGTGGGATGGCTGGGTCATATGGTACATCTAGTTCTAGATCCTTGAGGAATTGCCATACTGTTTTCCATAATGGTTGAACTAGTTTACAATCCCACCAACAGTGTAAAAGTGTTCCTATTTCTCCACATCCAGTCCAACAACTGTTGTTTCCTGATTTTTTAATGATTGCCATTCTAACTGGTGTGAGATGGTATCTCATTGTGGTTTTGATTTGCATTTCTCTGATGGCCAGTGATGATGAGCATTTTTTCATGTGTCTGTTGGCTGTATGAATGTCTTCTTTTGAGAAATGTCTGTTCATATCCTTTCCCCACTTTTTGATGGGGTTGTTTGTTTTTTTCTTGTATATTTGTTTGAGTTCTTTGTAGATTCTGGATATTAGCCCTTTGTCAGATGAGTAGATTGCAAAAATGTTCTCCCATTCTGTAGGTTGCCTGTTCACTCTGATGGTAGTTTCTTTTGCTGTGCAGAAGCTCTTTAGTTTAATTAGATCCCATTTGTCAATTTTGGCTTTTGCTGCCGTTGCTTTTGGTGTTTTAGACATGAAGTCCTTGCCCATGCCTATGTCCTGAATGGTACTACCTAGATTTTCTTCTAGGGTTTTTATGGTATTAGGTCTAACATTTAAGTCTCTAATCCATCTTGAATTAATCTTCGTATAAGGAGTAAGGAAAGGATCCAGGTTCAGCTTTCTACTTATGGCTAGCCAATTTTCCCAGCACCATTTATTAAATAGGGAATCCTTTCCCCATTTCTTGTTTCTCTCAGGTTTGTCAAAGATCAGATGGCTGTAGATGTGTGGTATTATTTCTGAGGACTCTGTTCTGTTCCATTGGTCTATATCTCTGTTTTGGTACCAGTACCATGCTGTTTTGGTTACTGTAGCCTTGTAGCATAGTTTGAAGTCAGGTAGCATGACGCCTCCAGCTTTGTCCTTTTGACTTAGGATTGTCTTGGCAATGAGGGCTCTTTTTTGGTTCCATATGAACTTTAAAGCAGTTTTTTCCAATTCTGTGAAGAAACTCATTGGTAGCTTGATGGGGATGGCATTGAATCTATAAATAACCTTGGGCAGTATGGCCATTTTCACGATATTGATTCTTCCTATCCATGAGCATGGTATGTTCTTCCATTTGTTTGTGTCCTCTTTGATTTCACTGAGCAGTGGTTTGTAGTTCTCCTTGAAGAGACCCTTTACATCCCTTGTAAGTTGGATTCCTAGGTATTTGATTCTCTTTGAAGCAATTGTGAATGGAAGTTCATTCCTGATTTGGCTCTCTGTTTGTCTGTTACTGGTGTATAAGAATGCTTGTGATTTTTGCACATTAATTTTGTATCCTGAGACTTTGCTGAAGTTGCTTATCAGCTTAAGGAGATTTTGGGCTGAGACGATGGGGTTTTCTAACTATACAATCATGTCATCTGCAAACAGGGACAATTTGACTTCTTCTTTTCCTAACTGAATACCCTTGATTTCTTTCTCTTGCCTGATTGCCCTAGCCAGAACTTCCAACACTATGTTGAATAGGAGTGGTGAGAGAGGGCATCCCTGTCTTGTGCCAGTTTTCAAAGGGAATTTTTCCAGTTTTTGCCCATTCAGTATGATATTGGCTGTGGGTTTGTCATAAATAGCTCTTATTATTTTGAGGTACGCTCCATCAATACCGAATTTATTGAGCGTTTTTAGCATGAAGGGCTGTTGAATTTTGTCAAAAGCCTTTTCTGTATCTATTGAGATAATCATGTGGTTCTTGACTTTGGTTCTGTTTATATGCTGGATTATGTTTATTGATTTGCGAATGTTGAAACAGCCTTGCATCCCAGGGATGAAGCCCACTTGATCATGGTGGATAAGCTTTTTGATGTGCTGCTGAATCCGGTTTGCCAGTATTTTATTGAGGATTTTTGCATCGATGTTCATCAGGGATATTGGTCTAAAATTCTCTTTTTTTGTTGTGTCTCTGCCAGGCTTTGGTATCAGGATGATGTTGGCCTCATAAAATGAGTTAGGGAGGATTCCCTCTTTTTCTATTGATTGAAATAGTTTCAGAAGGAATGGTACCAGCTCCTCCTTGTACCTCTGGTAGAATTCAGCTGTGAATCCATCTGGTCCTGGACTTTTTTTGGTGGGTAGGCTATTAATTGTTGCCTCAATTTCAGAGCCTGCTATTGGTCTATTCAGGGATTCAACTTCTTCCTGGTTTAGTCTTGGGAGAGTGTAAGTGTCCAGGAAATTATCCATTTCTTCTAGATTTTCTAGTTGATTTGCGTAGAGGTGTTTATAGTATTCTCTGATGGTAGTTTGTATTTCTGTGGGGTCGGTGGTGATATCCCCTTTATCATTTTTTATTGCATCTATTTGATTCCTCTCTCTTTTCTTCTTTATTAGTCTTGCTAGCGGTCTGTCAATTTTGTTGATCTTTTCAAAAAACCAACTCCTGGATTCATTGATTTTTTGGAGGGTTTTTTGTGTCTCTATCTCCTTCAGTTCTGCTCTGATCTTAGTTATTTCTTGCCTTCTGCTAGCTTTTGAATGTGTTTGCTCTTGTCTCTCTAGTTCTTTTAATTGTGATGTTAGAGTGTCAATTTTAGATCTTTCCTGCTTTGTCTTGTGGGCATTTAGTGCTATAAATTTCCCTCTACACACTGCTTTAAATGTGTCCCAGAGATTCTGGTATGTTGTATCTTTGTTCTCATTGGTTTCAAAGAACATCTTTATTTCTGCCTTCATTTCGTTATGTACCCAGTAGTCATTCAGGAGCAGGTTGTTCAGTTTCCATGTAGTTGAGCGGTTTTGATTGAGTTTCTTAGTCCTGAGTTCTAGTTTGATTGCACTGTGGTCTGAGAGACAGTTTGTTATAATTTCTGTTCTTTTACATTTGCTGAGGAGTGCTTTATTTTCCAATTATGTGGTCAATTTTGGAATAAGTGTGATGTGGTGCTGAGAAGAATGTATATTCTGTTGATTTGGGGTAGAGAGTTCTATAGATGTCTATTAGGTCCGCTTGGTGCAGAGATGAGTTCAATTCCTGGATATCCTTGTTAACTTTCTGTCTCGTTGATCTGTCTAATGTTGACAGTGGAGTGTTGAAGTCTCCCATTATTATTGTATAGGAGTCTAAGTCTCTTTGTAAGTCTCTAAGGACTTGCTTTATGAATCTGGGTGCTCCTGTATTGGGTGCATATATATTTAGGAGAGTTAGCTCTTCCTGTTGAATTGATCCCTTTACCATTATGTAATAGCCTTCTTTGTCTCTTTTGATCTTTGATGGTTTAAAGTCTGTTTTATCAGAGACTAGGATTGCAACCCCTGCCTTTTTTTGTTCTCCATTTGCTTGGTAGATCTTCCTCCATCCCTTTATTTTGAGCCTGTGTATGTCTCTGCATGTGAGATGGGTCTCCTGAATACAGCAGACTGATGGATCTTGACTCTTTATCCAGTTTGCCAGTCTGTGTCTTTTAATTGGAGCATTTAGTCCATTAACATTTAAGGTTAATATTGTTATGTGTGAACTTGATCCTGCCATTATGATATTAACTGGTTATCTTGCTTGTTAGTTGATGCAGTTTCTTCCTAGCCTCGATGGTCTTTACATTTTGACATGTTTTTGCAATGGCTGGTACCGGTTGTTCCTTTCCATGTTTAGGGCTTCCTTCAGGGTCTCTTGTAAGGCAGGCCTGGTGGTGACAAAATCTCTAAGCATTTGCTTATCTGTAAAGGATTTTATTTCTCCTTCACTTATGAAACTTAGTTTGGCTGGATATGAAATTCTGGGTTGAAAATTCTTTTCTTTAAGAACGTTGAATATTGGCCCCCACTCTCTTCTGGCTTGTAGAGTTTCTGCCGAGAGATCTGCTGTTAGTCTGATGGGCTTCCCTTTGTGGGTAACCCGATCTTTCTCTCTGGCTGCCCTTAAGATTTTTTTCCTTCATTTCAACTTTGGTGAATCTGGCAATTATGTGTCTTGGAGTTGCTCTTCTCGAGGAGTATCTTTGTGGTGTTCTCTGTATTTCCTGAATTTGAATGTTGGCCTGCCCTACTAGGTTGGGGAAGTTCTCCTGGATGATATCCTGAAGAGTGTTTTCCAACTTGGTTCCATTTTCCCCCTCACTTTCAGGCACCCCAATCAGACGTAGATTTGGTCTTTTTACATAATCCCATACTTCTTGTAGGCTTTGTTCATTTCTTTTTCTTCTTTTTTCTTTTGGTTTCTCTTCTCGCTTCATTTTATTCATTTGATCCTCAATCGCTGATACTCTTTCTTCTAGTTGATCGAGTCAGTTACTGAAGCTTGTGCATTTGTCACGTATTTCTTGTGTCATGGTTTTCATCTCTGTCATTTCGTTTATGACCTTCTCTGCATTAATTAGTCTAGCTGTCAATTCTTCCACTCTTTTTTCAAGATTTTTAGTTTCTTTGCGCTGGGTACGTAATTCCTCCTTCAGCTCTGAGAAGTTTGATGGACTGAAGCCTTCTTCTCTCATCTCGGCAAAGTCATTCTCTGACCAGCTTCGATCCGTTGCTGGTGATGGGCTACGCTCCTTTGCAGGGGGAGATGTGCTCTTATTTTTTGAATTTCCAGCTTTTCTGCCCTGCTTTTTCCCCATCTTTGTGGTTTTATCTGTCTCTGGTCTTTGATGATGGTGATGTACTGATGGGGATTTGGTATAGGTGTCCTTCCTGTTTGACAGTTTTCCTTCTCATAGTCAGGACCCTCAGCTGTAGGTCTGTTGGAGATTGCTTGAGGTCCACTCCAGACCCTGTTTGCCTGGGTATCAGCAGCAGAGGTTGCAGAAGATAGAATATTGCTGAACAGCGAGTGTACCTGTCTGATTCTTACTTTGGAAGCTTCCTCTCAGGGGTGTACTCCACCCTGTGAGGTGTGGGGTGTCAGACTGCCCCTAGAGGGGGATGTCTCCCAGTTAGGCTACTCAGGGGTCAGGGACCCACTTGAGCAGGCAGTCTGTCCCTTCTCAGATCTCAACCTCCATGTTGGGAGATCCACTGCTCTCTTCAAAGCTGTCAGACAGAGTTGTTTGCGTCTGCACAGGGTTCTGCTGCTTTTTTTGTTGTTGTTGTTTAGCTGTGCCCTGTCCCCAGAGGTGGATTCTACAGAGACAGGCAGGTTTCCTTGAGCTGCTGTGAGCTCCACCCAGTTCGAGCTTCCCAGCGGCTTTGTTTACCTATTTAAGCCTCAGCAATGGCGGGCGCCCCTCCCCCAGCCTCGCTGCTGCCTTGCGGTTAGATCGCAGACTGCTGTGCTAGAAATGAGGGAGGCTCCGTGGCCGTGGGACCCTCCCGGCCAGGTGTGGGTATAATCTCCCGGTGTGCCCGTTTGCTTAAAGCGCAGTATTGGGGTGGGAGTTACCCGATTTTCCAGGTGTTGTGTGTCTGAGTTCCCCTGGCTAGGAAAAGGGATTCCCTTCCCCCTTGCACTTCCCAGGTGAGGCGATGCCTCGCCCTGCTTCAGCTCTCGCTGGTCAGGCTGCAGCAGCTGACCAGCACCGATTGTCCGGCACTCCCTAGTGAGATGACCCCAGTACCTCAGTTGAAAATGCAGAAATCACCAGTCTTCTGTGTCGCTCGCGCTGGGAGTTGGAGACTGGAGCTGTTCCTATTCGGCCATCTTGCTCCTAATCCCTGGTTTCTGTTCTTTTGCCATCACAGGTATTAAAGCACCACATGGTGACAAGTGAATCACAAACACACACGTACAGGCACACCCAAGCACAGAGTGCCTAGAAACAGCTTTTGGTTATTAAATGTCCACCCAAACAAGCCCTAGCATGCCTATATTAAAAATGTGAAGATTGTGATTAAAATTTGAATAGAAAAATTCTTAGGAGAGTTCAGGGACTGCTGGAATGCACGGATCTAGCTGCCTCCTCCATGCCACCCACCTGGAAAGAGACTCAGAGGCCTGCCTGCATCTGATTCGGCTGTTGACAATGGTCAGGACTATGACTCCCAGCTGGGTGCAGTGGCTCTGGCCTGTAATCCCAGCACTTTGGGAGGTGGTGGCAGGAGGATTGCTTGAACCCAGGAGTTTGAGACCAGCCCAGGCAACAAAGCAAGACCCTGTCTCTACAAAACATACAAATCACCTGGGTATTTTTTTGTTTTGTTTGGTGGCAATTGTGAATGGGATTGCTTTTCTGATTTGGTTCTCAGTTTGGTTATTGTTGGGATATAGGAATGCTAGCAATTTTTGTATATTGATTTTGTAGCCCGCAAGTTTGCTGAAGTTGTTTATCAGCTGACAAAGCTTTTGGGCCAAGAATATGGGCTAGATATAGAATCATGTTGTCTGCAAACAGAGATAGTTTGACTTCCTCTCTTCCTATTTGGATGCCCTTTATTTCTTTCTCTTGCCTGATTGCTCTGGCTAGGACTTCCCATACTATGTTGAATACAAGTGGTGAGAGAGGGCATCCTTGTCTTCTCCTGGTTTTCAAGGGGAATGTTTCAAGCTTTTACCCATTCAGTATGATATTGGCTATGGGTTTGTCATAAATGGCTCTTATTATTTTGAGGTATATTCCTTCAGTACCTAGTTTATTGAGAGTTTTAACATGAAGGGATGTTGAATTTTATCAAAAGCCATTCCTGCATCTATTGAAATAATCATGTGTTTTTTGTCTTTAGTTCTGTTTATGTGATGAATCACATTCATTGATTTTTGTATGTTGAACCATCCTTGTATCCCAGGGATGAAGCCTACTTAATCACAGTGGATTAGTTTTCTGATGTGCTGCTGGATTCTGTTTGCAAGTATTTTGTTGAGGACTTTTGCATTGATGTTCATCAATAATACTGGCCTGAAGTTTTCTTTTTTTGTTGTGTCTCTGCCAGGTTTTGGTATCAAGATGCTGGCCTCATACAATGAGCTGGGGAGAGGCCCCTCTGCCTCAATTTTTCGGAATAGTTTCTGTAGGAATGATACCAGCTCTTCTTTGTACATCTGGCAGAATTCAGCTGCAAATCCATCAGGTCCTGGGCTTTTTTTGGTTGGTAGGCTATTATTACTGATTCAATTTTGGAGCTCCTTATTGTTCTGTTTAGGGAATTAATTTCTTCCTGGCTCAGTCTTAGGAGAGTACACGTGTCCAGGAATTTTTCCATCTCTTACAACTAACCAGGAAGGTGAAACATCTCTACAATGAGAATTACAAAACACTGCTCAAAGAGATCAGAGAATACAGAAACAAATGGAAAAACATCTCACGCTCATGGATAGGAAGAATCAATATCATTAATTTGGCTATACTGCCCAAAGCAATTTATAGATTCAATGCTATTCCTATTAAACTACCAATGACATTCTTCAGAAAACTAGAAAAAATACTTTAAAATTTATATGGGAACAAAAAAGAGACTGAGTTGCCAAGGCGACACTAAGCAAAAAGAACAAAGCTAGAGGAATCACATTACCCAACTTCAAACTATACTATAAGGCTACAGTGACAAAAAGAGCATGGTACTGCTACTAAAACAGGCACATAGACCAATGGAACAGAATAGAGAGCCCAGAAATAAGGCTGCACATCTATGACCATGTGATCTTTGACAAAGCTGACAGAAACAAGCAAGGGGGAAAAGATTCTCTATTAAATAAATGGTGCTGGGATAATTGGCTAGCCATATACAGAAGATAGGAGCTGGATCCCTTCCTTACACCATACACAAAAATCAAGTCGAAATGGATTAAAGACTTAAATGTAAAATACATAAATAAAAAATAAGACTTAAATGTAAAACTGAAAATTATAAAAACCCTGAAAGACAACCTAGGAAATACCATCTTGGACATAGGAATGGGCAAAGATTTCATGAGAAAGACACCAGAAGCCATCACAACAAAAGCAATAATTGGCAAATGGGATCTAATTAAACTTAAGAGCTTCTGCACAGCAAACCATCAACGGAGTAAACAGACAACCTACAGAACAGGAGAAAATATTTGCAAACTATGCATCTGACAAAGGCCTGTAAGGAACTTAAACAAATTTACAAGAGAAAAATAACCCCATTAAAAAGTGGGCAAAGGATGGCCAGGGGCGGTGGCTCACACCTGTAATCCCAGCACTTTGAGAGGCCGAGGCGGGCGGATCTTGAGGTCTGGAGATCGAGACCATCCTGGCTAACACGATGAAACCCCATCTCTACTAAAAATACAAAAAAAATTAGCTGGGCATGGCGGCATGCACCTATAGTCCTAGTTGCTGGGGAGGCTGAGGCAGCAGAATGGCGTGAACCCAGGAGGTGGAGCTTGCAGTGAGCCGAGATCGCGTCACTGCACTCCAGCCTGGGTGACAGAGCAAGACTCTGTCTCAAAAAAAAAAAAAAAAAAAAAAAAAAAACTGGGTGAAGGACATGAACAGACACGTCTCAAAAGAAGACATACATGCAGCCAACAAGCATGTGCAAAAAAGCTCAATATCAGTGATCATTAGAGGAATGCAATCAAAACCACAATGAGATACTATCTCACACTAGCCAGAATAGCTATTACTAAAAAGTCAAAAAATAACACATGCTGGCAAGGCTGTGGAGAAAAGGAACCCTTATACACTGTTGGTGGGAGCGTAAATCAGTTCAACCATTGTGGAAAGCAGTATGGTGATTCCTCAAAGAACTGAATGCAGAACTACCATTTGGTCCCATTACTGGGAATATAGCCAGAGCAACGTAAAGCATTCTACCATAAAGACACATGCACACAAATGTTTATTGCAGCACTGCTCACAATAGCAAAGACATGGAAACAACCTAAATACCCATCAATGACAGAGTGGATAAAGAAAACGTGGTACATATGCACCATGGCATATTATGCAGTCATAAAAAAGAATGAGATCATGTCTTTTGCAGGAACCTGGATGGAGCTGGAGGCCATCATCCTTAGCAAGGTAATGCAGGAATGGAAAACCAAATCTGCATGTTCTCACTTATAAGTAGGAGCTAAATGATAAGAACTTATGAAGACAAAGAAGGAAACAACAGACACTGGGGTCTACCTGAGGGGGGAGGGTGGGAGGAGGAGGAGGAGCAAAAAAGATCACTATTGAATACTGAGTTTAATACCTGGGTGATGTGATAATATGTACAACAAACCCCTGTAAAACGTGTTTATGCATGTAACAACCCTTCATATGTACCCCCAACCCTAAAATAAAATAAAATAAAAAATCCTTGAAATCGAAAAAGAAAAGAAAAAGAAATCGCCTGTAGTTTCAGGTACTCTGGTGGGAGTACTGAGGTGGGAAGACTGCTTGAGCCCAGGTGGTCGAGACTGCAGTGATGCCATGATTGTGCTGTTGCACTCCTGCCTGGGCAACAGAGCAAGACCCTGTCTCAAAAAAAAAAAAAAAAAAAAAAAAAAAAAAGGAAGAAAGAAAAAAAGACTGTGACTTCAAGGTTTTGATTTCTGCTCCAGAATCTCAGTCTCACACGGAGCATGGACTACCCTCCTTTGATTTTCTTCTCCTTCCAGTGCACCCTCCCCACCAGCCAATGGAGATAAACCTTTCTGAGGAAAACATTATCCTGGGGAATAATGAGTTGGTAAACTGGTGATTAATGAAGTTGAGAAACTACAAAGCCATCATTAAAAAGGTGAACATAAGTCTGTTATTGAGGACAATCCCCTTTCAGGTCTGTAGTCCTGGCATCTAATTAATGGAACCAAAGCTTTTGGAAGTTCATTTTATAAAAGGTGAAACAGTTGCCGTTATTGTGAATGCTGGTATACTCGGTTTAAAAGTGCAATATTGAAGACAGAACTCTTTGTGCAGCAACAATACAAGGGTGCGATTTGGGGAGCACAGCACTGGAATAAAAACAATGTTCTTGGCAAGGAAGTCTTTAGTACATCCTAAGAAGATTCAGCAGGATGTCGTTGGAACCAGATGTGGTGTACACACAACTCACAAGTCTATCCAAACAGGCTGGGATAGTATACCAATTCAGATAAAGTGTGAGTTTTTTTTTTTTTAGGTGATATATATGCAAATAAACTAAATTTTTTTTTTGTCACAGAGCTGATTTAGTATAATAAAATATGTCGTTATGGTAGTATGCACTTTCTGCAAGTATTTTTGAAAATAGCTATTGAATAGAATCGCTATTCAATATTGGGTCTACCAAAATACTAAAACTAAATACTGAAACAATTTTTTTACTCACAATATAATTCCAAAAAGTATATCATTTAGCATCCCAATGTCCTCTCCAAATCATCCTTACTTGAACAATATATGTGGCTGGGAACCTGACTGTGGCTCCAGGGGCGCAGGTGTGTGAGATGCGACGCACTTCCGAAGCCGGGAAACCCGCGGGGCTTTTCTTTTCTTTTTTTTTTTTGAGACGGAGTCTTGCTCTGTCACCCGGGCTGGAGTGCAGTGGCCAGATCTCAGCTCACTGCAAGCTCCGCCTCCCAGGTTCACGCCATTCTCCTGCCTCAGCCTCCCGAGTAGCTGGGCTTTTCTACACCTTTCCGGGAGCAGTCCCTCTCCAAGAGCCCCTGGCTAACCCCTACTTGGGTCAGAAGAAACGTGTGATGGGAAACCAGCCCCTCTCTGGGACTGAGCGTAAAGTATCAGTTCCAGTGGGCTGTAGGGTCTTTGGAGGAAATCAGGGTACTGTGTGTGTAGGTAGGTTTTACTAGAGCCTGGAAACCTCTAAAAGTCACTGCGTGCAAGGGGCACCCGTATTTGAACCGGGGACCTCTTGATCTGCTGTCAAATAGCTCTACCGCTGAGCTATACCCCCTCCGGCAAGACAGCAGCGTCACTCACACCTTCCAGTCAGCCGCACGCAAGTCGCGTACAGCGCTGCACGGTCCGCGCCTTGGGCGGTGCTTTCCACCGGCGCCCAGTTCCGGCCTTTGCGCTCTTAACGTCACACTCCAACGCAGTTTCTTCCCCCAGTTTGGGAAGAAATCCGGGATGACAGCCCCGGCTCACCGTGTTTACTACTTCGGCCGTCCTCACCTCGAACCTTATCTTTAAACGTCCCTTTTGGGCCCTTTCCCTTTTTGCTCTCCTCGTCTTTATTCTCCACCTCTGTCGTCTTCCCAGGATCCTCTGACGTCACTCATGGCCCTCCCCCACACCCATTCTCCTCCCCGCAAACCTAAGACCCTCTTAGGCCTTTATCTGATGCAAGGATTGTCTTTTTCAACTAACTGCTTATCTGCGATGAAAATGGAGGGCCTGGAGCAGTGAAGAAAAGGTAGACCATTTATTTCCTAAAGCACAATAGGCGACGGAGGCCAAGAAAACCAAAAAGCGACAGCAGCGGGAGACAGCCTGCCCCACTAAACATCAGCATCTGCCAGGACGCAAGAATGGACTCGGCGCAGGGACAGAACACCGGGAACGCAGACCTGGGAGCACACCATAGTCCACGCACGAGCTGAATGAAAGAGCGTCACTCACGTTTACAGAGCAGTCATGTTCACAGCGACTCCGTAAGGCAGGCACTATGACTGGTGTCCCAGTTTTACAGATGAGAAAGCTGAGGCACAGAAATGTTGAATAAGCTGTCCAACATCAAATGGTTGGTAAGTGGAAATGCAGACTCAAGGGGTCTGGCAACAGAGTCCATACACGCAACCACCATGTTTTACACATCACAAATTCATAGGGGAAAGGAAGAGTCATTTACATATATTCTACTGGGAGACTTAGTTGGCCATTTGGGAAAAATAAAGTGGCAACTAAACTTCATATTATATACCAAAATAAAGTCCAAGTGGATTAAATTATTACATATAAAATATCAAACAAATAAAAGCATAAGACAGTATAAATTGCATCGGACTGATTTCTGAAGGACTAATACGCAATGGAACAAATCCCAACAGAAAATACCAATAGATTCGGCTACATATGCATTAAAGGTTCAGGTATGTAAACAAAATCAAAAGGTTAATAGCAAGTTGGGAAAATATTTCTATCATGTGTGACAGTCAAAATATTACAAATTAATATCCTTAATAAGTAAAGAGTCCACATATAATAGCAAAGGCCATCAAAAGACAATTCTCAAAAGGAAATAGTATAATAGTAGTTGATAGAAAAGAACAAGTATTATCTCAGTAAGTCAAAATAAATCTTAGTAAAACCAAAGACATGCAAATGAAAACAACACCATTGAACATTTTTCCTGTATTGAAATGGACAAATATTAAAGTAGTAATCCTCATCCTGGCAAGGGCATGGTAGGACCATACTATTTTAGGCCTGTAAACTGGTACAATTTTTTATTTTTAGTTTTATGTTTTTGAGATGGAGTCTTGCTCTATCGCCCAGGCTGGAGCGCAGTGTCACAATCTTGACTCACTGCAACCTCCACCACCTGGGTTGCAGTGAGCTGAGATCCTCAGCCTCAGCCTCCCAAAGTAGCTGGGATTACAGACGCCCGCCACCATGCCCGGCGAATTTTTGTAATTAAGTAGAGAAAGGGTTTCACCATTTTGGCCAGGCTGGTCTCCAACTCCTGACCTTAAACAATCCATCTGTCTTAGCCCCCCAAAGTCCTGGGATTACAGGCCTGAGCCACCATGCCTGGCCTTGGTATAATCTTTCTCGAGAGGAAAGGCAGTATAAAATAAGAGATAAGTTAAAACCATTCCTTTTGACCTAGTAGTAATTTTATTTCTATGAACCCAGCCCAGAAAAAGCCTGAAATGTGAAAAAACGTTGGCTCAAAGATATTTAAGTGCTCTTAAGTGTGTGTTATTTAAAATATTTAAGCTAATAGATGGCAGGGAGCGGTGGCTTATGCCTGTAATCCCAGCACTGTGGGAGGCCGAGGCAGGTAGATCACCTGAGGTCAGGAGTTCGGGACCAGCCTAGCCAATATGGTGAAACCCCTGTCTCTACTAAAAATACAAACATTAGCTGGCCTGTGGTGGTGCGTGCCTGTAATCCCAGCTACTCAGGAGGCTGAGGTGGGAGAATAGCTTGAACCCGGGAGGCAGAGGTTGCAGTGAGCCAAGATTGTGCCACTGCACTCTAGCCTGGGCCACGGAGGAAGACCCTGTCTCAAAAAAACAAAACAAAACAAAACAACAACAACAACAAATAGAAACAGAAATGCCTAATATTAGAGAGGTGGTTAAGGAGCTGTGGCATATGTACATGATAGAAAACTATTTAAAATGTTTGCTATAATTCACAAGAAAATGTGAATTACATCTGAAGTCAGTGGTTCTCAATTCTGACTGTACCTCAGAATCACCTAGGGAGGTTTTAAAAGTGCTAATGCAGATCAGTTGAATCAGAATATCTAGAGTGATACCCAGACACTGATAGTTTGTACTGTCAGGGGATTCCAGTGTGCAGCCACGGTTGCAAAGCATGATGTAAAATGAGAGGGGGTATTATCTCAAAGGTAAAAATAAACAGAATCAACGAAACAAAAAGCTAAAAAGAAATATTTTGAAATCCTAATATCTCCTAGCTCTGTGGTGAGATTGTTAGTGACTATTCCTTCTTTATACTTTTTGGTATTTTCAGTAATTGTTCTATTTTCCTAAACCACTAAGAAATTATTTTGTAAGTTTAAGGGCCCCCAGAAGCACCTCAATTCAAATTGAAAGCTCTTAATCTACAGTTAAATGCCCTGTTTAGGGCCATAGCCCCTTCTTGTGCCCTCCTTCCCATCCAGCCACTCCCAGGACTCAGTCAAACAAGCATCAGTGTGTGGAACAGGCGCAGGTCCTCTCCGTGGCCTTCTAGGAAGCCACTTACCTGTCAGCTTCCCGTATCACCCAGCTGAGGGCATCTCAGTTTGGTGAGGATGCCCTTCACGTGCACTGTTTGCTCCCGGGCACACATGTGAGGACTAAAGCATGAATACAGGGGTTACGAGTGATTTTAGAACGTTTTTCTTTATATTCCTCTATATTCTTCACATTTTCTGCAATAAAATGTATCACTTTGAAAATCTGAAAAACCCATAAATACTACAAATTTAAGCATATCTCTTATAGTAATGACAAGCAATATCATTTCCTTTTGATATAATTAGTACATAATTGCTTAAGACTCCAAGGAATGCTAATTTGGGAAATAAGTGCATTATAATTTACACATAAAGTACTCATGCAAGTGCCTTTTTTTTTTTTTTTTTTTTTTTTTAGAACCAAGGTCTTGCCCTGTTGCTTAGGAGTGCAGTGGCACGATCACGGCTCACCGTAACCTCAAACTCCTAGGCTCAAGTGATCCTCCCATCTCAGCCTGTCAAGCAGCTAGGACTACAGGCCTGCACCACCACATCATCTGGATTTGTTATTGTTGTTGCTGTTGTTGTTGTTAGAGACAACATCTCGCTCTGTTGACCAGGCTGGTCTTGAACTCCTGGGCTCAAGCAGTCCTCCTGCCTCAGTCTCCCAAAGTGCCAGCATTACAGGTGTGAGCCACCATGCCTGGCCTCATGTATGCTTTTATAGGAATAATTAATTCCATTTTGCACATGAGGGCACAGCCTCAGAAAATTTCCAAGGAACTCAATTTCAAGACCTCTCTGTCCAAGTCCAGGGCTATTTCCACAATACTGCATTTCTTCCATCTTTTCTAGTAAAGGTTGGATAACTGCAAGAACAGAGAGCTGATTACTGGGATCTGAAAGAGTTACCACCTCATTCCCAGTCGTGCCCTCTCCATGTGAAGATGGGTGAATCTGAGATAGAAATAATGGCTCACGTGTGCTGAGTGTTTCTGTTGGAGGCTCATATACACTATCCTACAGAATCCTCATAGCTCTCTGAGGCAGGTGCAATTGTTATATCCTAGGAAATAGTTAAGATTGCCCCATTTTATAGCTGAAGAAACAGATTTGGGGGACTAAGTGACTCATTCAGTCATTTAACAAATACACTACGTTCCAGGGTCTAGTCTAGGCACTGAGGACTCAGCAGTGAATGAGGCAAAGAAAAACAGCCCTGGCCCCATGGAGCTGTATTCCCAGAGTGCAGTGTGACAGACAAGCAAACAAAGGCATGAATGAAATAATCACAGATATTGAAAACACTACAGGAAAATAAAGCATGGTATTCTGATGGAAGACAACAGGGATGGTCAGGAAACGATGATTGGAGTTGAAATCTGAATGATAAGAAGCCAGTGAATAAAAATCTGGATGCATGTGGGGGCTCACACCTGCAATCCCAGCACTGTGGGAGGCTGAGGTGGGCAGATTGCTTGAGCACAGGTATTCAAGACCAGCCTGGGCAACATAACAAAACCTCATTTGTACAAAAGATTAAAAAAAAAATTAGCCAAGCGTGGTGGCATGCACCTATAGTCTCAGCTACTTGGGAAGCTGAGGCCAGAGGATCAGTTGAGCCAGGAGAGTCGAGGCTGCAGTGAGCTACGATTGTGCCACTGCACTCCAGTCTAGGTGACAGAATGAGACCCTATCTCAAAAAATAAGTAGATAAAAATAACTAAAATTCTGGATGCAGAGAATCTCAGGCCTTGGGTAGAGTGACCCACTTGAAAGTGGCTTGGCAGCATGAAGCAAGAACGTAGCTAGTGTGGGGCAGCATAGGGGGCAGAGCAGGACACTGATTTGAGTTGGAGGTGAGGGAGGTGAGGTGGAGTCAGGCCATGGAGGGCCCTATGAGCCAGGTCAGGAGGTGGCATTTGTTTACTGTGCCATCCCAGGGAGAGTGGAGCCTGGATTTGGATCTCCCTCCCATGTGCAGGGGCCACATCTCTGAGCCCTTCCTGAGAGACTTTGCTGGGCTTGGCACAGGTCTTCCTTATCACGGGCCTGTCCTGTGGAGACCAGCTTCCCAGGTCAGTCTGTAAGCCTCCTCGGCCATGGAATTAAGGTTATTGTTCATCCAGATGACCTGGTTTCTGCCCCTGAGGAGCAGATTTAGGTGGAGGAGGCACACATGAACATCCACTGTCACTCAGTATCACTTCAATGATAACTGTCGTAAGTTCTGTGAACCTAGAAAGGGGAAGGGGGAGGGTGGGCACCACAGTTACCCTAAGCTGGGGTGTTCCAGAGGCCTTCTCTGAGAGAGTGACATTTCCACAACACTGTGCAGGAGGAACGTTAGTTGGGAGATGAGCAGCCCAGGAAGCTGGACAGCATGGGTGAAGCCTGAGGCAGTGGGGTGCCAAGAGCAGAGAGAAGGTTAGGGTGCTGGAGTCTGGGGGACAGCCTGTGTGGACTTAGTAGGGTCTTCCCAAAGTTCATGTCCTTCCAAGAGCCTCAGAAGGTGACCTTCTTTGGAAATAGGATCATTGCCGATGTAATAGTTAATTAAGACAAGGTCATCCTGGAGCAGGGTGGGCCCTCGGTCCAATATGACTGTTATCCTCATCAGAAGAGAGGATACACGGGGAGCAGGCCAGGTGCATGCTGGCGTGCTGATCCAATGCCAAAGCCAGGAGAGAGGCATGGGACAGTGTCCCTCAGAGCCTCCAGTAAGAACCAAGCTGGACCACACCTTGGTCTTGGACCTCTGGCCTCCAGAACTGCGAGAATCCATTTCTGTTGTTTAAAGCCAACCAGTTTGCGGCACTTTGTTACAGCAACCCAGGACAGGGTCGAGGAGGCAGGCAGGGCCTAGTGGGCCCTGAAGAGATTTTGGACTTTACCCTAAGAGCAATGGGGAACCGCCCAAGCAAGAGAGGACTATGATCAAATTTACCTTTGCCAAAGATCCCCTGGCTGCCTACTGCTCCCACAGCATTCAAATCCGTTAAGAGTGAGGCCCCACAACAGGGCACAGGCCCCGCCGCCTGCACAGCACTCACACGGAGGCACACGTTCCTCAAATGCACCGGGTGCTTGCCAGCCTTCCCGCCGGCCCACGGAGCAGGGCTTCCCTGCCTGCTCCCCACACAGAACCAGGGGAGACGGCCGACCTGCGGGAGGATCGTCTGGTCCTGTGCCTCAAACGCTGGACCAGGCAGTTCCACTCTAGGGGGTTAGTCTTCGTATGGCATTTGTTTTCTTTATTAGGGGGCCACCGCAGCCTGGGCTAAAGAATTCAGTCTTCGGAAATAACTAGGCAGACATTTGAAAATATATCAAGGAAAAAAAGTGCAGCCTTATCATGAGAGAGTGCCTCCAGGTCCACCTCCCATGGGACAAACACAGCGAGCCGCCAGGGGCTGGGCCTCAGCCTTGGCTTCCTCATCTGCACGAGAAAAGTGGGTAGAATGCATGCTGCCCGGGAAGGAGCTTGAGCAACCCTAAAGCTCGGGGTCAATTAACGGAGTCCCCTCTCCTTCTGGGACCCCACAGTCTTCTGGGTCTTCTGTGCTCTTTTGTGCCGTGGGTTGAGCCTTCGGGTTGGGGTAGGTCTCATATTTCCTGTGCTCTCATATTCCTGCGGCCGCACCTTTGTTTGCACCAACTGTGTTTGCACCAACTGTGTTTGCACGGGCATCTGCCAAGGCCTTAGGCCGGCAGGCCAGAGAGCGCAAGAAAAGCAACCTGAGAGCGGCTGCCGCTAACCAGGGCTGGCTCGGGGCTGCTCCCGCACTGCGACGGCGGAAGGGCCCGCCGGCTGGCAGGCGGGGCTGGGGCTCGGGTGTCTGGATGAGCGGGTCCCTGCCGCGAGGCAGCCCCCGCGCCACCACCGAGAAGGCCGCGCGCATTCCTAGAGCGGCCGCCAGTGGCCAGGTGAGGGCGCCGCGGCCTCCGGGGCCTCCCCGGCTCTGGCCGGCAGGGGGCAGCGCGCGGCCTCCTTGCGGCCCGACGTGGCGCGGGCCCGGGAGGCAGCCCATGGGCCGCCGGCGCGCCCTGCCGGGCACCCAGCAGCGCGCTCCCGTTCTCATCAGACGGTGGAAAAACGCCCAGGCAGAGGAACGTCTAAAAGTCAAGTCATCAAAATTAATTTAATCGAGAAAATGTGTATAGTTAAAATATGGATAGAGACGCATAAATACATATTTAAAATAAAAATATAATCGTTTAAGTCCTTGCTCCATTGGCTGGCAGCTGCACTCACAGCACCGGTGAGACCGACACGGTTGTGCCCCATCCCACAGGCGCCAAATGGGGGGCGCAGGATTTTAGGGGCTCGAGTAGGGCCTCTCGGGCGGCAGCAATGGAGCCGCGAGGCCGGCGGGGAGACCGAGGACCGGACTCGCTGAGCTGTGGGCGAGCCGGGGGGGACTCGAGGGGACCTGGACAGGGCCGGAGGCCTGGCTTGGGGGAGGGCCCCTTCCCGGGTTCCCAAGGCCCCGGTGTGCCGCTGCCGTAGGGATGCAGGAAGGCACGGCCGCGCCAGGCGACCTGAAGGAGAGGAAGCCCGCGGTTGCCGCCCGCGGGCGCGGCTGGGGTTCATACCCAGCCAGGAAGGGCGGGCGGGCCTCGGGTGCCACGCGGCGTACCCGGTGCTGTCCCCGCAGTCCCGCTCGCTGCCCGTCCCTGGACTCCTTATCAGGCAGCTCGGTGACCTTGCTGCAAAGGGCAGGACCGTGGAGCAGGATTTCTGCCGCACACCAGCCACCTGCAACGGTGGTATGGATTTGGCAGTGGTGCGGGTACTCTACCTAATGTTGGGGCTGAAATGTCAGAAGGAATGATAAAATCCATTTTTAAGTGATAGCGTTTAAAAGTGTTGGATCGGTTTTAATGAAGAAAATCATCTCCATCCCAGCTGGGCAGAGATTTGCGATTGTACCCGTGTTTCTTCCCGCACATTGTCACCTGTGGCTTGTTCATCCGTTCATTTCACGTTCACTGAGGACCTCTGAGGACTTTGCGCCAGACTCTAGAGCAAGCGCGAAATGAACAAAAGCCGGCCCTGCCCTTGGGAAAAATCAAACACACAATGGCCGCTGAGTGCACGCTCCGAGCACGCGCCAAGCCCTGGAAAGCCCGGTAGAGGGGACGCTCCAACCTCCCGCAGTGATGCGTGTGTGGCCAGGGGTCTTGCGAGGCTGCACCTTGCACCTGAATCTTCCGTTGCCTTCACCGTGGAAGCGTTTGCTGTAAAAATAACATGGGTTGCTGTAAAAATAACATGGGTTTGGGGCGGGGGGGGGGTGAAGGGGGACGTCCTTGTAGCTTTCTCACAGAGCTTAAGACATCTGTCCTGCTATCTTCCCCGGCCTTCCAGTGATTCTCGGTAGATGTTAGCTCTCTGGATTTCACTGGCAAGGTTATAGAGACTTACCATTTTCTGATAAGAACATCTGCCAAGTAACATATAGAAAATAGGAAAGCATGCATATCCCACAAGGAAAAAAATAAACCTAAGAAACTGTGTTCTATCAAAGAATTAAGTAAGCATGGAGTGTGTCACTGGATAAATTAAACATACAGAGTTAGGATTAAGGCTAGGAAAAGTTGAAGCAAGAGAAAAGGAGCCCTGGTGACTTGCCCAGGGCAGAGGTTTTTGAAGTGAGCTTCCTCCTTGGAGACCCCTCAGTACAGGGGGAGTTTGGGAAGACGGGAGCACCAGAGCAAGGTAGGCTTGGCTCCCTCTCCAGCCTCTTAAGGCACGAGTTGTTTTACATATTTAGCTTCTGAAAATTGTTTTATTTAAACAAGGGATACCAGAGGCTTCAAACAAAAGCTTGAAAACACTGACAGATGAAGTGCAAAAATTTTATCATTATAAATTTGATAAAGATTTCATGTCCTGAATCTGAAAGAGATTCTAAAATATATTACAGATTTAGTTCTACAGAGAAGGGATGAACGCATCCAAGTAATTTCACAGATGGAGATGGTTAGAAGTCCTCATACTGAGTGGTAAATAAAATTGATTTCTTCCATAGGTATGGAAGAGACTTGATACCTCTTCTTGGAGAAATAAGGGACTTGTTCAATTTTAAGTTTTTATTGTTTAGAACATAGAAATTCCTTCTACAACCAGAAAAAAATGCTATTTTCATTTGAGGGCAAAGAATTTTAAGTAAGATTCTGGAATTCTGTTACGTGATTATTACATACTAATGAGAGTTAATCTTTTTGGTAAAATAAACACCCAAGCATGTTTGTATGCAATTAAAGTTTATTTCAAGACTGAAGAGCTGGCAACAATTTGGGCAAGGTAAATGTGTCTATTTCTCTCAATTTGTCTACTGTATGAATTAAATATACCAGAGATTGGCTTAAACTGGTCTGAATATTGACTTGCTTTTTTAGCAGCACTCTGAAACATTTGAGGTTTTTTGTTTTTTTTTTCCCCCCCAAAACTTATTTCAGAATGCATCACTGGATAAATTGGTTTGGTAAGGCACTGATTAATTCAAGATAAGGTAAGGAACCACTGGGTTAAAGTGGGAAATAAATAATACAAATTTTAGTTGGACAGCCATTATTATTAAATTGTTCAGGGGGTCACTATGGGAACCAACTTAGTGTCTTTACTTTTGGACAAAATTAATGTAATTTATAGTGATGACTATCATCCAAATAGAAAAATATATGCAGAATTTTTTTAAGAGACGGGTTCTCACTACGTTGCTCAGGGTGGTCTCAAACTCCTAGGCTCAAGCGATCCTCCTCAGGCCTCCCAAAGTGCTGGGATTACAGGCGTGAACCACTACACTCAGCAGAAATTTTTTGTATGGGCCAGACGCGGTGGTTCACACCTGTAATCCCAGTACTTTGGGAGGCCTATGGAGGAGGATTGCTTGAGTCCAGGAGTTTGAGACCAGCCTGAGCAACGTAGTGAGACCCCCCATCTCTACTAAATATAAGAAAATTAGTTAGGCTTGGTGGCTCATGCCTGTGGTCCCAGCTACTCGGGAGGCTGAGGCAGGAGGATCACCTGAATGTGGGAGGACCCAGGTGTAGTGAGCCATAATGTCGCCACCGTACTCCAGCCTGAGACAGAGCAAGACTCTGTCTCAAAAATAAATAAATATTTTTTATCTTAAATTTTAGAATTTGCATAATTTACCTGCAGCAAATTTGATCATGGAACCATGTAGTTCTTGGCTGGCACCTTCTGTGGAAAAATGGCAAGTTTCACCTTCCATACTTGTTTACTTTTCTTAATTGAGTTTAGCTTAAATCCAAGCTATTTCAATACTTTGAGGACATAATTTTATTATTTGTGTATCCTGTAAATGAAGAGCTGATTGCATTTAATTTTTAAAAATATTTTATACTTATTAGACTATACCGATTTTAAGAAGAAACAGTCTGTTGTCCTGATAATCATTCTTTAAATAAAATTACTAGCAGAGATAGAAATTTTCATTGGTACATTTTGTTATTAAATTCAACTTTCCATTACCTAAATTAATAGGCAGCAGTGATGCTCCTGTCTTATAATACTTGAGTTATTTTGAGAACCTGGATATTATTTTACAAAGAGAAGTAGTGAATTTCATTCATGTGGTAGTGGCGGGGAGGGAATGGTGAGAACTCAGAGGTAGCATTAAGCCAGCAGGATTAGAGTCAAGGGTGTATTTTATGTTATTAGAAAGCAGGTATGTTTTCCTTATAATAATCTCCTTCATGCAACTACTCCTCTGACTGATAAACAAATGGCTTCTTAGGTCCCAACATCAGAAATAAACAGAGAAGGGTGGCCTCTTGCCATATCAGTGCTCTCTCCAAAGTCCGTAAGGTATAGAAGGCTCAGTCTAAAATGGGGGCTGGATTGGTGTTCTAACCACCAACGTGCCCAGGAACACCTATTCTACCCTGGTCAGGTGAACCTCAGTGCCTATCCCAATGTCGCCCAGGCTCAGCTGGCCAGGCAGCCAGGGAACTGTGCTTTCAGACAGGTCCAGACTCACATGCTGTGCCCATAGATAGTGAGAGCTGCAAATCAAAAAGAAATAGTCATGTTTTGCCCTCTTTATTAAGGATCCATGTTGAAATTGGGAGGCAGTATGTAACAGTGGTTAATAGCACACAACTGGGCTTCCCACACACTTAGGTTAAATTCTGGCCATGTGACCTTGGCTGCTGATTGCTGAACCTCTCTGAACTTCATCTGTTCAAGGGGACACAAATACCAATTTCACAGGTTGTTCCAAGATAAAATGAAAGGAAAGCATTTACGATTTGGCACAGTGACTGCAACATGGTAAAACTCAATGAATTGTAGTGATTTTTAGTTATTATGCTTAATAAACTTTTGGCTAGTTCTGACTTCTGAACAGAACTTTTCATGAAAGATTGCGATCAATAGTACTATGTTTAATGTTTTCTTTCCTTTCTATCCTGGTCTTTTTCCCTTTTTTCCTTCCTTTCACCTTTTTTTTTCTTTTCTTTTCTTTTCTTTTCTTTTTTTTTTAGAAAAATCATTTAACCGGGAGCTGTCCTTTGTAGAAAACAGACGTAAAAGGGCTAAAGTCTATATTTTAATGAAAATTCCTAATTTCAAGGAAACCAACTAGAAATGGTAGATGTAAAGTTGATTTTTTTTACAAATTGTCATCTAGAAGTTGCCACTATGACTGGGAAGCAACAAGAGCCTTCAGCAGCAGTAATGCTTTCCAGAGCGCTGGAGGAGAGGCCCTGGCCTGACTCAACGTTGCCCTGGCAACAGTAGGGCCTGGAGGGCCTCTGTCCCTGATCCCTTAATCTGAGGAGCTGCCACCACAGTGCTTGAGGAAAGGTCTCCCACAGACACCTGACTGGTTCAGGCTACATCCACTGAAGAGGAATGAAGAAAAGCTGGGGATGCAGTCCTTGTCGGAGACAGCCGCCTGAAGGCCTCTGATGGTCCCAGCTTTCCAGATCCCCAGAGGCTTAATCAGGCTGCCAGTCTCCACCAGATGCTAAGTGCTGTCAAGGCAGCCATGGATTCCTAATCCTCTTGTGTTTCTCCACAGAGCCCAGCACAATTCTTTGCACACAAGTGGTGCTTAATAAATACTGGGGGGCTGTAAGACAGTGAGCATCCCCTCAGTACCAGCCCTGCCTGTCCCACCTGTGGCCTCAGACCACCCAACTCCTCTCCTCTTCATTTCTCAGCTGGAAAACGCTAGGGCTCAGCGCTAAGGGTTTTTTCCTGCCTCGAACATTTTTTTTTTATCCTCTTACTGTGTTCATCATTTTGGCAAATGCACAGGGCATGTTCTGTTTAATATATTGTTTCCCCCAATTTTATCTTCAGTCAAAAAATCTGGAGGCAAAATGGAATAATTTAAAAGAGGTGCTGGCTTTTCTTTTTTCAACAACCATACTGACCCCAAAAAGGAAAAGAACTTTTTGGCCAAGCACATGGGCTTTGGAGTCAAAGTACTGAGTTCAAATCCTAGCTCTACTATTTGGTTGCTGTGTGACTTTGGGCCTACTTAACCTCCCTGAGCCTGGAGCTCTTCACCTATAAAATGGGTGTGATGAAACGTATGTCAGAGTTATAAAGGGATGTATGTAAAGTCTTCCAAAGTAAGAAGCTCTCAAGAAGTGGTAGTTATTCCTTCTGCTACACAGCTTTATGGGGCCAACAGCAAAAGGCAACTTAGGAGTTCAAAAGTCTGACTTTCCAGTTAAATTAAGGGCACCCAAGAAAAGCACTGTCAAAGAGGACCAGAAAACCCAGCGAGGTGGGGTACTGTCTCCTGCAAACTCTGGAGTGTGGCCAAGGGGTGAACTGAAACCCTGTCCACTCCTAGATAAGGACCATGATATAGTTGTGGTTTAATTTGCACTTTCTTACACCAAAATAATCTCCATTTGCCTACTGAAATTTCTTTCTCAAAGATTCATTCTTTTAGGATATAACACCAGCCCACCACCAACTTGAACTTCTGTTTGAAATGAGTAAACTCTTACTGAGACCTTAGTACCTGCCAGCGTCTTTGCTATGTATTTATTGTGATTTAAGCCTCAGAACAATGGGACTTTTATTATCCCCATTTAACAGATGAGGAAATTGATGTTCTGTTAATTAACTTGTTCAAGGCCATACAACTGAAGTTTAAAGCCACGTCTTTTTGATGCCAAAGGCTATCTACACTTTAGGAACCAATAGCAGAGATTAGGGCAAATGGAAAGTGAGATTCAAGATGGTGGCAAGAAGTCAGGACAAGGGGAGAGACGATTTGGGGCACAGGGTGCTAGGCACTTAGGAAGAAGAGGCATGAGGAGGGAGTCAGAGCCAAGGAAGGGGAGGTAGTAGTCAGGGAAGTCATGGCAGCCCAGCTATGTGTTAAGATGAACCAGTCTTGACATACTATGATGTGTCTTGAAATACTTTAAATCGTATTCCAATAGACAGATATGTAAGGATGCATGAACCAGGCTATTCTAGTTGATGCAATAAATTAAAGTCTGTTAAAAGAAAAAGAAATACCAATCTTTGACTATATTTGGTTTAATCTTTTTAAAAAACAAATTTCAGATGGGAGCAGTGGCTCATACCTGTAATCCCAGCACTTTGGGAGGCTGAGGTGGGAAGATGGCTTGAGGCCAGGAGTTTGAGACCAGCCTGGGCAACACAGAAAGACTCCCCCATCTCCAAAAAAGTTAAAAAAAAAATTAGCTGGATGTGGTGGTGCACACCTGTAGTCCCCCAGCTACTCGAGAGGCTGAGGCAGGAGGACTGCTTGAGCCTAAGAGGTTGAGGTCAGAGTGAGCCATGATCGTGCCACCACATGCCAGCCTAGGTGACAGTGCAAGACCCTGTCTGAGAAAACAAGCAAAACAAAACAAAAACCACCCAGATTTCCTAGGAAAAGGAAGCCTCTCAAGCACCATTCCCATTTGACCCCATAATGTCCTGCTAACTTCATGTAACAAATGAAGTTCCTCTTTGAGTCTCCCACATGGATTCTACCCCACTCCACCTCAGTCTCCAATCAAGCTAGACATTTCCAGCACTCTTCAGTCCTCCAATTCCAGAGCTAGTAAAAATTCAGGGCAGCAACAGCCCTCTACCAAATACCTCCCCAAATTCCTCCACTTACAACTCTTTGAGACTTCAAATATCTTCATGTCCAAAAGAACCATTTCCCCTGCCATCCCTTCAACCTCCACCCACGGGTTCTGTTATATGCAACCTGTCCGTGGAATAGAGCTGGTTCTCCCACACCTGACTGTTAGGTTTCTTTGCCTTCTACCAGATTCAGTCCCTGGATAGCTATTTGCATCATCTCTCTCTCCTACTCAGCAATCTTCAATGGTTTTTCCTACAAGATCCAATTCAAAGTCTGCAGCCTTGAAGTTTTAGATCCTCTCTGCAACCTTGGTCTACTCCAAACCAACATTTGGCCCTGTTTTTCCTAGACAGGCCCTTTCCTGCAGCTCAGGTTTAATCCATCACTGCTCCTGATCTTACATGCAGCCTACTCTCCACACTTTTCCTTTAATGACCACCCCCACCAAGAAAGCTTTCCTCATTTTTCTCATCTGTGGAAATCCTCCTCATCCCGTAGGCCCAGCTCAGATTCCACCTCCTGGGGGAAGCTGTCCTCCTGCAGGCCCCCTCTGCTTGGCAATTGGTGAAGCTGGCTGCACACTACCGGTACTACCTGCCCATGTATCTGCACCAGCCCCGCAGCTGATGCTTGAGGTCTTGGTGGAAACTGCCCCTCAGACCTTCACACCAGCCCAGACCTCTGCTCCCTCCTCTGGCCACCATCCCTATGTCCTACCATCGACTTAGAAATTCAGTCTAAATGGAGAAGCTTCACATGTGAGATCTTGTGCTATCGCTTCCCCTTTCTGTGCTTAGCTTACGAATTCTTTATACAAAGAAGAGGGAGTTGATGATCTCTCTGGTCCCCTGAAAGTCAAGAGTGTATCACCTTCCTCCTCCAAATCCCCTTTTTCAAACCCCCTTCAAGTATCTTGTCACAACTTGACAGGCCTGGCTTCAGCAGTGCTCTCCTCTCAGGCCAGTCTCTCCGCTTTCAGCCCAGCTTCCTCAGTGTGCGAGGCTGAGCTGCGCACTCTGCTAGCCTCCATGAATTGTCCCTTCGAATGGCCTGAATTCTCTCTGGGCCACTGCCAAACCCATCCGCAGAGTAAATCGCTCTGTGGGCAATGTAATATGCCTGCAGTTTCTCTTTCTGTAAGAGAGAGCTGTAGGCAGATGGGAAATGAATACCTAGAGAAACCAGGATTCGTTAGTGCATTCAGTAAGTCCAGAGTAGCTTTGGTGCAACATTCAAATAAAAAATGTTCTGACTGGTGCCTTTTGTGGCTTCCGCAAAGATTGGCACCAGGGGCCTCTGCACCTCTTCCCTAGGCTTCCCTCCCGCCACCTCCTCAGCCAGCTGCATTTCAAGCTAGGCAGGAACGCCTGGGCACTGAGGGAAGCGCCCAGCTTTTGCTACAGGACCTTCTTTCCAGCTCATTCCAAACCTGACCGTCACTCTGGTTGATCATGCTAGTCAACTGGGACCTATTCCGTCCTGAGCTCCCAGCATCCTCGCGGACTCCAGGGCAGAAGCGATGGTCTAGGGATTCCCGCGGTCCCTTAGACGTCAGTCCTGCCTCTCCTTCTCCATTTCAGAACCGGCGGGATCAGCGTCTCCTTCACCACCCAAATCGAGAAGGCACACAAAAAAGGGTCCCAACAGAACCTGTCAACTGACACTACCATATGTCCCTCGGGCCTTCTCAAACCCTCCCCTTCAAACCAAACAAAAACGGCAAACAGGAAACGCTCGTCTTTTAAAAATTACTCTATTATTATCAAATAGAACCACAGTATCCAAAAGGTAATTATAAAGTTCTATCCCCAACTAGATGGGCCCTACACCGCCCCTCTGAGTGGCCGGCGGCCAAATCACGCCCCCCGTGCTGATTGGTTTCATCCATTTTATTGTCAAGGAAATTAACAGCCCGAAAGGGTTCCCCAGGTCCGCGCCCTCCCCCCTGGGGCCCCGGGGAAACGCGGCAGCAAGGGACCTGGTCTCACTGCCCCCATGTCCTTGGGAGGAGGGACGAAAGGAGAGGGGAGCTCACGGCAAAGGGGCTGGGGGGCGCCCCGCCCCCGCCCGCTGGGCTCGGGCCTGGCGGTGTCCGAGGGGGGCTCGGCCCGCGCACCTGGCCGGGCAGCGGTGGCGGGGCGCGCGCTCACTCGCCCGTGTGGGTCCGCAGGTGGTACTTGAGCGACTGCTTGTAGCGGAAGCACTTGGCGCAGTGCGTGCAGGGGTAGGGCCGCTCGCCCGTGTGCGCTCGCTGGTGCTCCAGCAGATGGTGCTTCTGCGTGAAGCGCTTGCCGCACTCGGCGCAGTGGTAGGGCCGCTCGCCTGTGTGGATGCGCCGGTGCTCCAGGAGGTGGTGCTTGCGGATGAAGCTCTTGCCGCATTCGGGGCAGGCATGTGGCCGCTCGCGCGAGTGCACACGGCAGTGGTTGGTGAGCTTGGACTTCTCGCTGAAGCTCTTCTCGCACTCGGGGCACTTGAAGGGCCGCTCGCCCGTGTGAGTCCGCTGGTGGCGCAGCAGGTGAGAAGGGCGGCTGAAGCTCTTGCCGCACAGGCTGCAGATGAAGGAGACCTCATGCTTGCCCGCGTGCACGCGCTGGTGGATCACCAGGCTGATGTGCAGGCGGAAGCTCTTCTTGCACTCGGGGCACGTGTAAGGCCGCTCGCCCGTGTGCGTGATCTGGTGTTTGGTCAGGCTGGACTTGTGGCTGAAGCTGCTGTCGCACTCGGGGCACTTGTAGGGCTTGGGGCCACTACCGCCGCTGCCCGAGCTGGGTGACTTGGGGCGTGGCTTGAGCGCGTGCTTGGGGTTGAACGTGGGCCCGCGTTCGGGTGAGACGCAGCCTCCGCGCACGCGGTGGATGCGCTGGTGCAGCGTGAGCTGTTGCTTGTGCCGGAAGCTGATCTCGCACTCGGCGCACTCGTAGGGCCCCTCCTTGATGTGGTTGCGCTGGTGGATGATGAGGTTGATCTTCAGGCGGAAGCTCTTGCCGCACTCCATGCAGGTGAAGGGCCGCTCGCCGCGCCGGTTCCGCTGCTGCTGGCTTGAGGCCCCGCGGTTCTCGCTCAGGTGCCGCTCACCATGCATGGAGGGCGCCAGCCTTTTCACTGCGGGGTTTCCTAGCTGCAGAGGCGGGGGGCTCTCCTCGCCCTCGGGGGACATCTCCCCGGGCAGCGGGGTCTGGTACATACTGGCCTCGTATCTCCCGGACAGCTGCCCAAGGGATTGTAAGTGCTGCGGCAGCTCATCCTCCTCCTCCTCTTCCTCCTCCTCATCTTGTTCCTCTGTCTTGATCACGATCCCTTCTGCTCCAGGGACAGAGAGAGAAAGTCGTTAGCTGTTGCCTGGCGCCCCTAGCCTACCTGGATGGAGGTACAGCATTGCTTTACCCTCACCGAAACATTGCATTATTGGCCCAAATTCCTTCTTTTGGGAAAATTCTCCTCCCTCTGCGGCCCCTGGTCCGCTCCCCTCCCCCAACGAGGTGGATGCGTAACCCAGGCTGGCCTTGCTGTTTGGTTCAGGAATGAGTCCAGACTTAAAAGAGGCTGAAAAGAGTTCTCCTTGGATTTTATACCGAGGACCGTACGGGAAATCGCTTCCTGTTGGTTATGATGCGAAACTGCTGGTAGAGCCGGACCCAGCAGGAAAGAAGGAAACCAGTACATAGAGCCGATGTGGGAACACCTGGATCCAGCCATGCTGATGCTGGAATACTCACGATTCTCTAATTATATGAGTGATACACACTCCTTTTTCCATTAGGCTACTTAAAGGTTGGGTTTCTACCAGCTGTACCAAAGGGTCTCCACTCCTCTAAGGTTCTCAGTCTTTGCCCCTCTGAGGACATCTCTGCCTGAACTCTGCTCAGACCAGCCCACTTCTTTCCTAATCCACTGGGAGATTTCTCCTCTTGGTGCCTTTCCTCACCTTCCTCCAGAAATTTCCCTCTCCTCTCCACGTCTGCCTTGATGATCAAAACCTACAGCACTCCACCCCTCCTTGGAGCCCATAGTACTCACTGGTGCCCACCCTAGGAATCAGGAACCCAGCCTTCTGCAGCCTCTCATGGATGGAAGATGCACTGGCACAGTCAGACTCCACCACCCTTGAATCTGGATCAGCTGCAGGCAGTGTATGCCCCACCCAGGGATGCCCCCTCGACTCTCTAGCCTGGTCCTTTATGATAATGTAAGTTTCAGAGAAAAGAAGTGGCTCCCGACTCCTGTTTGAGTTTTCTCAAGTGGCTTGTACTTATTTGACACTAACTGGTGAGTTCTATTTTTAGTCACCAGCTTTGTGTGACATGAGAAAGTCACTCACTTCTCTGGACCCATCTGTGACAGAAGACACAAAAAGTCTGTGTGTGCAGAATAATTAAAAACAAACCAACAAGACCTTTTCAGAGCACTCATACCTGTCTTCTTTTCATGAGCACAATATCTTATGATAGGGCAAGTCAAGCAAGAATTCTCCCCATTTTACAGATGGGTCATCCAAGCTCAGAGATATCAAGTGATGTTTCCAAATAGAAAATGAAGTCCTAGGCCTTTCCAGAGCTTGTAGGTTGGGACCCATCTGGTCTACCTCCTCAAGTAACAGGGACTGAAGCTAGCAATGTTCGTGACCCAGCCAACGTCTTGTAAAGTTGCTAGTGACTCGCAGTCCTCCTTAGCACTTCCTTGGCCTCCTCTACAGCCAGTGAACTACAGTGGTAACATTAGGACACAGGTGTGCTGAGTCAAGGCTGCCTCGGTAGTATTAGGATTCTCAGCAAGAAGTGACCCAGAACATCCTTGGAGCACGATGCCTAACAGATCAAGAGCAGGCAGCTGCAGAGTATGGTAACTAGCTGCCCTGGTGTTTATCCCGAAAATACTGAGTATGTCTGAAAAGCAAAGGGGAAAATAGATCCTGAGAAGGGCTAAACTCTCCTTGAGGATCAAAGGTGCTTATTTCTTTTTATCTTTTTTTTTTTTATTTTTATTTTTGAGTCTGGCTCTGCCGCTCAGGCTGGAGTGCAGTGGCACGATCTTGGCTCACTGCAACCTCTGCCTCCTGGGTTCAGGTCATTCTCGTGCCTCAGCCTCCCGAGTAGCTGGGACTACAGGCGCCTCCTACCATGCCCAGCTAAGTTTTGTATTTTTAGTAGAGATGGGGTTTCACTATATTGGACAGGCCAGTCTCGAATTCCTGACCTCAAATGATCCACACGTCACAGCCTCCCAAAGTGCTGGGATTACAGGCAGGAGCCACCGCGCCTGGCCAAAGGTGCTTTTTTCTTAATGGAATGATAAACACCAAACATTTGGCCCCAAAACTCAAGACTCACAATTCCACAAACTACTGTTCAGTAGTTTTCTAAAGTTCTACTACAATTAATGGGGACTGCTCAAAAGGCAACTGAATTTATACAATGATGGTCCCAATTTAGCATATACTCAGAATCTACCTTATGTCTTTTCACTATCCTTTTATGAAAGACAACATGGTATGTGAAAAACACTTCTGAAATACCATGGAGTTACTTAAAAATAAGGTGGTAGATCCACATATGTACATATTTTTGAGACAGTGTCTTGCTCTGTCACCCAGGCTGGAGTGCAGCGATACAATCATGGCTCACTGCAGCCTCAGCCTCTCAGCTTCAACCAATCCTCCCACCTCAGCCTCTCAAGGAGCTGGGACTGCAGGCATGCACCACCATTCCCGGCTAAGTTTTAAATTTTTTGTAGAGATGGGGTCTCCCTATGTTGCCTGAGCTGGCCATGAACTCCTGGGCTCAAGTAATCCTCCTGCCTTTGCTTCCCAAAGTGCTGGGATTACAGGTGTAAGTCACTGCTCTGGGCCTAGATTCATATCTTTTGACCAAGAGGAATGGTCATTAATAAAATACCATAGGGTATTTTATTAACTGCAAAAAGGCAAATTATGGAGGAATTATCTACAGATAATTTTTAAGCAGTTTACATCAATATAATACTTTTAAAACCAGAAATGGATGTGGATATATTTCTAAATATAAAAGTGTTATATACAAACATGTAATGGTGAATGACTTACACATAAACAAAACATCCAGAAAAAAACAAAAGTCCACGTGGGTTCTACCAATTTTTCAAGGAACACACTCAATTCCTATTTTTTTTTCAGAATACAGAACAAGAGCAAAAGCTGCCCAGTTCATCTGATACATCCAGTATAATACTGTTTCCAAAATAAGATGAGAATAATTGAAGAAAACATTCATTTCATTTATGAATACAGTTGTCTAACTTGAGTAAAATATTTATTACCTAAGTCCAATAGTGAATTCAAAAAATACATGATGATAATCAAGTATGACTTTTCCCGGGCCTGCCAGGATGGCTCAGCATCAGAAAATCCATCACAAAAGATGTCCTGGGATCAGGCCACCATGAGCCCCAGTGCCTTACTGTTCTTGAACTCAGAAGGAGCAAGAGTGAGCAGCATGGTGATAAAGTTTTATAATTAAACAAAAATGAAGATTAGGTTCGACCACAGAAGGGCAGTGCTATCGTTATTTGAAAACCATGCTCTCCAGGGCTGAAATCTTCGAGGTAGTTGAGGCTTCTAGGGTGATATGAGATGATCAAGGACATGTTGGGAGAGTTCTGGCTTTGCCACTCTCTGTGTGGCCTTGCCCAATCTATTTAACCTCTGCCTGTAAAATGAGGGGTGGGATAGGTGAGCTCTGAGATCCCTTTCATTCTTGCCTGAACCAGTCTTTAGAGGTAACCACTTCTTTCCTGGGTTGGAGATGGGTTCTTGCAAGTCCTGCGTCACGAAGCCTATACCCAAGGCCATGCTTGGTAATTCTTTCCCACCTGTTGCCCCATCAGTGTCCAGCTACCTCTCTGAAGGAACCACAGCTGTCCCAGGGGGCAGTGGCCCTCTGGAAGGCCTCATGGCAACACTTCCCTGGCCCTCCCCGCCCGGTACTCACCCGTGCAGTTCCTCTGCTGCACCAGCATCTGCTTCAGTTCGCTGAACTCGCTGGAGCCTTCTGTGGACTCCTCCAGCGTGTTCTCTGGCTCCTGCATGTCCAGGTCTGGCTGTTCCCCACAGGGGTCACCCAGCTCTGAGTCCTGAAAGCCATGCTCTTCCACCTGTCCCATCAGGGGCTCAGGTGTCTCCAAACTTTCTGAGCCCTCGTCGTTGGTCTGTACCTCGATCTTAATCACGATCCCGTCATGTGCTGAGAGAGGGTGGGCAGGGGTGAGAAGAAAAGAACCCAGAACGTTCATGCCAACTGCCCAGGTTTCTGCAGCCCTACAATTTACATCTCAATAAGTCTTATCTTAGAGACCCTGAAGAAATGTAATATTGAGTTGGAAATGAGTAGACACAGAATTTTCTGGATACCTTGTAGCTTTGAATACCAATACAAACTGTAGTCAAGTTAAAATAGATGCAAAGTTTGTTTTCCATGAGCACCATAATTAAAAAAAAATTCAGCATTGTCAGGGTTTATTATTAGTCTTACTTTTTCAATAGACAAAGGTCTCACTCTTATCACCCAGGCTCGAGTGCAGTGGCACGATCATAGCTCACTGCAGCCTTGAACTCCTGGGCTTAAGTGATCCTCCCAAAGTGCTGGGATGACAGGCATGAATAAGCCACTGTGCCCAGCCAGGGTTTATTTTAAAGAGATGCTCATTCCTTTTCTCAGTCAGACCAGCCAACTGGTACAGTTAACACAGTTTCTCTCTCATCTGCTCACTCACAATCAGGTTGGTGAAGAAAAGGCCATCTCCTGACCACTCCCACCCCTCGGCCCCATACCCTGAGGTGTCCAAAAAACAGACTCACATTCCCAAGCACGTATGCATGTACACCACGGGCATTTGAGTTTGTTTTTAGTTAAATAGCATCCTATTACACACTGCCCTGAAATTTATGTTTTTAAACTTGCCTATAGGTCTGTAGACTAATTTCAAACGTACCATTATATACATAGGTGTCATTTTACATAAATGGGATTATAACACATTTTAGGGTTTTAGTGTAGTATTTTTTTCTGTCTAATTTGCCTTCCCCTTCCCTCACTTCCCATTTCACCGTTATGACTTCCCAGGTAACTCCTATAATTTACCAGGACTTTTCTCTGTGCTTATGAATAAGCCACATACACATTTATTTATTTATTTATTTTTCTGTCACTATTGGCCTCCCCTGTGTTCCTCTACTCAAATATCTTGTAGAAATCCCTTCAATTTCTTTTTTTTTTTTTTAGATGGACTCTCACTCTGTCGCCCAGGCTGGAGTACAATGGCACAGTCTCGACTCACTGCAAGCTGCGCCTCCCTGCTTCAAGTGATTCTCCTGCCTCAGCCTCCCGAGTAGCTGAGATCACAGGCACCTGCCACCACACCCGGCTAATTTTTTGCATTTTTAGTAGAGATGGGGTTTCACCATGTTGGTCAGGCTGGTCTAGAACTCCTGACCTCATGATCCGCCTGCCTCGGCCTCCCAAAGTGCTGGGATTACAGGCATAAGTCTCCTCACCTGACTTTTTTTTTTTTTTTTTTTTTTTTTTTGAGATAGTCTCCCTCTGTTGCCCAGGCTAAAGTGCAGTGGCATGATCTCAGCTCACTGTAACCTCTACTTCCCAGGTTCAAGTGATTCTTGTGCCTCAGCCTCCCAGGTAGCTGGGATTGCAGGCATGCACCACCACACCCAGCTAATTTTTTGTATTTTTAGTAGTGATAGGGTTTTACTATGTTAGCCAGGCTGGTCTCAAACTCGTGGCCTCAAGTGATCTGCCCACCTCAGCCTCCCAAAGTGCTGGAATTATAGGCATGAGCCACCACACCTGGCTTCAAACCAATTTCTACAGTGCTAATACATTGTTAAAAATGTTGTA
Source organism: Rhinopithecus roxellana (assembly GCF_007565055.1). Lineage (NCBI taxonomy): Eukaryota > Metazoa > Chordata > Mammalia > Primates > Cercopithecidae > Rhinopithecus > Rhinopithecus roxellana. The sequence goes on from NC_044554.1 coordinate 107,506,466, forward strand.
TATATTCCATGGTCAGGATAATACCGTAGCTTATTCATTCTTTCCCTAATAGAAGAACATTGGCTTTTTTTCCCAGACTTTTGCTATGGTTAAGTTTACTGGAGTAACAATAGAATATGTCATGTACAAACATATTCATTTATTCATTGAATGTTTACTAGCAGATATCTACTGAGCACCAACTACATGTCATGTGGTCTAACGGCTTTTGATATATCAGTGAAAAAAACATGGACCTTACATAAGGTGGTAGACACAATAAATAAATTACATTGGATGTTAGAAGGTGACAAGTGCTGTGAGAAAAAGAGAAAAGAAACCAGGAGATAAATGAACCAAGCAGCCTCAGTCCTGCCCTCCTGAGGCTCCTCCTGCTCCTCTGCCAAATCCATTCATTCCCTTACTAAGAAATCAGACAAACTCATCAGGCTGAAAATGGGTGCTAGATGACCTAAGCTGGATTCCTTCGGCTGAGTGGCACTCCTTTAATGCCTCTCTGATTCACCAACTCAACTGGTTTGGAAGTGGATGGAATATAAAGCAGCTCTAATGTTCTCATTTACCCCGATTCCCTCAGAACTGTGGGACTCTCCCACTGTCTCCAAAGATGTCTGTGTCCTATTCTCTATGAAAAGGAAAAGAAAAACTCATCCATACCTCCATCCCCTACTTCCTGCACTGGCTCAGAGTCACCATCTTTACCTCCCTTTTCTCTCCAATCTCAGGGAAAGTAATGGCTCTCTTCCCTCCTCCTATCACTGAAATCCTCTGCTTGTTTCCTTAGCCCTGCCCATTTCTTTCTCCCTGGAGTTTTGCTCCATTAGTTGTGTGCCTTTTCTCCTCTGTCTTCAATCCTTGTCTCTGCGCTAAATCATTATGATCCGTCCACAAACATGACCATGACTCTAGCATCAGGAAAACTTCTTCCCTGACTTCACAAACTACTTAAAATATTTTGCTTGCTTACACCTTAAAATAATTTTTAAAACTATGTACTCCTTTGCATCTTTTTGAATAAATATATAAAATGCATCAGTAACTGCAAAAGACGTAATTTCTGGAGTATTGTAAATATTGATACTTTGAAATAAACTCTTCCATCACCCTTTAATGTCACCAATGGAATCTAAGAACCCCAGCAATTTTAAACCCACCATTATTCACTTAAAAACACATGAACAAATTCTTCTTTGATAGCTGGAATTTTTATATCATTCCTTTTCACCTTGAGCTTCTATTTCTATTCCCACTTTGCCCACAGAATTTTATCCTAATAGAACGTATTTGTATGCTTAGAAGCCTTTTACTGATCACTTCATCTACCACTCTACCACAAAAATGTGTATGTAAATTGAAGGTTTAATTTTGCTTTCATTTCTAATAACCACAGGTCTCTAAGTGTTCATTTTTTTCCTGGCTTAAGTTATCCTTAGTGATTATCACTATAGAATGATAAATAATTATCCAAGATAGAAAATAAAGAAACTTTGGGAAATGTATCTTATAAGGATGAATAGAATTTTTTTCCAATTAGTTTACTTATCTGGAAATCAATATTCTTATTGTAGAATGTACAGTTCAGAATCAATTTGTCTGTTTCATTTTTATAAATGAAACCTCATTTACATTGGGAAACCTCATTTACACAAATATGTAGATGGGCTGGAAGCAGCTTTGTTATGGAACTGTCACTCAATTCTGAACTTCTGAATTATATGCCACAAAGATCACATGGTCAACATTATCATCAAAAAAACTGTTTCTAGGGCCGGGCGCGGTGGCTCACGCCTGTAATCCCAGCACTTTGGGAGGCCAAGGCGGGCAGATCATGAGGTCAGGAGATCGAGACCATCCTGGTGAACATTGTGAAACCCCATCTCTCCTAAAAATACAAAAAAACTGGCCGGGCGTGGTGGCGGGCACCTGTAGTCCCAGCTACTCAGGAGGCTGAGGCAGGCGAATGGCATGAATCCAGGAGGCGGAGCTTGCAGTGAGCCAAGATGGCGCCATTGCACTCCAGCCTGGGCAACAGAGCGAGACTCCGTTTCAAACAAAACAAAACAAAACAAAACAAAACAAAATAAAACAAAACAACTGTTTCTAATGACCTATCAGTTCACAACACGATTAGTTCCTCTTTCAATTTTGTTAAAGGTAAAATATTGCAAACAACCTAAGCTGCAAGAGAATTTGCCATCCAGGACCCAGAGTGATGCACTGCAGGACATGTATCCCAAAATTCTGAATATTCTCTCTGTTTGGTGACCTGGGGGCTTTATGCCTCTGAGAAATGCTTTATAGTAAGATGGAGATGGGCAGGAAGTGCCTGTTTTGTTTTGTTTTGTTTTGTTTTTTAAGACATGAGGCCTTGCTCTGTTGCCTAGGCTGGAGTGCAGTGGTGAGATCATGGCTCACCGCAGCCTCAACCTCCTGGCTTAAACCACCTGCCACCTCAGCCTCTAGAGTAGCTGGGACTACAGGCATGTGCTACCATACCCAGCTAATTTTTAAAGTTTCTGTAGAGATGAGGTCTCCCTAAGTTGCCCAGGTTGGTCTCAAACACCTGGACTCAAGTGATCCTCCCACCTGGGCCTCCCACAGTGCTAGGATTACAGGTATGAGCCACCATGCCTGGCAGCCTGTTTTTTTTTTTAAATAATGGGAGAGTAGATGAGAAGCCACATTTCAGGGACCACATGCATTGTGTGCTTTTGGCTGATCAGCTGGACAAGAAGAGATGGACTAAGGACTGGAAATTGTGCCCTCAAAGACATCTGTATTATGTCTCTCCTGGGGAGTACCCTTATCCCCTCAAGAGCATGGGTACCCCAGCTTGAAGACTAGTGCCTTCAACACCTGGCCCTACTTCAAGACCCAACTTGAGTGTCCACCATTCCATCAAGCCTCTTCAATGCTCTCAGCTGGACACAGCTGTGCTCCTCCCTGAGTTCCAGGCATTCGCCTGCTCCTCTTTGTGGCACATACTCTTTCTCCCTCAAAACAGGCAGTATGTACACACTTTGACCCTCCCCTCCACTTGCTAGATAGCAGGGAATGCCAGTGTTTCCCACCAACAACATCTCCCCACCCCAAACAACTTTTCATAAGAGTATTGACAACCAAGCTGCATTTATTTATAAGCAGGAATTTGTTCTCCCATTTAAAAAATTAATCAAAGACACATACATTGTGGGAATATAGTTTATGAAAAAGGTAACATTTCAATCCAGTGGGGAAAAGTTTAAAAGGAATGGAGACAACTGGCTTCCTGACTAGAAAGGGAAAAAAGCTATTTCACACTGAACTCCTGATGAACAAAAATATTGATGTATAAATAAGAAATTCACATCTAAGTTTTACAACTTTAAGCTGAGGAACAGGCTACTTGTAACCCTATGGGACTTCAGATATTCCTTCTGGAGGACGTTTGGTAATTCGTGCCAAGCATATTTAACATGCCCAACTCCTATCAACTATAATTTTGCTATAAATTGTTTTGAAAGGATTCTTGTAGCTTGCTGTTGCCATCATTTGGCTATAAGAAACTTATTTAATCTGTGATTGGTTTTTAATAATTCATGTTCATAAGAACTCCTGTGAGGTGGGGAAAATCCCATAAATTGTTTTCAAATGTATTAAACATTTGCGAAGACTGAATTTATTAGTTATTGAAACTGATATAATACCATATTTTTAGACATTTAGTTAAAATAAGCATTTAATTACTTAGCAATTTTCTTTTTGTTTTCTAGGGCAAAAAAAAATTTGTGTTTCAAAAATTTTTATAGCTTTTTTTGAGATGCTCACAGACCTAAGATCTGTGATCACAGTGTTTACTAAATAAAATAGCTTGAGTAAACATTTCTACATTTGCTATGAAACCCAGATTGGGAGGCTGAGGCGGGTGGATCACCTGACGTCAGGAGTTCGAGACCAGCCTGGCCAACATGGTGAAACCTCGTCTCTACTAAAAAATACAAAAATGAGCTGGGCGAGGTGGCAGGGGCCGGTGATCCCAGCTACTCGGGAGGCTGAGGCAGGAGAATCGCTTGAACCCGGGAGGCAGAGGTTGCAGTGAGCCGAGATTGCGCCACCGCACTCCAGAGTAAGACTCTGTTTCAAAAAAAAAAAAAGACTGATAAATTTGAATACATAAAAGTTAAAAACTGCTATTACACACACACACATACACACATAAAATATAAAAGTAAACCACAGGCCAGGCGTGGTGGCTCACGCCTGTAATCCTAGCACTTTGGGAGGCCAAGGTAGGCAGATCACTGGAGGTCAGGAGTTTGAAACCAGCCTGGCCAAAATGGTGAAACTCCGTCTCTACTAAAAATACAAAAAAATTAGCCGTGCATGGTGGTGGGCACCTGTAACCCCAGATACTTGGGAGGCTGGGGCAGGAGAATAGCCTGAACCCGGAAGGTGGAGGTTGCAGTGAGCTGAGATAGTGCCACTGCATTCCAGCCTGGGCAACAGAGTGAGACTCTGTCTCAAAAAAAAAAAAGTAAACCACAAACTGGGAAAAGTATTCACATACATACTGTTAGGCAAGGGCTAATATCCTTAATATTTTAAAAGCTTTTTACAAATCAATAAAAAGATGAATAATACAAAAGAGTAACAAAAAAGATTATTCACAGAGTAGTAAGAGATACTAGTAATCAATAAAGGTATGAAAATATGCTCAACATCACCCTTATAGAAAGTATGTTTCATCCACATACTGTGCTTTAGTTCTACTTACTACTTTGGCAAATGAGAAAAAGATAAATAATACCTGTTACTGGTAAGAGTGTATAGAAACAAACATTCTCATGCTTAGACGGATGAAGGCATGTAAACTGGCACGAGTGATTTGAAGGGATTTGCCAGGATCTATTAAATTTTTAAGTGGGTGTATCCTTTGACCCAGAAAATCCATTTCTAAATAAGTTCCTGACAAGTGCATGAAGATCTATTTATAATAATCTTTACTGAAGCACTGAAACTTTTGAACAACCTAAATGCACATTAATGGGACAGTATTTAAACAAATTATGAAATCAATACACAGAATACTACTGTCGGCTATGAAAAAGAGTATGACAAATTTATATATTCTGACGTAAAAATGTCAATGATATACTATTGAAAAAAGAAACTTGCCAGTACTTCTATATTGTCTGACTTTTCTACAATGATAATGTGTATTATGTATTACCTACATAATTAAGGCTATGTGTATGTAATCACATGCACATAAAATTGGAATGAATAAACTGCTGACTCTTGAGAGAATATTATGGGGGACTTTCACTCTCTCTGTACTTTTCTTTTGTGAAATTAAAAACCAGTATTGCCACATTAACTCTCTCTACCAGCTCAAAGCAAATAAATATTGGTTGACACTGACTTTCCAATCTTCTCATGGCTATACTTTGTTAGGTTTTTTTAATTAAAAAAAAATTTTTTAAGTTATACATGCACACAGGCTAGTTGAACATAGTTGAACAGTTCTTCGAAACTTTTTTTTTTTTTTTGAGATGGGGCTGCAACTTCCACCTCTTGGGTTCAAGTGATTCTCCTGCCTTAGCCTCCTGAGTAGCTGGGATTACAGGCACGGGCCACCATGCCCAGCAATTTTTTTTTTTTTTTTTCCCTTTTAGTAGAGATGGGATTTTACCATGTTGGCTAGGCTAGTCTCGAACTCCTGACCTCAAGTGATCCACCTGCCTCGGCCTCCCAAACTGCTGGGATTAGGGGTGTGAGCCACCACACCCGGCCCAAAACTTATTTTTTAAAAAGTTCTTTTCCACTCATCTTCCCCCATTTCCTGCTCTCCGGGGCAATCACTTCAATGATTCCAGCTGATTCTTTGGTCATTTACCTCCATAACTCTAAGTAATACACTTATATTACTACTCCTTGAGTTTTCAATTTTAAGCATCATCCATTGACTTCCAAGGGATGAAGGTCTCCGAACTGATCCTGCCAATACAGTTTTGTTGTAATTTTAGTTGGATCAATACTGGATGTTTACCTCGCTAGATTATATCAATGTTATTTATAACTAAACTCTGTAGTATACAGTGAGTGCTTCCAATGCCTGTAAACCTTCTTGCCTTCCCTAGATCTGACACTTTTTTCTTTTGCCCAGCTTACGACTAATTATCATGAACTCAGCCCCAAACTCCCCCAACCTTACCTTGCTGTGTAACTCTCCTCTCCAAACATTCAAATATATTGGGTATTTATCCATTTCATCTACTTGAAGACAAATTTCTGGGACCTGTGGAGGTGCCCCACTCAACCAGCTGCCTCTAGGTACACAGCTGGCCTCTCGGAATGCCCCTGTGCCATGCCCCTGGAGTGCCTCCACCTCTCTCTCAAGTTGGCATTTGTAATGCCTCCTTCTTGGTTTATTTCCTCATTTTGGCAAAGCACCTCCCCCAGTTTGATAAAGGATTTGTGGAGACTTGAACATCTCAAAATGTCTCAGTTTCACTCATATTTAATCAAAACAGTTTGGCTAGATATTGAATTATAAGTTGGAAAATACTTTCCTTTGGAATTTGAAAGGCATTGCTCTACTGTCTTCTAGATCCCAATGTGGTTACAAATGTCTGAGGCCATTCTAATTCCTGTTTCTTCGCATGACTCTGTTTCTCTTCTCTGGAAGCTCGTAGGATTTCCTTTGTTCTCAGTTGCTCTGAAAGTCCATGCTGAAAGTGTAGGTCTATTTTCTTCCAGTGCTCTGGGCAGCTGGCTCTTTCAATCTAGAAAATTATGGCTTTCATTGGTGGGAATTTTTCTTGAATCATTTTGTTGATAATTCCCACCTTTTTTTGCTACTCTTTTTTCTGTATATTCCTATTATCTGGATGTTGGATTTCCATCCTTCAGTTTTCTATTCTTTCCCTATTTCCTTCCATCCTTTATTTTTATTATTTCCCTATTTTCTTATCTTTTAGCTTTATTTTCTGGGATGTGTGCTTATCCTCCAACACTGCTCCTGAGTCTCTAACTTGTACTATTACATTTTTAATTTCCAAGAGTTCCTTTCTCTTCTTTTTTTAAAAAACAAGCATTACACTTTTGTATCATGAATGCATTCACTTATTTTATCTAAGGATTTTATATGTAAGTATTCATATATACATTTTTTTCCTCTCTGCATGGTCTCTGTTCCTCTAAATATATTTTTTCTGATGTCTTTACTTATTCGTCTCTGTACACCACAGACTTTTCCCAAATGTCTTCTGGTTCTTGGTTGTCCACGGAGACTTAAAAGAGGACACTCAAGAGAACAAAGAGCTGAATGCATTTGGGTGGGGCTTGCTAACTATGTGTGGGTCTCTGTTTGGCCCATAGGGAGCTTTGGTCAAGTCATTTTACTCAGAAACCTCTTGGCCTGGTTCCAAAAGTCTCCAGATAAGGCTCTTCCAATATTCTGCCCGATGGGTTTAATTCTGGGTGTTGGCAACATTTTGGGAGTTGAGTTAGGGAAGAAGGCTGGAGATCTCAATATCTGCACGTCAAGTCTCCTTCTTCCCATTTTCGATGTGGTGCCCCACCCTCAACTGTGCCTGGTGCCCATGTCCAGAGAGCCTCCTTTGCACCCTCTCCAGAGAATAAGCCTGTCACATAACAGGGCTAGAGAGGTGCAGATGCCTGTAGTAGGGACTGAGGGAGGCAATGGGAGCTGAGGGGAGTGTTAAGTGGTCTATTTAGAAGATGTTCAGTCAGCTGTCTGTGTTTAGCCTCACTTCATTCCTATTTCCAGGAATCCCTAGAGTCTCTGGTACTATTAACTCTTGAGCCCCAAGCAGGTATGGGGGTGCAAATTGGGTTTCTTCTCAGTTTTCCCTAGTACCAATTTCAGATTCAGCTTACCACATCTATCCACCTGCTTCAGGGCTGAAAAACTTCATTGCTGTATCTCCTTTCTTTTTAAAAGTTCCTTCAGTCTTGTTTTAGAAGGATTTGGAAGGCCGGGCACAGTGGCCTCTAATCCCAGCACTTTGGGAGGCCGAGGTAGGCAGATTACCTGAGGTCGGGAGTTCAAGACCAGCCTGAGCAACATGGATAAACCCCATCTCTACTAAAATACAAAATTAGCCAGGCGTGGTGGTGCATGCCTTAAATCCCAGCTACTGGGGAGGCTGAGGCGGGAGAATCACTTGAACCCTGGAGGCGGAGGTTGCAGATCGCGCCATTGCACTCCGGCCTGGGCAACAAGAGCAAAACTCCGTCTCAAAAAAAAAAAAAAAAAAGAAGGATCTGGGGAGGTAGGAATAAATACATGTTCAATCTGCCCTGTTCAACTCAATCTTTCATTGTGTACTGTTTTAAAAAATATATTTTTACTGAATAAGAAGTAATATATGCTTGCATCAGAACATTTTACAAAACATAGAGAAATACGGCTTTGGTATGTTTCCATCCAGTTTTTTTAAACCTACTTTTGCTTACATCACTGACCTCACTATATTTACCTTTCCCACTTCTACATCCTTAATCCTCCTATCAACTGGATCATTCCCATCAACATTTCAAACAGGCTTTAGCAATCCCCATCTTAGGCAAACAAGAATCCCCCCAACTGTCCCATATTTCCACTCCCCTACAGCTACACTTGTTGAAATGACTGTCAGCACATGCCATCTCTACTTCCCTGCCTCCCACGTGCTCCTCACCCACTGACTCTCAGGCTGCCACCTCCACTAAGCTACCAACGTTTGTCTTCCTAAGGTCACTGATGATTTTTAGCTTGCAATCCAATGGACACTTTTTAGTCTTCCTAGTCCTAAACCACACAGCAGAATACAACACTGTTGGGCATACTCTCTCCTTCTGGAAACATTCTTCTCTAGAAATACCCAACAGGGCACTATCCTAATTTTCCTGCTACCTTTCTGGCCACTCTTTCTGTTTCCTTTGATTCCTCTGGCTCCTCCTTTTTCCACATCCTACAACAGTGGTTTTCAACCCTGGCTGCATATGAAAATCACCTTGGAAGCTAAAAAATACTAACACCTGGGTCCCATCATGAACAACATATTCCAAATTCCCGAATCTGCCCCAAAACCCAGGGTTCTGCAGGGCATGGCTTGTGTTCTCCTCTCTTCCCCCTCTACAGACTGAGCAACCCAATGTATCTATGCTGCCGACACCAAATGTCCAAATATGCCAAGGCCAGATGTCTCCAGCTCAGACTTCTGCTCTGAACTCCAGACTCCTTTATTCATCTGCCTTCTCAACACCTGCTCTTTGATGTCTCACAGGGATCTCAAACCTAATGTGTTCAAAACGGAATTCTCAGTGTTTCTCCAAATCTGAACTTTATATTACCCTCCCTCTATTCTTACTTAAGCCAGAGGCCTAGGAGCCATCCTTAGCACCTCCCCATCCCTCCTATTCAACACCCACCAATCCCTAAGTCCTTCCTAGTCCACTGCCAAAGTATATCTTGACAACAGCCACTTCTCTCTCAGGGTGATGCCAAGGTTTCCTACCTGGAAGACAGAAAGAACCTCCAAGTGGTCTCCTAGCTTCCAGACCATACTCCCTTCAGTTAGTTCTCCACGGAGCAACCAGAACCCTACTTGGCCTTCAGGTTTCCACTAGAAATTTCACGTCCTCAAAGAGGCCTTTCTGACTTCCCAAACTCAAGGCACCTTTCCTGTCGTGTGCCTCGCAGTCCTGGATGCTCTGCGTCCGTCACAGCTGGTGCCCGTGCTTTCATCTATGGGGGGTGTTTTGGTTGTTAATGTCAGTCTCTCCACAGGAGTTAAGTCTGAGGGCAAGGGCCTCAGGGTTAACGTAGTTCTTGACACAGTATATGCTACCAAAGAGATCTGATGAACTAAATAAACATACGGGTGAAACTTATGGTTTCAAAACTCTTCATAAATGTGATTTTAGTGTGTAATAGTCTATTATACTGTGATTTGTATTTGTACATCTTAATCTATATTTTGGATTCTTTTTCATGCTAGACTTTCAGGAAGTAAATTATTAGGTCAAATGTAAGAACATTTAAAATATTGAAAATATACTTAATAATAAGCCAGGCACAGTGGTTCGTGCCTGTAATCCCAGCACTTTGGGAGGCTGAGGCAGGTGGATCACTTGAGGTTAGGAGTTCAAGACCAGCCTGACCGACATGGTGAAACCTCGTCTCTACTAAAAAAAAGTACAAAAATTAGTTGGGCGTGGTGGTGCACACCTGTAATCCCAGCTACTCAGGAGGCTGAGGCAAGAGAATTGCTTGAACCAGGAGGTGGAGGTTGCAGTGAGCAGAGATCACGCCACTGCACTCCAGCCTGGGAAACAAAGTGAAGCTCCATCTCAAAAACAAAACTATATATATATATATATATATATATATATATACACACACACACACACACACACACACACATATATAGTAAAAAAAAAAGGTATATATTTTTAAGACTAGAAAGCATCAAATTGCTTTCTCGAGAGACTGAAATGATGAACCCTCTGAGTGGCAATGTCTGAGCACACAGATTTCAGCCATGCCTTCTGGTTCGCCTTACTCTTTGCTCATTTGCTAGGTGAAGATGGTGCCTGGCTTCTCCGGCCTCCAAGGCCACCCTTCCAGGGCTGTGAATGAATGGGAGCCCCTGTTCTGAGTATTTGGAGGGTTGACATCTGAATCATCTTTGGATCTCTTTGCCCTTGGGAACCCAACCATTAAATGGTAGTTTATTTGCTGAATTTACTTAGCCAATTCATAAAATTGTCATGTTTGGTATATTTGGAATTATGAGAAGTCTCAATTTTCTGGACTTTTCTCCCTTGGTCTCATACTTTTGGTCTGGCCCATGGCTGGATTTGCTGCCATTCTGCAAAGGGAGAAGGTGCTTGGATGGACAGGTTACCACTGGAGTGCAGGGGCTCTGATACCTGCAGTTTTGCAGAACCAGCCTGCAACGGCGAGGCCGGGGCCTTTGGTTTAGCACAGAGGTGCGAGTGTGCAGCTCACACTGTGGAGCAGCAGCAGTGCCTATGTCCTCCCCTGTCCTCCCACTGTAGACTCCCAGGGGCTGGAGATGGTGACTGGAACAAATGACACATTTCAGCCACACAAGGAGGCCTCTGTGAGGCTGCTTATTCCAGCAGAAGCTCCTGTGGAAGTGCATGTGCCAGAACAAACCCAGCCCAGGGCCGAATGGATTTGAGTTATTTTGCTTTTCAATTCTGGCCCCATTCTGTGAGAGGCCCATCTGTGATGAGGCTGTGAAAAGCAGACAGAGAAAGGGGATCCATGCTCTTGCATCCAGCTCTTCCAAGAAAATTCTATGAGAGCAGCACCTGAACCGCAAGTCCCTGCTGGGACAGCAGACTGTATTTTAGGATTTTTACTACAAATCATCTCTCCTGACTTCTCATTCTCTGCCTTCCAACCCTTCTTTCTCATTTCTTCCGCCTAGAATCTCTCTATTCCTACTTGACCTTTGTTTTTGGATGTGGCCATTCAAACCTTTACGGTACTGACTGATTTTCCTCAACCAAAAGTTCACCCTGCCATGTGCCACACTGTCACCAACACCTCATCCTCATCAACATCCTCATCAACTTTTAAATTCCTCTTTTCTGTCTGCCAGAATGAACTCAGGGTTAGCCCCTCCCCTCAAGTTAAATTTTAGGCAAATTCATAGACAGTGACGCCGCTGGATTTCTCTGGGACATGCCAGCACTTGTATTTTTACAGGGTTCTGTCTCTCCCAGAAGTCACCTTCCCACTCAGCACACGGGGCTGACATTACTCCATGTTCCTAGAACATCTGCTTGGAGGCAGCTGATAGGTCCCCAAATCAATGACATTAGTTCCTAACAAGACCTGGCTGTTGGCCCCAAACAGAGTTCTCCAGGTGGATCATCCTCTTTTAGCAGACATGACTGCCAGTAACACTCAGCTATGTTCACATGCCACACCTGCCCACAAAGGACAAGGATCAGCTTCTGCTAACGACCGTCGAGGTAAGTGATGCAAGTCCAAGGGCAGTTCCCAAACAGGGGCTTCAAAGAGCAACCACGCAGCATAAGAGCTCCTGCAGCATGAGTGTGTGAGCCGCTGACCCGGCCGTCGTGAATGGGGTGACCCCAGGCACACCAACAGCGGCTGGTCTACTGAGCCACTGCTATGTGCCAATCACTGTGCCAGGCCCCACGGTTAGATATTAGTGCCAGTTCTATTTTATAGATGAGACTCTAAAAAGATCAAGCAACGGAAATCCCACCACCAGTAAGCAGAAAAACTGTACTCAGATACAGACAGCCTCACACCAGAGAGTGCACATGAGCCACATGGCCTCTGGTCAGTCTCACCGGGCACATATCTGCTGACTCCACCTACATGCTGTCCTGCTGAAGTTGTGCATGTAGGATGTTCCCGGTAAAGTCCATGCCTGCCCCTTATCCCTCCACTAACCACCTGCAGGACTCATGGGTGTAGTCCTTTTCTCGCAAGTTCCAGGAATTTTAAGCACTAATGACTGCTTGACAAGTGACTGCCTTTCTTTGAGTTTCTTGCTTTATTTCCTACAGAGAGTGAGGTGACACTTGGTCATGTCAAAAAATTCACGGCATTTCCATTAATCAACAAGTTAGGCTACTGGTGATCATGGCGCTCCAAAGGAGGTCCTGGCACCTGTGGGCCTCCTTCCTCCTAACATATCCTGGCAGGGCCTACCTTGGGTTGTGCCGCCTCATGCTGGGACTTCCTGAGTACTGAAAGATCTAGAATGCAGAGCTGTGGATCACCCTTAGCCACTCACCAGCACTGGGATCTGTCGGGGTCTCACCCTCCTCAGAGTCTTCCTGCTCCTGCATGGTGGGCCGCTCCCCGCGCTCCATCTGTGACATGAGGTCTGGTTTGGAAATTGCATAGTCTGGGCAGAAGAAAGGGAAAAAAAATATGCTCTGGGATGAGGCTGCACTGGATGTTGTTGTATCTTCTGTGGGCGCGTGATTCTAGGAGCAGCTCCTCAACTGAAGACCATAATGGAAAACCACCAAGCCTCTCCACCTTTTCCCAAGAGGGGTGTGTGTGTCTGTGTGTGTCTCTGTGTGTGTGTGTGTGTGTGTGTAGATCTGGAGACCATAATGGAAAACCACCAAGCCTCCTCACCGTGTGTGTGTGTGTGTGTGTGTGTGTGTGTGTGTGTGTGTAGATCATGTTGCTCAGAGGTGGTCAAAACCTGCCCAGGTTTTCATTACAAAGGCAGAAGATATTTGAAATTCTGTAAGGTAAAAAACTAATCCTGGCCAGGTGCAGTGGCTCACACCTGTAATCCCAGCACATTGGGAAGCTGAGGCAGGTGGATCACCTGAGGTCAGGAGTTTGGGACCAGCCTGGCCAACATGGTGAAACCCTGTCTCTACTAAAAATACAAAAAATTAGCCAGGCGTGGTAGTGGACACCTGTAATCCCAGCTACTCGGGAGGCTGAGGCAGGAGAATCACTTGAACCTGGGAGGAAGAGGTTGCAGTGAGCTGAGACTGCACCACTGCACTCCAGCCTGGGCAACAAGAGTGAAACTCCGTCTCAAAAAAGAAAAAAAGCAAAAAACTAATCCTGATAAAAATCTAAAAGCCATAAAATAAAATATCGAAAGATTTTCTTACATAAAATGAGTTCGCAGTTCTTTGGAAATAAAGTTAAAAGATGAAGAAACTTAGAGGAAACATACATATATATATACATGTTTGTCATATGGCAAAGGGTTAATATCCATAGTTACACATAAAGAACTTCTATAACTAGTAAAATTGCAAAGTTATAAATAGGTAAATCATAGAAGAAATATGAATGGTCAATAAATACGTAGAAAGATGCACAAGTTCACTAGTCATCAAAGAATACATATTTAATAAATGAAGCGGCCAGGCGCACGCCTCACGCCTGTCATCCCAGCACTTTGGGAGGCCGAGGCAGGCGGATCACGAGGTCAGGAGATCGAGACCATCCTGACTAACATGGTGAAACCCCATGTCTACTAAAAATACAAAAAAAAAAAACTAGCCGGGCACGGTGGCGGGCGCCTGTGGTCCCAGCTACTCGGGAGGCTGAGGCAGGAGAATGGCGTGAACCCAGGAGGCGGGGGCTTGCAGTGAGCCGAGATCGCGCCACTGCACTCCAGCCTGGGCAACAGAGCAAAACTCTGTCTCAAAAAATAATAATTAAATAAAAAATAAAACAAATGAGGTAGCATTTTTTACCTATGAAAAAGACTAATATTTAAAATAGAAGAACATCAGCTCAGGCCGGGTATGAAGTGGCACTTTCACATACCCTTGCAGAAATACCACCTGGCTCAGCCTTCTGGAGGGCACCAGGCAGTAGCCATAAAACTGTAAATGTGCATCCTGTTTACCTGGCAATCCCACTTCTCAGTATCTGTCCTACTGAAACACACAGAAGCGTACAAATACACAGAGCTGTTTATCATAACACTTTGTAACAGAAAAACAGAATCAACCTACTGTTCAGCAACAGCAGAAAGGTCAAAAGCCCTAATGGTTCACACGGAACACTGCATTGTGTTTCCAAGGAGGCCTACGTATGCTGACATGGAACACTCTCTATGCCCCTACATTAGGTAAAATAAGCAAATGGGCCCCTCTGTGCAAATCCCAAACTGCATGTGCATCAGTGCATGTATCATGCTTATATCTGCACATGCAAAAAAAGATGAGAGAGATCACAGGCCAAGATGTTCATGGTGGTTACCTCTGGGGAGTGGTAAGGGTGAATGGGTGGTGGCTGCTCTTAATTATATAAATCATTTAAATTGCTGAATTTTCACAATTAAAAAACACAATTAAAAGAATTTTAAAAGGAAGGGAATGTATCCTATGGAAAGGTATGTATAAAATTGTCAGTTCTAGTTGGAATTAAAGTTTCTATGTGACAACACATTTAAATGTTTAAGATAACATTTTTGTATATATCCAAAAAGTTCTCCATATCGGAGAAACAAATACACATATATAAAAGTGAAGTACATTTTTCCAGTTTTTTTTTTTTTTTTTGAAACGGAGTCTCGCTCTGTCGCCCAGGCTGGAGTGCAGTGGCTCAATCTTGGCTCACTGCAAGCTCTGCCTCCCAGGTTCACACCGTTCTCCTGCCTCAGCCTCCCGAGTAGCTGGGACTACAGGCGCCCACCACCACGCCCAGCTAATTTTTTAAATATATTTTTAGTAGAGACGGGGATTCATCGTGTTAGCTACGATGGTCTCGATCTGTCCTTGTGATCCGCCTGCCTCGGCCTCCCAAAGTGCTGGGATTACAGGCGTGAGCCACCACACCCGGCCATGTAGAGTCGCAGGTTTTCATCCTTAAATATTCTTAATGAAAATCACAAGAATCTACAGACTTTGGGGTAAGACAGATCTCCGTGAAACAAGCATTTAACCTCCCTTATCATAGTCTCAGTGTTCAGGCACCTGAATCATCAAACAGGAGTGTGAACACCAGTCTTAACCTCCCCAACATCTTGGCTGTGTGGGTCCAAGGTGATTCTTGTACAGCACCTCAAACGTGGCTGGTACACAGTAGGCACTCAGCATACTTTTCTTTCATTCTTTTTTCCTTCCTTAATAATAGTTTGCTGGACAAACTAATTTATTAAAAAAGGGGTCCATGGGGAAAAATATGACAGAGAGACCACTGATGTCCAGATCTTTCTCTTCCTCCTTGCCCCAGCAGCTTCTCCGAGAGTGGGGTCTCAATTTACAAGCCATTCTGGCCTGGGCCGCGCTGATGTGTATGGGTATATGAGGGCATTTGCTTTAATTTGTTGTGATCTGTAAAACTCTGTTCTCCTTGCTTGTGACTATTGGCTCTGCTGGGGTTCAGAACTCCCTAAGGTTATGAATGCACCTTGAGCTCGTGTCCAGGCAGCCCCCAGCGAGTGAAGACTTCTCCTTACCCATGGAAACCAGGGACTCGTAGTTGCCCCTCATCACGTTCTTGTAGAGCTCCTTCTGCCACTCGGACAGGTTTCCCCACTCCTGCTCTGAGAAGTGGACAGCGACATCATCAAATGTGACAGGGACCTGAAACCACAAAACAAACTCGGCTCAGACCCGCTGGAAGGCAGTGACAGGCCCACAGCTGGCCAATCCGAAGGCCCAAACTCCTGGCTCTGGGCCTTCATCTACAACTTTTCTAGAAGTCTGGCCACTGTCCTGGCCCCAGAGAGTGAGGGGCCTGTCTTGTTGGATCCTTTTCCTGCCCTTCAGGATATAATTCTTGCAGCTCTAAAGCATGGTCTGTGGACCAGCAGCAATGGTGCTACCAGGAAACTTGCTAGAAATCCGAACTCTCAGACCCCACCTTAGACCTACTAAATAGCTTCTGCATTCAGTAAGATCCTGGGGAGATCCATGTGCCCAGGAAAATTTGAGACATGCCGGGCTAGAGAACAGAATCTGTTTTCTCTCTACATATGGCTGTGAAAGGGGGCAGCAGCACTGAAGAAGAGAAAGCAAGCCAGTCCACGCTCAAGCTCTTTCAGAACCTTCTGGAAAATAATATGGAAACCTAACTTCTCCAGCTTTTGAAAGGAAACCTCTTGAAATCAGTTTTCCTGGCACCAACATGGCTTATAAGTGAACTGATAAAAATATGGAGCAGGACAGATCCTTGTGATGTTTAACCCAAGCTCCGTCCTCTGCTGCAATTGTAAAGCGAACGCACCCTCAGTGACTGATGGTAAAGCCTCTCCACAGCTCTCATCGGCCTTCACTTTGCCTTCGTAGCCTCTCACACCAGGGACAGCTCTGCTGAACACCCTTCTAAACTGACAGCCCCTGATCCCAGGGGCATTTCTGTACTAGCCTATACTCTCATCAACAGGAGAAATAATTTGATTTTGGCACATCCTAGCAACTGGGATCACTATATTTTTTCCTTTCTCAACCACCCCTTTCTTTCATATTATACTACATTCCTAAACCACACTCCAATTCAGATCACTTCCTTAGGAAGCCCCAGTTGGGATGTGCTTACCTTGGGAACTTCTCCATTGCTGCCGGGGGGCAGCCGCAGGATCCAGAAATTTCTGTTTTTCAGCAGGTTCTCCATGTTCTCCAGCCGCCTCTGCAGCAGCCCGTACTCCTGCAGCAGGGTCCCCAGCACGACCCACTTGCTCTCCAGATGGTTCGCAAACTCCACGGCTGTCTTTTCGCAGTCGGCTATCTTCTTTTCATTTGTCCCCGTCCTGCCTTCCAGGGTCAGTAGCCTCATGGCCTGGGCCTCCAGCTTCCTCTCCACTGCTTGGACGGCAGCCCACACAGCCAAGCGGGTGATCTCCGCCGTGGGGAGCGGCTGTTCCTTCTGGACTGCAGAAGAGATCTGGAAGGGGGTGTCCTTTTGGGAAACCGGGCTCTGGAGCAGGGGGTCCATGTCAGTCTCGGGAACTGTTGGGGAAAGGGTCAGGGGGTCTTTCTCAGGCGCTTCAGGGGAGTGAACGGGGGCTTCTTGGTGGTGGGGGGAGTGGGAGAGAAGGGAGATTTCTTGTTCAGCAGCAGCTGGGGGTGGATACTGGGTCCCTTCCTGGGAAGCCAGGGGGCCCTGGAGAGGAGTCTCTTGCTCAGAAGCGGCAGAACACAGGAGTGACGGTCCCTTCTGGAGCACATGTGGCATCCGGCCAGAAGTTTCTTGCTTGGGAGCACTGGAAGTTTGAGGCAGGGAGCCTTGTTGGGGAATGGTGGGAGACAAAGAAGGAATTTCTTTGGGAGGAAGAACGCAGGATTGGAACAGAGTTTCTCGGGGGAGTCCAGCAGGGGCCTGACGTAAGGTTTCTTCTTGAGGAACACTGGGGAACGACAGAGGTGATGAGCGTTGATTCTCCATGTCCAGCTGTTGAACCTGTGTTCATGGAAGAAAGGAAAAGAGGATTGAAGGCCACAGTCTCCAGCTAGCAAAATAAATCCCAAAGACAAGTATACACAAAAAAAGTGCTTCCATTTGGTAGCAATAACATGTGCCCCTCAAATGTGAATCTCTTCTAGAGACCACAGCACCAGTTTAGACATTAATTATAACACTATTATGAACAGCAAATGAAAGATGATTATGCCACCTTTTCTTTCTGACAGAGCCATCGCCTTTTTACAACATACACTGCACAGGTACCTTACGAACAGCAGCGTCGGAGAGGGGAAGGGTGCTGGGCTCCTGTTAGAACATGTGGCTTTTGGCCCTGTCTACACCTGTTGCCACCTGTGTCACTGTGGATCAGTCGTTTGACCTCTCTGTTCTTAGTGCCCTGTGTCCTCATCCATAAAACGAGGATAATAATATCTGGCACACACACCACCCCCCCGAGTTGTTACAGCAGTGAACATAAAACTTTGAGAAACAAAAGAGCAGAATTTTGTCAAAGCCAAGCACTGACTATCCCACATCTCCCAGCAGGGGTGGGGGTTCTCCAGCAGGGGCTGGAGCTGTTAATGTTCTTAACTGGAAGGTGGACTCGGCATCCAGCCACCACCACTTCTACCAGCATTAGGCCTTTGTGATGCCCTGGGTTCCTTCCTTTGTTCAGTCCAAAAGTGAGAAGATGACATTATCTGAAGTTTCCCAGACTCTTACTCTTTGATAACAGCTGCACTGCAGACTCATCTCAATGAGTCAGTATGGTATACGTTCGACTTGGAAACATCTTCTATGTGCCCGGCCCCTGCTGTAGAGGCTGAATGGGCTTCTGGATATTCTGGCCTGGCTTCTGCTATAAGCAGAGCGAGACATCAAGGCAGGTGAAGGCAGGCAATTCAACCACTCCTAGGAGTGGGCAGCGATCCACTGCAGTAGGTGTGCTCAGGTGGTCTGGGTTCCACCCTCAGGTTTCTGAGGTGGGGAATGAGGAAGCAGTGAGGCCTGGAAGGACGGGCAGCAGAGCAGAAGTCAGCCAGACTGGTGACTGGTATCCAGATTTGGGGGGACTACATCACCACAAAGACTTGGAGTCTTTCTGGGATCTCAATGACCCACGTTCTCCTCGTTCCCCACCCTGCCATACTCACATTGAGCGAATTCTTGAATCACTGGGAGGCGAAGCCACGATCTTCTGTGAGTAACTAGTTATGTATTTACCTACCTAGATCATCAATATCTTTCGGAACCGACCACAATTTCTCCTGTTACAATGTCTGTCCGCTCCCTCATCATCTTCCTTCAGTGAATCTGCTCAGTCACTATGCTCTATATCCAAGTGGTCTTTAATTAAAATTTCAATTTTCTTCCGTTGAAAATTAGCATATCCCCAGTGTTCAGTCTGACATATAGTATGTGTAGAGTATGGGCCTGAAGAGTAAATTGTTGAGTTACAAAAAAATTATTAGGATAAATAATGACGTTCCTTTAGTCACCTATCAGAGACTTATCTAAAGCTATTCCATATCTTCTACAGCTTTTTTTTCTTTTATTGGTTCACTTATAGGTGACTTAACTGTGACAGCATCATACTTTTAAGCCACGGATTGAATATTCAAGATCCTAGTCACAAAAGGGTTTTGAGGTAGTATTGTCTAATGGCCTCTACCGTGAACCAGACATGAGCACTAATCAGCTGAGAATGGCTAACAATGATCCAGTATTTATTATGTGCCGTGAGCTGTGTTAAGCATTTTAAAGGATTATCTCATTTAATCCTCACAAAATCTATGAAACAGGTACTACTAGAGTTACTACCCATACTTAGTACAGGAAGACACTGGGGACAGGAGAGGCTAAGCAACCTGTCCCAGGTCACCCAGTGTTCTGGTTCCACAGCCTGCAGGCTACCTCCAGGCCTTAATTGTCAACTGAGGCAGCTGGCCAGGCAGGTGTATGCTCTGAATCCTTTTTACCTCTAAAATCCCGAGGCTGGATATTATTAATACACAAAGACTTGTGGCAGGTTTGATAGGGTTGAGAGAGGTGGGGAGGAAGGCCTTGCCTTTAGAGATATTATCATTTAAGTTGGGGTCAGGGACCTCTTTGAAAACCTAATGAAAGTTTTGGCTTCTTGTCCTCAAAAAAGACACAAGGGCACATACATAGAATTTTGCAAACATCTTCAAGGAACTCACAGACCCCTAAACCCCTAAGGCTCATCAACAGCTAAGCCATCTCTCAACTCTTCACTGAGGTGAAGGAAGCGCTGGGGGCCCTCAAGGCTAGGCGCCTGGCTCTCAGGGAAAGTGACTGCCAAACACAACACAATAGGCACATTACAGCCCTTGCCTCAGAGGGAGATTAGGGTATCTGCCTAGCACTAGAAAGAAGGGGGAAAAAAAATCCCAGGGGAGCAAGTGAGTCTCTGAGTAATGCAGAGGTTTAACTGAAACAATGAAAAAAAAAAAAAAAAAGCCTCCAATATAGTAGACAGAGCCAGCAGACCAAGGCATCTTTACTAGCTAGACAAATCAGAGCTCAAAGGAAAATACTATTTCTTTGCTATTATTAGACTGTCTCTCTCCATTTCCGGATTTGGAGGACTGCAGAGGGGCCACAGGAGTGTGTTCCCTCCTTCGCCTCCCAAATAAAAGCCCTTTGCTATAATTTCATCCATCCCAGTAAACCTGTGGCTTATCTCACCCCAAGCAGAAAGAAATGGCCAAAGAGAGGGGAGGGAGCTGTAAATATATCTAAAACTAATAAGCTGAAATTCTCAAATTGCTGGTAGGGGGTTGGAGGGAGAATTTTTTTGAATCATATTCGTAGGATTTAACCGTCCCTCCTTCCCCCACGGATCAGGAGTGGACAGAGTCTCCAGGATTCATGCCACATTAGCAGAAGCATCCATAACCACAGTATCTGACTTATTAAGAAAGTCGTGGCATTTTTTTGAATGACCCAGTATGGTTCACCCAGCATTATATGCCATTCAAGGGCCCGGAAGGACTGAGTCCAGAATAAGGCATGTAAAAATCTTCGTTTTATTTTACTTTCGCAAGAGTTTTTTTTTTTTTTTTTTTTTTAAGAATTGGGAGGCTTTTTAGAAAGCTATATATCCTGCCTCCTTCCTGTGTACACAATAGGAAACTGAGGCTCAAAGGCACTGACTCCCATGCAGTAATCCTCTCACTAACATGGCCAGAGCGTCTCAAAGAGCAGGTCTGCGGGAGGATCTGAAGGATGATTTTTTAAGAGTGGCTCCCTGAAGAGGAACATCAGTCCCCAACCCCCGAGAAGCTCACTCCCCAGACACCATCTGTCAGGACACCCAAAGTTTAGCCCGCGACCTTCCAGACGCAGAGGCCGGAGGCCGAGGCTTGAGCTCAGAGGGTAACCTGCTCCCACCGCGGAGATGTCCAGCTGGGCGCTGCCCGGCCTCCCCCGCCGCCTCCGACGGGCCGCGTCTGCTGCCAGGGCGGCCCAGGCCCCTCACCCAGGGGCAGCCGCCGCCAGAGCCACCCCCTCCCCGTCCAGGCCCGCAGCCCGCTGGGCAGGCCTTTCTGGGGCCGCCGCACCGTGCCACGGATGCCTTGCTACGTGACCTTGGGGCCGGAAGGGCGGGTGGTCGCCAGGTGTCTGTGCCTCAGTGTCTCCGTTCTGCGAAATGGGAGAGCCGCGTCAGCGCCGCGCCCGGGCCGGCGAAGGCTCCGCGGGGCCGAGCTCTGCGGAAAACGTGCCGGCCGCTACCCCGACGGACGCAGCGCGGGCCCCGCAGGGAGCGAGCGCGCCTCCGGGCGCCCCACCTCGGGGCCGCGTGTGTGCCAGGCCGGGCGTCAGCGCAGCCTCGCACGGACGGCGATGGGGCCCGTAGTCCTCCCCCACCACCCGAGTCAAGACGCGCGGGCCCCTCCAGGGCGCCCCCACCCCCGCGCCAACGTCGCAGCGTTTCTGCCCCTTACCAAGATCCCAGGCCGGGCCGCCGAGCCGGGGACACGCAGGCCGTCTCCGGGGCCCCGAGGCCGCGCGTCCGTGCGCGCGCGGGCCGCCCTCACAGGAGCCGGGGCCGCCTCGGCCATAGCCCTGCGCTGTCCGACCCGGGCCCCCGGAGTCGCCGCCGCTACTGCCGCCGCCGCCGCCGCCGCTGCCGCTGTTGCGCGCGGCCCCACGCAGGCCCGGCCGCCCGGCGCTCTCCGCAGGCGGCGCCGGCCCAGCACCGTCTTCCCCGCCGGGACTCGCGCGCGGCCGTCGGGCCCCGGCCTGCTCGGGGCGCGCGGGGCGAGCGGGCGCGGGGCCGCGGAGCCCGGGCGGCGGCGTCGGAGCGGGGCGCGCGGCTGTGCGGGCGGCCCGGCCGGCTGCGTCCCGGCGGCGAGCTGGGCCCCGGCCCTCAACGGCGGCCCCCGGCCCGCGCGCCGCCCCTCTGCGGCCGCGGCTGGGACCCCGGCTCCGGCCCCGGCCCCGGCTGCGAGCTGCGCTGCCGTCCCGGCGCCTCTTCAGCAGGGGAGCTGCACAGCAGCTGCCATGTTGCTACAAACTGCATCCTGGGAGGCATGTCCCTCTCAGGCCGTTTAAAGAGAAACACTCCGAGGCTCGTCGGAGGCTGCCGGAACCCAGACAGCTCCATCTACAGCCGGTAGGAGCGAACAGTGTCGAGCGAGCCGCCCGGCGGCGACGGACACGCCCTGAGCCCGGGCCAGCCCGTCGTGGAGCCCGGGCCGAACCTCCGGGGCCTCCCACCCTCCAGGACCCTCCGGCCTCTCACCTGGGGTCCTCTCCTGCCCGGACAGCCTCGGGCGAGGCCGGGAGGCGCGCGGGCGGAGGCGAAGTCGGAGCGCGCAGCCCAGGCGACGTGCTGGGGTCTGGAGGCGGCTTGATTGGCTCCGACAGCCTTCCTCCCGCCGATCCCCTGCGCCTCTCACACCCAGAACCCGGGGTCGTTCCCTTTCAAAACCTGCGCTCACAAAGGGATCTAAGAAACCCGTCACACCAGAGAAAGCCCGGAGTTCATGTGACCAGCTCAGTGCAGCCCGGGTTCCAGGGACGCGGGCTGTGCTTCCAAGGGGAGCCAGGGGGTTGGGTGCTTTTGTGAAATGCCCGAGTGTTGTTTTCGACATGAAAGGACAGAATTCCTAGAATCAGACCCTGCTGGGGATGGAAGTGGCCAGACGGGTCATTTAGGAGGAAACTGAGGCCGAGTGGGAGGTGACTTGTTTACCCTCGTCACAGTATGAATGAATGCTCTTTGTAACCATGAGAAGTCCCAAAAGAAATGCAGGAGCTTAGAGTTGAAGATTCCCCTTCCTGGACAGGTCCACTTAACCGTGTGTATTGATTGAATACCTACGAGGTGGCGAGAACTGGGGATAAACTGAAAAGGAAAAAAAAAGAAGAAACTATAGGCAGGCGTCTTGGTTATTAGCGATGAAGCCCAATTGGCACTAACTTAAGTGGGGGGAAGGCGGGGGGAGCAGAGGACATGTGTTTACCTAATAGAACCCCAGGAGTGGAGCTGGTGTTGGAAGGCAACAGGACTCAGTATGCTGGCAGCTCAGATAATGGAAAGTTATAGCCGGGTGCGGTGGCTCATGGCTGTAATCCCAGCACTTTGGGAGGCCGAGGTGGGCAGATCACGAGGTCAAGAGATTGAGACCAACCTGGCTAACGTGATGAAAACCCGTCTCTACTAAAAATACAAAAATTAGCAGGACGTGGTGGCGCGGCCCTGTAGTCCCAGCTACTCGGGCTGGCTGCGGCAGGAAAATCCCTTGAACCCGGGAGGCAGAGGTTGCAGTGAGCCGAGATCGGGCCACTGCACTCCAGCCTAGGGGACAGATCAAGACTCCATCTCAAAAAAAAAAAAAAAGGAAACTTACGGATAGAGGTAAGGCTAGAGCTATGCATCCTGTCCCCTCCCTTCCCGGAGGCTAGAGTTCTCACTCAGGTCTTTATGCGTTTCCTAACTGTGCATTCGTAAACAATGCATACTACGAGTTTTGGTGTTTTTACATTTTATGTGAATGATATTTTCCAGTCCCTATCCTGTTGCAACTTGCTTTTTTCCATGGGTCATTTTGTTTTGGAGATACAGACGTGTTTAAACAAGAATATCTGGTTCATTCATTTTACCCACAATATAGTATTTCATTGAATACATAAACTACAGTTTACGTTCCATTCCCCCTAGAGGAATGAGAGCAAACCTGCTGCCGGCGACATCTGCATGCATGTCTCATTGTGCACTGTTAAAGTGCGTCTCGAGAGGCGCCTAGACATGGGACTCTGGATGGCAAGAGCACCTTCATCTTTCCCTGGCTTCCCGAACTGCCCACTGAAGGGATGGTGCCCACTTATACATCCACCATCGTGTAATTTTCTCTTTCCCCATCCTGGCTCATACTTACTGATAATGGACTCAGAACGTTTGCCGACATGATGAGTGTGAAATGGTAGCTCATTATTTTAATTTGTCTTTGTATTAATGAAGTTGGGCATCTTTTCATGTTTACGGGACATTTGGTTTCTTCCTCTGTAAATTTCCTCTTCATATCATTTGCCAGTGTTTCTGTTGTAAGATCTTTTTCTTATTGGCTTATAGGTGTTTCATTAAAAATCTATTCTGGATGCTAATCATATCACCAAACATTTAATGTAATTACTAATACGATTGCATTTAAATCTACCATCTTACTAGTTATTTTCTATGTGTTCCAGCTGTTCAGTGATACCTCTCTCTCTCTCTCTCTTTCTCTCTCTGTCTCTCTCTGCCTGCTTTGGGGTTGAGGTTTATTTTTAAATTCTATTTTTATATTAATACTCTATTTTTTTAGTAATTTCTATTTTCACCATTCTTTTACTAGTTACATATAATGGTTGTCCTCAGCTTTACAATATACATCTTTAATTTTTTAACAGTCTACATAAATTATGCCACTTCACATATGGTGCGATAACCTTACAACAGGTTATCCCTACCATCTTTTATACTGTTGTTAGCATACATTTGATGTTTATGTGTATAGTCTCCACAATACCTTGTTAGATGTGCAGATGGCAAATATCTTCTCCCAGCCTGTCTTTTAACATGTTTCATGGTAAGTGTTGCATAAACATTAAACATTTTTAAATTAAAGTATTATTTATATGCAGTGTAATGCAGATTTCGAGTTTATGGCTTGTCTAGCTTTGACAAATGCAAAGACTTATGTACTCCATACCTGTCATCAAGATATAAAACATTTCAGCTGGGCACGGTGGCTCACGCCTGTAATCCTAGCACTTTGGGAGGCCAAGGCGGGTGGATCACCTGAGGTCAGGAGTTCGAGACCAGCCTGGCCAACATGGTGAAACCCCATCTGTACTAAAAATACAAAAATTAGCTGGTCATGGTGGCGGGCACCTGTAGTCCCAGCTACTCAGGAGGCTGAGGCAGGAGAATCGCTTGAACCTGGGAGGTGGAGGTTGCAGTGAGCCAAGATCGTGCCACTGTACTCCAGCCTGGGCAAGAGAGCAAAAACTCTGTCTCAAAATAAATAAATAAATAAATAAATAAATAAATAAATAAATAAATAAAGCATTTCATTACTGAAGAAAGTTCCCTTATATTCTTTTTCAGTCTTTGAGTTCTGATGAATCCATGCATCTGTGTTCTGCCATGGTAGATTACTTTTGCCTTTTCATAGAAACGGAATTATACATATACACTCTTCTGTATGTAGGTTCCTTTAGTCAGCATACTGCTTTTGAGATTCAGTCATGCTGTTGCATTTTCAGTAGTTCAGTCCTTTGTGTTTCTCAGTAGTGTATATTTCATTTCACAAAATTACATGCTTAATGTGAATTTACTCCTATAATTGCATATACTCTTGGTTTATTTTCCCCCCACAAGACTACCAACTGTATATTTGCACATTAATACTAAATATTGTGCAATCAGCTGCAGATTTTTGTTATGAATTTATCACAATAGGAATTGTTCCAAAAACAGTATTAAATTGTTAGCAAAAAGTGTTTTGTATTTTCTTCAGTAAATGGTTCTTTTTTTAAAAAACATTTTGTATATTATTATTTATTTTTGATTACTGCATTGTGGTTTTAAAGAGTAGCCTGAGTAAAATATGTTATTTGGAATTTGTTGTAATTTGCTTTGCAACCTATTTTTGTAACTATTCCATGTATACTTGAAAAGAACAAAATCTCTAATTGTTTCGACGAGACTAGTTGAATATGCTTTTGAAATTTTCTATATCCTTACTAATTTTTCTTTATCAATTACAGAGAGAAGTATGTAGAAATCTTCTATTGTGATTTTTCCTTTTTTTTCTTTGTAATTCTGTCATTTTTTGCATTATGTATTTTGAGGCCATGTTGTTAGGAACATTGAACCTCATTTTTTTCTCATAACATTGTGATCTTATTTATCGTAGTAATGCTTTTTGCATTAAAGCCTGTTTTGTCCAGTAATATTAATGCTCCAGCTTTCTTCTGGTTAATGTTTGCTGGTATATCTTTTTCTGTCCAGTGAGTTACTTTGAACTTTTTTTTTTTTTTTTTGAGACGGAGTCTCGCTCTGTCACCCAGGCTGGAGTGCAGTGGCGCGATCTTGGCTCACTGCAAGCTCCGCCTCCCGGGTTTATGCCATTCTCCTGCCTCAGCCTCCCGAGTAGCTGGGACTACAGGCGCCCGCCACCTCACCCGGCTAGTTTTTTGTATTTTTTTAGTAGAGACGGGGTTTCACCGTGTTCGCCAGGATGGTCTCGATCTCCTGACCTCGTGATCCGCCCGTCTCGGCCTCCCAAAGTGCTGGGATTACAGGCTTGAGCCACCACGCCCGGCCACTTTGAACTATTTTGTGCCCTCAAGTTTTAGCTATATTGCTTGCAAACATCATGTGACAGGATGTCAAGCATCATTTTGCCTGTGTCTGGGAATTGAGGCTAAGGCTCAGTACTAAGGACAATAGTTGTGAGGAACCCCACATTTTAACTTCATGTGGCTGAAAGGAGTTGAGACAGTCACTTACAGAGCTGACCAGGAGGTACCACCTCAGGACTGGCCCACCACTGACACCACTACCCCCATACACAGAAAAAGAAGACTTCAAGAGAGGGAGATTGTTGGCTATTCCTTCCCTTTCCACCACATGAGAGAGTCTTGGTCTCCTTTTGTGGGAGCCTAGGACATGGCTCATGAGCCTTTTCGGTCTCCATCTTCCACTGTAGGGAAGAAGAGAAGGTCTTTGATATGTGTCTCCTGAAGTGTATGGATGTAGTGAATCATGGAAACAGTATTTCATGTCGATTTCTGAAGAAGTAACTCATCAGAGTAGGGCTTAAAGCAACATAGGGGGCAGGTGCGGCTATTCCCACTCCATCCCAGTTCCTCTCAACCTGATGGTGCAATGAGACCTCATCAGCTTCCTTGCCTCCCTGGGACAGAGCACAGAGATGAATGGGAGGGGCAGGGACTCTGTGGCTGCTGTGAGCCACAGGCCACAGGATGAGATGTCTGCCCCTGAGAAAGAGTTAGAGTCAATACTTTCCAGATCCCTCTCTTAGGAGTGATTCTCAGTGTCAGAGCCGGTGAGGGTGAAGCTGAGCACTACCCCACTTACCTGGACGCTACCATACCAGCAGGTGCCTGCAGTCACAGGTGGAACCAAGCTGAATGAAGGTTCTCCGTCAACAGATGTAAGCACATTCTCCTCTACCTCCTTTTTGACCTTATAAAGCCAAAAGTGAAGCTTTGTGAAGGCCTAGGCTAGTGTCTGTGAGGGAAGCATGACAGGGTCTGAAGAGCAGACCACATGTTCTCTTCACCCCAAGGTAGATCTAGCCTGAACCAGAGTTGAGGGGACCTGAGTTCTGTGTTGAGCTTCACTCAGAGTTCAAATGTGCCTCACACTAAGACTGAAATGAGACTTTCCTTATAACAGAAAGTGATGAAATATAGTATTAGAATTTTGACAAGATGTCATATGGTATCAAACAGCTGGAAAGCAAGGAAGGGTTGATGTAACACAATTACAGGGTAGTCATGAAGAAAAAGGAAAACTATTTTATGGTTATGCTCCAATGAATGAATACTCCTAAAACTTAAAAGCATAGAGCTGGATTTTTGTTTTCTTTTATAATCTGACAACTTATTTTTAAACTAGAAAGCTTATTTTGTTTATATTTGTAGTGAATACAGATGTATTTAGATTTTTTCATCATTTTATTTTATGATCTTTTAATCACTTCTTTCTCCCTTTCCCTGCCTTCTATTAGATTAATGAAACTTTCTTCATTCAAATTTTCTCCCTCTGCTAGGTAACATTCCATTTCTATTCATCTAGCAGTTTTAATGAACAGTTTAAACGTGTGTTTGACTCACAAAGTCTATATGTAATTGATATCTCTGCCCTTTTCTTGAAGTCACAAGGACCATAGAGTACTTTCATTTTAATCATACTCCATCCACCTTACATGTGATTGTTTTCTAGTATTTTAGTTCCATTTTTTTTGTATCCCTAAAATTTATATTGTTTTATAAAGTCAATGCATGTTAAGATTTACCCACATTTACTGATATTTTTTCTTACCATTGTTTCTTCTTATATCCTTCTCCTACTGGATTTACCTACTGAGTTCAAGTTTCTTCTTCCCGAAAGATAGTCCCTAATAGTTTGTTTTCAGTGAGGGTCTATGAATGGAATATCTCAGTTTTTATTTTCTGAAAATATCTTTATTTGGTTTTGCTGTTGTATGATAGTTGATCAGGGTATAAAATCTTCATTGACAGTATTTTCCCTTACCACTTTGTAGATGTTAGTCCATTGTCTTCTGACTTCCATGTTTACCATAAAATAGTCTATTGTCAATCTAGTAGTTTTCCTTAGAAGCCAATCTGGTTTTTTCCTCTGGTTGTTTTCAGGATGTCCTCTTTGTTTTTGGTGTTTGATAGTTTTATCACAATATTTTTATATGTGACTTTACCTTTTGTTGATGAAAATAGTCAAACTATAAAATATTTGAAGAGATTTTTTTCTGGGCCAAATATGAGTGACCAAGAAGTCAACAAAGAAAAAAAATGAGTGACCAATGGCCCATGACACAGCCCCAGGGGATCCAAAGTGGCTGAGCTACAGCTTGGTTTTTTATATTTTAGGGAGACACAAGACATCAATCAATATATGTAAGACGTACATTGGTTTGGTCTGGAAGGGCAGGAAAACTGGAAGCAGGGCCTTCCAGGACATAGGTGGATTCAAAGATTTTCTGATTGGCAATTGACTGAGTTATTAACTAAAGACCTGGAATCAATAGGAAGGAATGTCTAGGTTAAGATAAGGGGTTGTGAAGACCGAGGTTTTATCATGCAGATGAAACCTTCAGGGAGCAGGCTTCAGAGCTCTTATGAGACCTAAAAAGATGCCAGACTTAGTTAATTGTCTCCTGGATCACGGAAAAGACCTGGAAAGAAACAGGGATTTTCTATAGAATGTAGATTTTTACCCTCAAGAGACAGCTTGGCAGGGCCATTTCAAAATATGTCAAAGAAATAAGTTTTGGGATAAACACTTCAATTTTTTCAGGGCCTGCTATTTTTCATGTGATGCTATACTAGAGTCAGGCTAGAAATTGTGTCTTATTGCTACAAAAAGTCTTTTCTGGCAGTCTTGGGATCTCCATTTTAATGTTAATGCTAGTCAGCTGTGCCTGAATTCCAACAGAGGGCGGGTATCATGAGGTATGTCCGACCTCCACTTCCCATCATAGCCTGAACTAGTTTTTCAGGTTAGCTTTGGAATGCCCTTGGCCGAGGGAAGGGTCCATCAGTCAGTTGGGGAGCTTAGGATTTTGTTTTTGGTTTACATTCTGTTTACCTTATTTAGGACTTGTGCTTCTTAAATTTGAAGATTTATATCTTTCATCACAGTTTGAAAATTGTTAGCCATTCTTTTTTTAAAAAAAGTTTCTTTTCTCCTAATCATTGCTTTCTAGATGAGAGCATCTGATTAGATAGAGGCATGGCAAATATTCCTAGCCTGTGCTGTTAAAATGTCATGTTTCTGTCCACAATTTTCTGTGTCCTTCATTCTGGGTACTTTTCTTATCTAGCTTTGATTTAACTAATTCTTTTCAGCTGTATCTAGTTCTGCAGTTTCACCAGTCCATTAAAAAATTTTCAATGAGTATATATTTTATATATTCTAGAAATTCTGTTGGTTTTTCTTTTTCAAATACTACTTTCTTTTTTTATAGTATCTTGATTTTTTAAAAAATTAGAGACTTTTGCACTCCTAGTATCTGGTTTTATGTTAGGGTTTAGTGATTTCTAGTTCTATGCTTTTCCCACTCTGCTTTTTCTACTTTGTGGCCTCTATTAGTCTTACACATTACAAAAATACTCATTTTATATTCTCTTCTGGATTATCTTTACATGAATTCAAGCTCTTGGATTTTAATCCACTGCTTGTGTTCTCACTGATGGTGGATTGTTTCCTTGTGGATTTTGCAACATGTGACTATGAGCTTACACTGATCAGGGCTTGTGGTCTGGATTGTAGCATGGTTCCTCCTGTTTTTGAATTTGCTTCAGTCAGAAACCTCAAGTGCTATCACTGGGCTAAGGCCAATTTTTATGTCAATGTATCAGCCCAGTGGATAATGTACATTTGAATCACAAACCTATATGAGGTACTAGCTGTGGTTTTGAATTCTCAAGGAAGATACCACCCCCTCTGGTGCCATCACCCAGAGTCCAGCCTGAAACAGATAAGCTCTCTGTTGTCTGTGGCAGCCGTGGAGCTACGCCACTCACATCTCCATTCAGGAACTTACTATTCAGTTGCAAGGTGCCCTGCTAACAGCTCAAGTAGTGAACCCCTTTCAGGAAATGCCTTGGTTTTCATGCTTGTCTTGGGCAGTCCCAGTCCATGGCTGAGCAGGTGGGGTCCTAGGGCCTGGTTATTTCTGCCCAACATGGAACTTCTCTGAGAGGCAATATTTGCTCTTGAGCCCCTCATCGGGTTGGCTGAAACTCAGATCCACATCCTGCTCTGTTCCTGCTTCCTTACCTCTTTCCTTTCACAGATATTGGCCCTGCCTTGTGGCCTAAGACTTGCCTGAAAGATTCTGCTTCCTCCCCCATTTATCTTCTACAGGCATTATTCCCCAGTAGACCTCCTGAACTCCAAGCCGTGTCTCAGTGTCTGCTTCCCAGAGATGCAACTAACACATCATCCTTTGTTGTTGGGATGCATTTTTTTCTGAACCATGTGTTTAATGAAGATGAGGCCCTCGAAAATGAGGCCTCAGGGGCTTCATGTGGAGGTGCCAGTTTTTACCTCTGCTGGCCTAAGGCCTACATATCCTTCTCCTCACCCCACTCCAGGTAGGCCCAGCAGCGACCCATGTGCTGACAACTTGGGTGTACAGTTTTGCCTTCATTTGGGGAACACTGGAGTTTCCTTTTATTTCATTCTATCTTAGCTCCATATTTAAAGTTATGTTTGGCCAGCTGCGGTGGTGACTCGTGCCTATAATCCCAGCACTTTGGGAGGCCGAGGCGGGTGGATCACGAGGTCAGGAGACCTATACCATCCTCGCTAACACGGTGAACCCCCGTCTCTACTAACAATACAAAAAAAAAATTAGCCGGGTGTGGTGGCAGGTGCCGTAGTCCCAGCTACTCGGGAGGCTGAGACAGGGGAATGGCCTGAACTTGGGAGGCAGAGTTTGCAGTGAGCCAAGACCGCACCACTGCACTCCAGCCTGGGCGACAGGGTGAGACTCCGTCTCAAAAAAAGAAAAAAAAAAGTTATGTTTATGAGGTCCTATCTGGAACTTCCAGATGTAGTTGGGTCATACAATCCACAATATTTGCATTTATGACTCTGACCAAATTTTTTTATAAAACGCAATTATTTAAGTGTATGTATTTCATGTCTAAACTGTGTTTTTAATGTCTTTAAATAATCAGGTACAACTGTACAACTCTGGGTTAAAAGAAACTTGACAATTACAACAAAATTAGAAACTTCATTTTATAGCTGTCAGGCAATAAAGGCTTCCTTATGACTTCTAAGTTTCTTGCCTCATTTTAAAAAATTTTTTTTTTTTTTTTTAATTTTTTGAGATGGAGTTTCATTCTTGTTGCCCAGGTTGGAGTGCAATGGCATGATCTTGGCTCACTGCAACCTCCACCTCCTGGGTTCAAGCAATTCTCCTGCCCATTCTCCCGAGTAGCTGGGACCTCCTGTTCTGCCCGTTTCGGCCTCCCAAAGTGCTAGGATTACAGGCATGAGCCACCACGGCCAGCCTCTTGCCTCATTTTTAAACAGACAACTTTTACACACAAAGTGAGAGATGGTCTCATGAGGTGACAGACAGAGCCTGAGCAGGGGTCTGGGAAAAACAGGGGAGGTATCAGTTCCACCTGGAGAGATCAGGGAAGGCTGGGTGATGCTTTGGGCCAAGACCTGGGGGAAAGTGGGAGTGCACCAAGTGGTCCATGAGGAGGGGAAGGACACGACATGCAGTGGGAACGGCATAGTGCTTAGGGAAAGGCTGGCAATTCGGTTTGTCTAGAGGGTGAGATGCAAGCGGAGGAGCAGAACAAGGAAGGAGTGCCCTCATGAGGGGCTGGATGTGCTATGCTGAAGTATGCATTTCAGCAAGCAGATGACGGGGAGCCACTGGAGTACTTTACATCAGGGAGCCTCAGTAAGCAGACTTACCAGTTAAAAAGGCCCTCCTGGGTCAGTATGAAGGATGGACTGGTGCAGGGTGGGGGTAGGAGTTATAGACTTAAGGCCCAGAGAGACCTCTAACAAGCCTTCAATGTGGAAAAATGATGGACAAATGTCAGAGGAATGTCAGTGTAATAGTTACAAGTGGCCAGGGCAATCTTCAAAGACCTTGATGCTATTGAGATGGTTAAAGTATAGCTTAACCCATCTTGTCTTCAGTCTGCCTGTGAACATGACAATGATGCTGCATTGCTACTTAACAACAACAAAGTTGGAGGGAGGGGGCCATCTTCAGAAGCATCGGGAATAAGAAAACAAAACTGTAAAAAGATGAAGGAAAAGATGTCAAGAGGAGGCAACAGCAAATGAGCACCTTTTGATGGGCAACAGAGGGTGGCCAAGATGAAGGAATGGCTGGAATGATGAACTTCAAATGTTCTCATTTTGGCACAAGTTATTTCAGTGCCAGAATATATATGAACGTCCCAGGGAGTATTTGGCCTGGCCTCAGAGAAGCAATGAGGGTTGCCCTGAGTTTTGGGAGGTGTGGTAAGCTGAATAACACACCCCTCCGCCCAGGATGTCCACATCCTAGTCCCCAGAACCTATGAATGTGTTAACCTTATGTAGCAAAAGGGACTTTGTAGACTTGGTTAGGTTTGGATCTTGAGAGGGAGAGATTATCTAAGTGAGCCCAATGTAATCCCAAGGGTCTTTAATGAAAGGAAGGCAGGGCAGTGAGTCACAAAAAGATGTGACAATGAAAACAGAGGTCAGAGTGACTCCTGTAGAGGAAGGGGCCACAAGCCAAGGAATGGAGGGAGACTTAGAGGTTGGAAAAGGGGAAGAAATTAATTTTCCTCTGAAGCCTCTGCCTCTGGAAGCAATTCTGCCCTCACGATACCTTGATTTTGGTTCCAGAACTCATTCTGGACTCTGATCACCAGAATGGTAAGATAAACGTGTGCTGGTTTCAGCCACTGGGTTCCTTATCATTTGTTATAGCAGCAGCAGCAGCAGCAGCAGGAAACTACCAGAGGAAGGGAACCCTGTGCTTGGCCAAGCATGATGCTTTGGGACAGTGGTAGGGCAAGAGTTCCTAGGAAGTCCGTGGGGAGTGGTGGCCCCCTCATTCGCTGGTACTCATCTGGTCTCCCTCACAACTGACTGGGCACCTCCCCTGGATGTATGAGGCAGAACTCAACTCCCCTGCCCAAGCCCGTTGCTACCTGTGTTCTCTGTCTTGGTGAGAGGCACCCAAACCAGAGACCAAGGAGTGCTTCATTTAGGAAACCAAGCACCAGGATTCTGGCCACGATACTCCAGATTTCTGCATGTGGTGTGTGGATGAGAGGGAGTGTGAGAACACACAAGATCACTGGGAAGGGTATGGGGTGAAGAGGTGCCCCAAGCTGGCACCAGACACCAGAGGCTACTCCAGACTCAGCCAGGGAGCAGGTGGACCAGAAGCACAGCAGAGAGGTCAGGGCTGACAAGGAGGGCAGCACATTCCCATCCCCAGTTATCCTCACAGCAGCCAGGGCAGATCTTCTCCCATGCCCGCTGTGGCAAAAATTAAGGTGGATTTGACATTTTCATTTTCTTAAAAAGGCTATGACCAAAACAGAAGACTGAAAACTCAAGATAAAATGGTAATGATTATTAACTCTGGCTGATGGGAATATGGGTGCTAGCCTGGCTCAACTGCCATTGGCTAGACTTTGCTCTAAGACCTGGATTACAACTACAGGCATCACGATCCTTTCTTCACCTCATGCCCAGCCAAGAAAAGATGCAAGAAGAGGCCGGGTGTGGTGGCTCACGCCTGTAATCCCAGCACTTTGGGAGGCCAAGGTGGGCAGATCACCTGAGATCGTGAGTTTGAGGCCAGGCTGGCCAAC
Organism: Rhinopithecus roxellana; assembly: GCF_007565055.1. Classification (NCBI taxonomy): domain Eukaryota; kingdom Metazoa; phylum Chordata; class Mammalia; order Primates; family Cercopithecidae; genus Rhinopithecus; species Rhinopithecus roxellana. The sequence goes on from NC_044554.1 coordinate 107,541,000, forward strand.
ATAGTGAAACCCCCTCTCTACTAAAAACACAAAAATTAGGTGTGGTGTGGTGCCTGGTGTGGTGGCTGGTGCCTGTAATCCCAGCTACTTGGGAGGCTGAGGCAGGAGAATCACTTGAACCCAGGAGGCGGAGGTTGCAGTGAGCCGGGATTACACCACTACACTCCAGCCTGGGCAACAGAGCGAGACTCTGCCTCAAAACAAAACCCCAAAAACATGCAAGAAGAAAGCATCCAACATCCATTTATCTTGGATACTCTGCAATTTTTCTCCCAGACTTTCCTATCTTCAGGTATGTCATCTCAAATCATGTACAATGTAATGACATAAACTATGTTTATATCCTGTTGGAAAGTGATTTGATGTGTTTTGATTCTCTCTCTAAATGTCAGTTTCTCTTCACAGAGTCAAATTTCTCTGGAATCTTCCATTCCTAGTTCTCAAGGTCAGTCACCTGTCTGGGTCCAGGTGACCAAGCCCAGAAGGAGGGCATTATGAAAGCTGACCGGACAGCCCCTTGGAGGGCATGTTTGGGGGCATCAGTGACAAAGACACACGCCTAGGAATGGAACCCAACAAACCACCTTGGTGCTGGTTAGGTTTTATTTTAACAGGATGTTTTCTCTTATTTTTCAAAATATCAGTTATATCAATATTAGAAGTGTAAACAGGTACAAAATATACAGTACATAGAAACAATTTTCTTAACTAGTCTATTGCCTAATAAAAGTATGCATGAAGGGGCTGAATGAATGGGTGCTGCCAGGTCCCTCCCTCTGCAGGGGAGACAAGAGGACCAGTGGCTGCTTCAACAAAACAGGAATGGATATTTGTGTGGTAGGAACAGCACTGTGGTCGAATTAAGAAATCTGGGCCCACCTTTATGATGTTAGATGCTGGAATGAACAAGCCACTTGGCCCCCATACCCAGTCTCGTGAGCTGGGCCCTCCAAGTGCCCCCAACAGGTCTGAGAGTGCACATGCTAAGGAGGCTAGGGCACAGCGGAGGTGGCTGCTACAAGCAGAAGTTCCTTCGAGGCCTGGTGACTGGACTCTTGTCGGTGTGGGACAAATATTTTAAGAGGGAAAACCTGGAAATCTCTGCTTCCCCGCAATGATGTTCCAGTAGGATGAGACGTCTCGCCTGTTGCTCTTCCCCACTCATGGCACACCATGTGTACCCACAGTGAGAGGCCGAGGTGTGTCCCCTCTGAGCGGTTTGCACCTCTAAAAAGAAATCCCTGTCCTGCTGCTTCCCAAGGTCACAGTAATGATCAAATGAGATGCATTTTGAAAATGAGAAACCACCATACAAAGTGAAGAGGAGACAGAAGCATCTGGGAGGCAGCCCCAGGTGGGGGTGGGCGGCCAGGCTTTGCTCCCGGGGTGGTGCAGCTCCCCAGTTTCAGCTTCTCCATCTCTCCAGACCTAATGCTGTGATTTCAGACAACTCGTCCTTATGAGGCCTAGGAGTCACACACTAGGAGACACCACCAAGTGCCCTTGGGACGGGTACCGCAGATGGCCTGAAATAGAGAAAAGTTGGGGCCAGCGCTTTTGGTGGACCTTTTCAGGAGAGGCAAGCTGGGAAATGCAAACGCTATTCCTGGAAGGGTCCTTCCTGCTGCGCTGAGGTGTGCTCCAAGGGACCCAATGGCCCTCACTGCCCAAGGGCTTGGTGCTCTAGGCTCACTCAGCCCACCTGGGCAGAGCAGGGGTGCCCACGAGATCCCATCCCCAGGAGTCAGCGGGCCAGGGGTCCCCAACTGGCTAACCTTCCAACACACTATCAGACTCAGTGAGATAGTGACAGAAATGCAAGCCCTGAAAACCAAAAGTACCTACAAAATTTAAATGGCCCTATTACTATTTTCCAGCTTTTTCCTCAAGAATTAAAAAAAAAAAAAAAAACAAAACAGGTTTGCAATTAAATTACTTAAAATTCTACAGCGCTCCCATTTCACAGAGAATTCTACTTGGTTTCGAGGTGGCAGCTGTCCTGGTGGATAGTTTCTCCTTCTCCAGTGATCATCAGTTCAGCAACTTGGACATTTGGGTTCTCCCCGTCCTGCGTCTGCCTGAAGCTTCCACGCCGCCCTGCTGCCTGCACCCTGGGCTTTTTACACGTGCGGCCAGCCAGGGTCACGGGGCTGGGGGCGCTCACATGTCCCCGCCATCGGTGGGTCCCAGGACACTGAGGCCACAAGTCCAGTCGGTCACAAGGTCTGTGGAGGCCAAAGGTCCTTTGGAGGCGGGGCTCTTGAAGGGGTCGGGTGGTGCGGGCGGCGTCGGGAGTGGCTGGCCTCGGGCAGGGGTCTTGGCGCCCGCCGCATGGTTGCGCTGATGCTTGCGGAGGTGGTCCTTGCGGATGAAGCTCTTGCCGCAGACGGTGCAGGTGAAGGGCCGCACGCCCGTGTGCGTTCGGTAGTGGTCGATGAGCTTGGAGCGTTCGGTGAAGCGCTTCTCACACTCCGTGCAGGGGAAGGGACGCTCGCCCGTGTGCAGCATGCGGTGGCGGATGAGGTGCGCAGGGCGCGTGAAGCAGCGGCCGCACTCCCCACACCGCAGGGCGCTGCCATCCCGTGCGCTGCCCCCACCACTGCCGCTGCTGCCGCCGCCGCCACCACCGCCACCGCCGCCGCCGCCGCCGCCGCCACTGCCTGTGCCAGGGCCCGACCCGTCGGGCAACCCACAGCTGCGCTGGTGCGCGCTCAGGCTGACCTGCAGCTGGAAGCTCTTCCCACACGTGGCACAGGTGAAGGGTCGGCCCCCGGGGGGCGCCGCGGGGTGCTTCTTCAACCCTGGCTTGTGGCCAAAGCCTTTGGTCCGGCCAGGGTATTTACAGGGTTCGTTGAAGGGCCTCGGGGCCTGGCTGGGGTCCAAGACGGCCTCTCCGTTATCTGGGGAGGAGTAAGGAAGCCCCTCCGGCCCCGTCCTGGGGTTCAGGCCCACTGGCGGTTTACACCGGAAATTCCAGCCCCACCGGACCCCCCCGAAGAGCCAGTCCCCAGGAGGGGTCTCCTCTTGGGCCACAGCAGGGCTGAGCTCACTCATGTCCCTCTCAGGCCGGGCGGGCTCTCGCAGCCCCAGCACAGGGTCCTGGCTGGGGAAGGAGCTGCCCTGGCTTTCCCAGGCTCCTTCCTGGGCAGGACTAGGGAAAAACCGTGTGGGTTGGCCTGGTCCAAACAGGGTCCCGTGAGCCTCTAGGTCAGTAGGATGTACAGGTGTGGCCACCACCTCCTCTTCCTGGACTTCTGTTTTTATTACAATTTTTACATCTGCTGAGAAAGACAAAAAGACAGATATTGACCTGTACCTTACCTGCTGAGCGAGCCACAATCTGCCACCATCACCTGCTCAGCAGCTGCTTGGCCACACGAACTCCACCAAGGCCCTTGTGGCTGGGCTCAGAGGGCAGCTCAGCAGAGCAGCCTAGTGGTTGTGAGGCTGCCTCCCACCCGAGGACACCAGTGTTCTGGCACCTTCACCACAGGAAAAGCCACCATCGTATCTGCTCCCCAGGTTCCATTTTTCAGTGTGGTTGTTAAGGCTGAGCATGAATTGATCCTCAGAAAGGAATTCGGACTGCTGCAGGTAGTGTGCCCCACCGCAGTGCAGGGAATGGGGGTTCAGACAGCTCAGCCACACACCAGCTGTGGGCTGCAGGCAGTTCCTAACCCACAGCTCATCTGTGAATGCCCACTTCACAGGTGTGAGGATTAAACCAGACAACATGTCTGAAAGTGCCTTAGTGAGCTATTTGACATGCAGCAGCATTCAATAAATGGACCCACTAGCTAATGATAAAAATATTAGTGAATAAGAATGTGTTTGATTTTATATAAGTGTACTTGAACTTCACATTCTGAGGTTTCACATCAGGGATCTTAGCTATTAGCACGTGTTTTGGGTGCTAAAATATGACGTTATTAAAGTAACAGGTGACTGGGCTTTAAAACAGAACTAAACAGAAAGCTAACAGATAAATCTGGTGGCAGTTCTTCTGAAATTGGCTTTCAGACACCTGTCTTTGGTAGTACCAATATCTAAGAAGTGGTTTCAGTTCAGTTTTGTTTTCTTCCATGCCAGAGAGAAGCCACAGTTGCTTAAGCCTGGGGAGGATGTATATCTTTCAATCGATCAGCTTATTAGAATACACCACTTAACACCATATGAAAAAGCAACAGACTGAAACATGGATGTCCTCAAGAAGGGCTGCGGACGCCTATGATTTGGGAAGGAGATAAAGAACAGAATGTGCAAAGGGTCATAAGAGTGCAGACACCCTAATGTCTATTGGCTGGAAGGTCAGAGCAGTTCACCAATGAAAATGGGACGCCTGGACGGAGGTATTCCCCACAGGCAAGCATGGCCTTTCCCTTCCTCCTGTTGCCACCCGTACCTTCTGTGGAGGCTGCTGTGTTGAGCTTCAGGGTCCCGTCCGAGCATGCTGAAGAGGGATGGTGGGGAGGGAGATCCGCCTGCCAGGAGGTGGGTGGGATGGTGGTGGAAAAGTTGGAATGGACACCTGCAGTAAGGGGAGAACAGAGCCTGTGGGTTAGGGGAGGGATGGGGAGGACAGAAGACTGCTGGGGAGGACAGCAGGATAAGCTCTGAGGTCCTCCCCACTGGGGGCTTTTCTGAGTGAGCACGAGGACCTAGCCTCTCTGATCCCAGTTCTTTTGTCCCCCACTCTGAGGCAGTGGGAAGCTCAGACATCATTGCTGTGTTTCACATGGGCCCGTCTTGAATAGAGGCAGCCAGTGACTTCAGCGCCCAAAGATGGGGCAAGAGGAGCTGCCGCACAGTTATGCAGGGGCCACTGGAACAGGGCCAGAGAGACGCCCAGGAACAGCATCTGCAACCTGAGAGAAGCTCGAGACAAGTCCTTTAGTACAGTCCCACCTTAAGATGGGAAAATTTCTAAAGTTGTCAGGTCGGAAGTGTTGAGGGCCCACAGCTCCCCCATGCTGCCACGAGCCCTCCCCTGTCCCTCCCGTGATCCCTGAAACTCATTCCTTATGTCCCCGTCTCAGCCACTTACCAGAGGTGGCGTCCGTGGAGATGTCTCCTGCTCCGGAATCCAGCTGGCTGAGGCCCCAGGGCTCCTCCCCGATATCTGGCTGCCCGGCTGCCCATGCCTCCACGCCCAGGGCCTGCTGCTCCTGGAGCTGGAGCTCACCCTCCTGCTTGATCTGCATCAAGAGGTCTGGGGCGGGAACTGGGGGCCCCGAGCCTAGGAAAGGGAGCGAGTGTGAGGATACAGCATCACGGCCCCAAGAGCTCTGGGGCAGACACACACCTAGCTGGAGAGGTAGACACAGGGGCCTTCCAAGGGTCCAACAGCAAAAGAGCCTGGTGGGAAGGGAGGCAGCAGCAAATAGGATGGGGGCCTAGGGCAGAGCCTGAGGTCACATGGTATTGGGAATGCGGGTAGGGCAGGAAAGGGTGAGGTGGGGGAGGGGAAGAATACACAAGCACATTCTCAGGGCAGGCTGCCAGTCCAGGGGGAGACTGAGTTGCCCTGGGGATGGCCTGCCCTCACTTGAAACACAGAAATCCTGGACAAAAGTGAACCCCAAGTCCCCCCAAAACCTTACCCCCCTCATATATTTAAGTGAGTGCAAAAGAAAATATCCCAGAGGTAAGAATGACAGAGAACACACAAAGTCCAATCAAGAGTTACAGTGGAAGGCAAGTGACCTAGAGTTGTTGGAATAGGATACAGGCCTTAGGGGCTGGGCTTTCACGTCCATGTGAGGCTGGGAGTGTGGCTGAGCCACCTGCCTGAAGCCAGGAGCCATAGGCTGTGGCCTGTCTGTGAGATGGGGACTAGGAAAACTCCATCTGCCTGCGGGAGCCACCAGGAAGCAGCCTACTTGTCCAGGGCTATGTGTGGGAAAGAAACGCATAAAAACTTGGAATCCCATGTCCACACAGAATTCACACTACCCACACGGGCAGACACCATAAACTGAGAAATTCACAGAAAAATTGGCTGAGAGCCATGGCAACTTAGGAGGCCCCAGCATGGGCAAATGCAGATCTGCCTCAGAGGGGCACCCACACAATGCAGTCCACAGGGGGCTCCTAAGGGAAAACTAAAACCAGAAGAAAAACTAAAACTTACAAAACAGAAGAGGTGCCAAATGGCCATGACAGTCATGGCAGAGTTCACTCCCAAGAACTACAGAAAAAAAGGAGAGGCTGAATGATACAGTAACCTAAGTATGTCTAAGATCATCAAAGAGATAACAGAATCTTTAAGGCAAGAATAGTAAATTATTTTGAAAAAGGTAGATTTGAAAAAGAACTCAACGTTCCAGAAATGACAGAGGCAGTTATGGAAATGAAAAACTCAAACGGATGGCTCTGGCTCAACAACAACAGACTGAACACAGCTAGAGAGAATATTAGTGACTTGGGAGAGAGACCCAGGGAAATAATCCAAAGTACAACATTGAGAGATAAAGAATGAAAAATATGAAAAAGTTAAGAGACATGGAGGATAGAATGAGAAATTCCAACACATGCTGGTAGAAATCCCAGAAGAAGAAAATGGAGAAATGAGTAATGGCAATAGGTAAAGAAATAATGGTTGAGAAATTTCCAAAACTGATGGCATTGTAAGTCTACAGTTTGAAGGAACAGACCAATTCCCAAGTAGGTAATAAAACAAACAAACAAACAAACCTAGACAACATTCATGTGAAATGGAACCATAGGAAAGACAAAGAGAAAAATCTTAACAGGTACCCAAGAGACAATAATGACATTCAGACTAAGAGTAGATTTTCTTTAGCAACTAGGATATCAGAAGAGCATGGAATATCTTCAAATGTTGAGAGAAAACATCTGTCAACTCATTTTATGAGGCTAAGACAATTTTTGTTGCACAAACTAGAGGGGTCGTATATGAACAAATTTAAAAAATAATCTCATATATGAACAGATATGTAAAGATTCTAAATGAAAGAATTACAAATCAAACCCAGCAATATATTTTCAAAAAAGACATAATATATTAAGAACACATTGGGTTTATTCTGAGAGCTCAAGGATAATACTAGAAAATATAATGAACAAAGTTAAGATTAATAGCAAAAACAATAATCATCTCAACAGATGTAAAAACAACATTTAGCTCTTCTATTTCTGACATATGGCTGGCTAGATGTGCAAAGAAACAGAAATTCCTCCCAATGTGGAATATCTAAAATTGCTGAGTAGGCTGGGTACAGTGGCTCATTGTAATCTCAGCACTCCGGGAGGCTGAGGTGGGAGGAGCTCTTGAGCCCAGGAGTTTGAGGCTGCAGTGAGCCATGTTTGCGCCACTACACTTCAGGCTGGGTGACAGGGTGAGACCGTCTCAAATAAACAAACAAAAAAAGCCAGCCTAGGCAACATAGAAGACCCTGTCTCCACAGAGGGGAAAAAAAAAGTTTTTTAAAAAAAGTTAGCCAGGCATGGTGGCATCCCCTGTGGTCCCAGCTACTCAGGAGGGCCACTGTGGTCCAAAAACTTCCAGGTCAAGACTGTAGCTTGAAGTGGTCCTAAGTCTGCACTGGCATCAGATGACCAGCCGAGGAACACATACACATTCTCAGGAGGAAAGCATTTTAAACATAGCTTTCAAATAATCAATGAGATTATTTACAGAAATAAAAAAGGAGAGTGAAAGTGTGAGGAAACAAGACTATCAAAACTGACCAAATTTTGAAAAAGAATCAAATGTAACTTTAGAGTGGTAAGAAAAAATAACTGGCCGGGCGCGGTGGCTCACGCCTGTAATCCCAGCACTTTGGGAGGCCGAGGCGGGCGGATCACGAGGTCAGGAGATTGAGACCATCCTGGCTAACACGGCGAAACCCCGTCTCTACTAAAAATGCAAAAAATTAGTTGGGCATGGCGGCGGGCGCCTGTAGTCCCAGCTACTTGGGAGGCTGAGGCAGGAGAATGGCGGGAACCTGGGAGGTGGAGCTTGCAGTGAGCCAAGATCGCGCCACTGCACTCCAGACTGGGGGACTGAGCAAGACTCTGTCTCAAAAAAAAAAAAAAAAAAAAAAGAAAGAAAAAATAACTGAATTTTTTTTTTTGAGATGGAGTCTCGCTCTTTTGCCCAGGCTGAAGTGCAGTGGCACAATCTTGGCTCACTGCAACCTCTGTCTCCCGGGTTCAAGCAATTCTCCTACCTCAGCCTCCCCAGTAGTGCTGGGAGTGCAGGTGCACGCCTCTGGGCCCGGCCAGTTTTTTTGTATTTTAGTAGAGATGGTGTTTCACTGTGTTGCAGGCTGGTCTTGAACTCCTGAGCTCTGGCAATCTGCCAGCCTTGGCCTCCCCAAATGCTAGGATTATAGGCGTGAGCTACTGTGCCTGGCCAATAACTGAAATTTTAAAATCCAATGTGTAGGTTAAACAATGGAATGGAAATGACTGAATGGTGAATAGTGAACTAACTAGAAGATAGAATAAATTATTCCAACCTTGGCCAGGCACGGTGGCTCACACCTGTAATCCCAGCACTATGGGAGGCCAAGAAGGGTAGATCACGAGGTCAGGAGATCGAGGCTAACATGGTGAAACCCCGTCTCTACTAAAAATACAAAAAATTAGCTGGAAGTGGTGGCAGGCGCCTGTACCCCAGCCTACTCGGGAGGCTGAGGCAGGAGAATGGCGTGAACCTGGGAGGCGGAGGTTGCAGTGAGCCGAGTCGCACCACTGCACTCCAGCCCGGTTGACAGAGCAAGACTCCATCTCAAAAAAAAAAAACAAAAAAACAATTATTCCAACCTCAACATAGAGACTGAGCTGAAAATATAAAGAGGGGTTCGAAGTTTTAAAGGATAATATGAAAAAGTTCCAGAATAAAAGGTTAGAGAGAAAGGGGGCAAGGCAAAATTCAAAGAGGGAAGATAACACATTTTCCCAAATTGGTGAAACATTTTAGTGATTACAGCAGGATAAAAGAAAATAAACCCACATCTAGACACATTGTAGTAAAACTGCAGATTACCCAAGACAAGAGACCTAAAAGCAGGGAAAGAAAAAATGCAGATCATCCACAAAGGAATCCTGATTAGACTGGTGGCAGATTCTCAATAACAACAACAAAAGCCCAGAAAAAAGGGGCAAATTATCTCCAAAAGCTAAGAGAAAATAACACTCAAGCTAAAATTATGTCTTTCCACTACAGTTGTCCCTTGGTGTCAGTGGGGGATTGGTTCTAGGGCACACCATGGATACCAAAATCCACAATGCGCAAGTCTCTTATGTAAACTGGTACAGTATTTGCATATAACCCACACACATCCTCCTGTATACTTTACATCACCTCTAGATTACTTATAATACCTAATATGGCATAAATGCTATGTAGATAGTTATTACTCTGTATTGTTCAGAGAATAATGACAAGAAAAACATCTGTGTATGTTTAGTAGACACCTTTTTTCCTGAATATTTCAAATGTGCAGTTACTTGAATCCACAAATGTGGAACACATAAATACAGAGGACTCACTGTATAGGGATGGAATAAAGATATTTTCACACATATAAATATATATAAACTCATATACACACACAAAGTGAGGGTTCATTACCAGCAGACCCACAAAAAATAACTTCTAAAGGAAGAAAAAATTTCTAAAGACTCCTCTATAACAATAGAAATAGAATATATTAACTGTCAAATTAATTAAAAATAACAAAAGTTTGAAAAGGAAAAACCTAAATGAATAATTCCCAAAGGAGGGGCAGGAAAAATACAGAAAAGGCAGAACTAAAGATTAACAGCACAGTTTAAGATGGTAGAAAACAATCCAAATAAACTAATAACCATAATCAATGTAAATGGTCTAGACCAGAGGTAAGAAGACAAAAGAATGTGAACCACATATCTAATTTTAAGTATTCTGGTAGTCATGTTAAAAAAGTAAGAACAGGTGAAATACATTTTAACAGTATATTTTATTTAGCCCAAGATATTGAAAATGTTATTTCAAAATCAATATAAAATGATTTATATTATTTTATACATGCATGTTTTGTACATATGGCTTGTTTTTGTTCATGGTTTTTGAAATGTGGTATGTATTTTATCCTTATAGCACATTCCAAGTGCTCAGTAGCTACATGCGGATAGTGGTTACTGTTTGAATATTTAAAAGGTAAAGGTAAAGATTATCAGACTAAAACCAAACAAATCCCCCAGCTATCTGCTGTTTACAAGAGACATACCTAAACAGAAGGACGCAGAAAGCAATGTAAAAGAATGAAAGATGTACTAAGCCAGAACAATGTAAAGAAATGATTTAGCTATACCATATCACATGAAATAAACTTTAAAAGTAAAAATATTCATAGAAATAAAAAGAATTACTGCATAATAGTAAACTAACCAGGAAGATAAAATAATTCTAAAGTTTTTTTATTTGAGATGGAGTCTTGCTGTCACATTGGCTGGAGTGTAATGGTGCAATCTCGGCTCACTACAACCTCCACTTCCCAGGTTAAAGCGATTCTCCTGCCTCAGCTTCCCGAGTAACTGGGATTACAGATGTGTGCCACCATGCCTGGCTATTTTTTGTATCTTTAGTAGAGACGGGGTTTCGCCATGTTGGCCAGGCTGGCCTCAAACTCCTGACCTGAGGTGATCCACCCGTCTCAGCCTCCCAAAGTGCTAGGATTACAGGCGTGAGCCACCACGCCTACTCAATAACTCTAATTTTTTAAGCTTATAATACAGCTTCAAAATAATAAAGCAAAACTGATAAAACTCTAGGGAGAAATGAGCAAATCCATCCTTGCAGTGGGGAATTTTGATGTATCTCTCTGTAATTGATAAATCTAGCTAACTAAAGGTTACATAAAATTTGACCAACTCTACCAATAAACCTGATCAAAGGAACCGAAATAGATTCCAAACACAGAAAACACAAGCTTTTTAAGCTACACAGAGCATTAAGGAAAAACGAACACTTTCTAGGTCATGAAACAGACTTCAGCAAAATTTAAATGACTAGTATCTTACACACTGCATTTTCTAGCTACAACATAATTAAGTTTGAAATCAATAACTCCCATACATACTAAAATTTTAAAATATATTGCTTTCTAAATAATCTGAGTCTAAGAAAAAAATCGCAATGAAAATTAGAAGATATCTGGAACCCAGTATTAATGAAAATATTATCTATCAAAATGTATGGGCCACAGCTACAATGGTACTCAGAGGAAATTTTATAGCCTTGTATGTTTGCATTAAAAAAGAAAACACAGGGGCCGGGAGCAGTGGCTCAAGCCTATAATCCCAGCACTTTGGGAGGCTGTGGCAGATCATGAGGTCAGGAGATTGAGACCATCCTGGCCAACATGGTGAAACCCCGTCTCTACTAAAAATACAAAAATTAGCTGGGTGTGGTGGCTCGTGCCTGTAGTCCCAGCTACTCAGGAGGCTGAGGTAGGAGAATGGCTCAAACCCGGGAAGTGGAGATTGCAGTGACCCAAGATCGCGCCACTGTAAGCCTGGTGACAGAGTGAGACATCGTGTAAAAAAAAAAAAAAAAAAAAACACACGGGTCAAAAATTAATGGATTAAGCAGTCAATGCAAGACATCAGAAAATAAATAACATTTAAGAACCTTTTCAAACGTAGAAGGAGATAATACATATAAGAGTATCATAAACTAATAAAAGGGAAGACAAAAATAGAATATAGTTAAAGTTGGTTCTTTGAAGAGACTATTAACCCAATTCACCTCTAGCAAGATTATCAAGAGAATGGGAGAGACAGCACCAATAACCAATTGGAAGAATGAAGAAGGGAACATAATGATAAATGTAGCAGAGATTTAAAAGATATAGAGGATATTATGTTATTCCAAGTAATTCAAAAACTCTGGGGAAACTGACAAATTCCTAGAAAAATTTCAACCTGCCAAAACTAAAGAAGAAATAGAAAACCCGAATAGTCCTATTACTAAAATAAATTAAATTGGTAGTAAAAAATCTTCCCCACCAAGAAAACTTCAGGCTCAGGTGGCCCCACTGGTGTTTTCTACTAAACATTCAAGGAATAGATAATTCCAACATTACAAAAACTCTCTGAAATTTAAAAACAGAATGAATACATCATAGCTCATATTTTTAATACCAAAACCAGACAAAGACGGTCTGAGGAAAGAAAATTACAAGCCCATCTCATCCATGAACAAAGATTCAAAAATCCTAAACAAAATAATTAGCATACAGCAATGTACATAAAGGATCATGACAAAGTTAGGTTTATTCCAAGACTGCAAGGTTGTTTCAACATTAGAAAGTAACATAATTTGCCTTACTAGCAGGTTAAGGAAAAAAAACGCATAATCATCTCAATGGATACGAAAAGAAATTATATAAAATTCAAGTCATTACTGTTAGAAACACCTAGCCAACCACAGACAAAGGAAACTTCTTTAGCCAGATAAAGGATATTTGTAAACAAAATCTTTAGCAAATATTATACTCAATGTGAAAAGTTAAAAAGTGTTCTCTTTAAAATAATGAACCAATAGGATACCTGGTATCATCATTTCTATTTAAGGATTTTCTGGGAGTTCTCAGTCAACACAATAAAACAAGAAAAAAACCCCCATAAATATTTAAAAAGAAATTATTACTCATAGATATGATTAACTTTTCAGAAAATCTGAGAATGATTAGACAATAGAAAGGTTATTAGCATTAATGAAAATTTTAGTAGGGTTCCTAGATCGTTAAATAAATGAAAGACAACTACATTTTTATATATTAATACTGTGAGGTTTTTGAGAAAGCCTATCAATTACAATTTTTCTTCCTTATCAAGGGTCTTAACAAACACAGAAACAAAACAAAAAGAGGAAGACAGGTGAGGCTAAGCTATTTTTATTACTGATAATTCAGGGCATAATTCTGCATAAAGGGGCAGAGACATTGGAATGAGCTCTTGTGACGGGAGAAAAAGCATTTAGAGAGGGGTATTCTCTGCCCTCAAGTCCCCAACAGCAACAAACAGAAAATACAATTTAAAAAAAAGATAGCACCGACAAAAGTGATTTTTTTTTTTTAAAAAAAAGAACCTAGGAATATATATCTAATAAAATATGTCCAAGACTTTAATATAAATATAAAACTTCATTGCGACATTATAGACGAACCAAATGGAGAGACTTAGGGCATTCACAGGTAACATGACTGAATATAGTAAAAGTGTCAATTCTCTCCAAAATGTTAATAGATGGAATGCAATTGCAACCATAACCCCAACTGGAATTTTTCATGGAACTTGATAAGGCAATTTGAGGGTTTATCTGAAAGAGCAAAGGGAAAGAAGAGCCAAAGTGCAGTGAAAAAGAAGCAGAGTCTCCACCTCAGAGCACCACAAAAGTCCATTTCTGAAGGATGAAGAACTTGAACATGAAAGATGAACTCTGAAAACCCTTAGTAGGAAATATGAGAAGGTGCACTGGTGCGCTACAGCATTGAAGAACGTAAACATTTCCTAATTGTTTAAGGCACAAAAAGGATAAACCATAAAGGAAAGACTAGTAAATCTAAGTACTTTAAAATGAAAAGCATCTGTTCTTTAAAATATACTACAAATGGAAAAGATAACAGCAACACACATAGTTGACAAAAAGATTAATATTTAGAATACGTAAAGAACATTTACAGGCCAGGCACAGTGGTTCTTGCCTGTAATCGCAGCATTTTGGGAGGCCGAGGCAGGCAGAGATCACTTAAGGTCAGGAGTTCAAGACCAGTCTAGCCAACATGGTGAAACACTGTCTCTACTAAAAATACAAAAATTAGCTGGGCGTGGTGATGCCCACCTGTATTCCCAGCTACTTGGGAGGCTGAGGCAGGAGAATTACTTGAACCCAGGAGGCGGAGGTTGTAGTGAGCCAAGATTGCACCACTGCACTCTAGCCTGAGCAACAGAGCAAGACTCTATCAACAAAACACAACTTAAAAAAATGCACAGAAGACATAAACACACATTTCACAGAAGAGGAAGGACAAATAGCTCACAAATAGAGGATGTAATGTTCAATCTCATTAATTAGGAAAATCCAGGTTTTAAACCATAAATTTTAAACCCTTTCCCTCACACCAAATGGGCAGAAATAAAAACAGCATTTCCCAGGCTGGTGAGAATAAGGTGTGATTGGAACCCCCAGGCCCTCCTGGGAATACCAGCCGGTATCCCCACTTGACATCACCTGGAAAAGTTTGAACACGTATCTCTTCTTTCCTATGGCCCAGCAGTTCCACTCCTGGATCTACACCTAGAGAAACTTTTACATATGCATAAGAATGTTCACAACAGCAAAAACAGCTAAAAAAAAAAAAAAAAAAAAAAGAACACGAACACCCACCAACAGTAGAAGGAATAAATACATTGTGTTATGGTCATAAAATACAAAACTGTAAAGTGCTGAAAATCATGAAAATGAATGAGCTACAGCTCATTAACATAGATGGCTCTCAAAAACATAACGGCAAATGAGAAAACCAGGTTAAGGAAGAACATATGTGGTATGATTCCACTTATAAAATAGTTCAAAAGCAGGTAAAACCAAATGTATTACTTAGGATACATACTGAGAGAATAAAAATGTAAAGAAAGGCAAGGGACTCTATTTCTGAATTTTCAGTTTATGTACACTATAAAAGGAAGGAAGGGGTGTGATCAGGGAAGGACGGGGGTCCAGGAGGTTCAAGCTGCGGTCTCTCTCTCATGCTGGGTGTTGCGAATACGGGTTTACTACTAATCTCTAAAGGTCATATGAATTTTGTTCTGTATGTATTTTGTTTGTTGTTATGTATAATACACAGTAACAATGTTGTAAAACAGGGGTCCCCATGCCCTGGGGAACCTGGACTGCACAGCAAGGGGTGGGTGGAAGACGAGCAAGTGAAGCTTCATCTGTATTTATGGCCACTCTCCATCGCTGGCATCACCGACTGAGCTATGCCTCCTGTCAGATCAGTGGTGGCATTCGAGTCTCACAGCAGCGCAAACTCTATTGTGAACTGTGCATGCGAGGGGTCTGGGTCACACTCCCTTCTTATGAGATGGAACAGTTTCATCCCTAAACCATCCTCCTGGCCCCCCATCGGTGGAAAAATTGTCTTCCATAAAACTGGTCCCTGGTGCCAAAAAGGTTGGGGACCGCTGTTTTTAAAGAAACAAAACACAATATTTTTAAAAAGGAAAGCATCTGATACAATGTAACACTTGTTTGCAATAAAAACTTTTGGGTAGCCTGGTTAGAAAGAAATGTCTTCGACAGTATTTTCAAAAGCCAAAGGCAAAAATCATACTTAAGGCTAAAACTCTAGAAATATATCTTGTCCACAGACAGGATGCCACTATCACTGCTGCTATTCAACAATGTCCTAGTCAAACTGCTAAACAAGAAAAATAAAGTTATAAAAAGTTAAAAAGCAGACACAATCTTTGTATGATTTGTAGGGGATATAATAATCCACATAAAAAATCCAAGACAATATAAAGAAACAAACCATTAGACATGAGAGCAAGATTTTTTTTAAATGAAAGTCAACAGCATACCTGTATACCTGCAATAACTATTAATACATGTAATAAACTGTAAAACTCCCATTTATAATGAAAAACTATCAGGAGAAAACTGTAAAATCTTACTCAAGCACATAGAAGCAAGCCTTCAATAAATGAGTCTTCCAGTTATTAGAAAGGCTAATGTTGTAATGAGAGCAATTCTCCAGAAATTAGACTGTAAAGTAAATGCAGTTCCAATCAAATTTCCAACAGGATTTTCTTAGGAACTTGACATACAGATCCCAAAATTCATATAAAAGAACAAAGATCCAAGAATAGCCAAGACAATTTTTGGAACAACAAGTAGAGAAGAATTAGTCTACTAGATATCAAGGCTTATTATGAAGCTAAAAGAGCAAGGTGTTGGTGCAGAGACTGACAAATAGACCAATGACACAGAAGAAAGCACCCAGAAACAGCCTTGTGCACATGCAGAAACTGGCTCAGGACAGAATGGCATCACAAATCAGTGGAGAAAAGCTAACACATTCAGCGAACTTTGTTGGAAAATCAGACCATCGTTGTCGGAGGAAAAACTGAAACCCTCCCTTGCAAGCTACATATATTTTAATTCTAGATAAATTAAAGACTTAAATTTGAAAAGCAAAACTTTTAAAAATTTATAAAAAAAGAAAGAATATCTTTCTGACCTTGAGTGAGGTAAGCAAAGATCTCTTACTACAGAAAAAGCACAGATCATAAAGGAAAAGACTGACACGTTTGACTCTGATTCAACAGTGAAAACTTGCATACAAGAACTACAGCGTTAAAAGACCTACCACCAACACAGAGAAAATGTTTGTAATGCAAATAAGAGACAAAGGATTCGTATCTAGAACACATACAAAGAAGCCCTGAATCAATAAGAAAATGAAGACTATCTCAACAGAAAAACAGAAGACAATTCACTGGAGAGGCAGCCAAATAATCATATAAAAAGGGTGCACTAACAGTAGGGAAAATACAAGGTGAAACGAGAGGCCACCTCACCCCCATCAGGTTGGCAAAAATGTAATTATGGAAACTGGGCAAAGATGTTAGGAAGCAAGTTCTAGGAGCACCTGTTGGCACTGGGTACCCGGGGGAGGGCCATACAGTAGCAGAAAAGGTGAAATCAAGCCTACGACATGGTGAGGCCACTGCTGGATCTGTTTCCTGGAGTAGCATCCCCACAGGGGCACAAAGAAACAGGCGCAAGAACGCTCACTACAGTATCGCTTGTGAGAGTGAACAATCAGAAAAAGCTTAAGTGCCAATCAGTGGAGGAATGGAAAATAAATTACAATATAGTTGCTTCTGGAATATTAACCATCTGTTAAAAGTAATGAACTTGATCTACATGTATCAACACGGATACGTCTGAAATACAGAATAATGAGTGATAAATATAACAACATCTATGTAATTTTTCAGAACACAAAAAAACCATACTATATATTGTTTACAGCTACCAAAGTACACAGCAGACGTTTTAAAATGTGGATAGGAAGAATAAACACAGAAAATTCAGGACAAGGGGTTGCCCTAGGGAGGCCTGGGAGACCTAAAAAGGGATTTAAATGGTATCAGAAATACATTATTTCACGCACACACCCCCCCCCCACACACACATTTTAAATTTTGAAACAGCATACATTCAGCAAATAGTTATTGAATTACTGAAGTCCTACTCTGTACTAGGCAATATTCTAGGTTCCTAGAATGATTAAACAGATAAAAATCTTGGCCGGGCGCGGTGGCTCAAGCCTGTAATCCCAGCACTTTGGGAGGCCGAGACGGGCGGATCACAAGGTCAGGAGATCGAGACCATCCTGGCTAACACAGTGAAACCCCCTCTCTACTAAAAATACAAAAAAACTAGCCGGGCGAGGTGGCGGGCGCCTGTAGTCCCAGCTACTCGGGAGGCTGAGGCAGGAGAATGGCGTAAACCCGGGAGGCGGAGCTTGCAGTGAGCTGAGATCCGGCCACTGCACTCCAGTCCGGGCGACAGAGCGAGACTCCGCCTCAAAAAAAAAAAAAAAAAAAAAAAAAAAAAAAAAAAAAAAAAAAAAAATCTTTCGACTTTTGAAATTGACATTCTAATGGAGACCTGACATATGATGAATGTATAAATAGGAAACATATATATGACGTGACGCTGTCTGACACGGAAGACCCAAAGCAGGAAAGGAGGCCCGGAGTCCTGGGTGGGGAGGGGCTGCAGTACCAATGACAGGAAAGGCCTGCAGGTGGGACCTGCCTAAGGAGCACTCCCAGTAGAGGGCACTGCAAAGGCCTTGGCACAGGGCAGAGGGGACAGCAACATGGATGGTGCAGCTGGGCAGAGTGAGAGAAAAGTGGAGGAGGTGAGCCGATGGTGCGGGTCAGATGGAAAGCCAGGACTTGCGTCCGACTTGGGTCTAAAAGGGATCACTCTGCTGGGCTGAGACGAGACTCTGGGGGATCAGAGCAGGAGGAAAGGGGCTGGTGACAACCTTAGCAGTAGATAATGGGCCTAGGTGGCAGAGTACAGGGGACAAGGCCAAGTAAGAAGACAGACCTTTCAGCACCATGGAGGGCCCTGGTAACGAAAGTTGGAGAGGTTTTGGTGGAAGAGGTAACAGAGTGGGAGGGAAGGGGCAGGAGACAGCAAGCACAGATGTCCCCGAGGGGCTCTGCCACAAAGGGGAGCAGAGAAGCAGGCAGGGGCTGCAGGGGTAGAGGTCAAGGCATGATTGCCTGTGTTGCCCTTGAGACGGTGGCATGAGGTGGGATCTGGCGCCAGACTGAAGGAGAACTTTGGCTAGAGAGCTGACAGTTTAGCAGTCACAGGAGTGAAGGCAGAGAAGGGGGCACAGGTGCAGACAGATGGCATGGGGAGGGCTGTGCGAGTGGTGTGTTTCTCTATAATTTAAAAAAAAAGGGTTAAAATATAAAACTATTCTCAGTTGTGCACCATACACAAACAGATGAGCTGGGTTTGGCCCTCAGCCACAGTTTGCTGGCCCCTGGGCTAAGGAGACACAGTGTGACAGTGTGGCAGAACGCCCACTGAAGTCGCTGGTCGTGAATGTCATGTGACACCAGCAGCCAGCTTACCTGGTTCTCTGCAGTCACGTGCAGCTGCTTGGCTGCAGGTGCAGAACACCAGTGGATTTCACAGGTGGATACAATGACCAAAATGGGTAAGAGCGCTGAGGCTGTGCGCAAGGTGGAACCACAGTGGTGGGCATGGAGGGAAATGAGGATGAGCTAGGGCAGTGAAAAGGCAGCAGGGTTGATGGCTTGTAGGTCTTGAAGGACTGGAAATTGCTGGAATAGGACACCAGACAGGGAATTGAAGGGACAGCAGGAGGCAGCCAGGGAGTGGTGTGCTGGAGATGGAGATGGTGGGTGTGGTACAGTCACTGTCATCACAGTCACGGATGGCCGTGGGATGGGTGGAGGGAGCACAGGACCATCCGCATGGAGGCTGCCATGGCCAGGACTGAGGGCAGGAAGAGTGACAAGAAGAGAGGGAAGGTCTGCAGAAGCAGCACAAAGACAAGGCCTGAGACCCAAAGGCAGGGTCTCTAGACAGGGATTGAGGCTGGCAGAAGCACAATCTGAGGGGTCAGGACCCTGTCCCCGGTGGGCCTGGGCTCAGAGGGAGGCAGGGAAGAGGATGACAAGCACTCAGAGGGCTGCAGTCCCCTGGAGCTCAGTCCAAGCAGGGAGCACTCAGTACCTGCGTGGTCTGCTGAGCCCTGAATCCCACAAGGCTCAGTGGAGGGATGTACAGGAGGTGAGAAGGGGAGGTGAGGTCTCACAAGGGATGGGCAAGGCCAAATGTGGCAAGGGATAAGCTGGGAGTCCTGGCTTCTCAGACAAAGGGGAGAGAGAGAAAGGCCACACAGAATCCCTGCCAACAGGCTCAAGGTGGACAGTGGAGTTTGTGTCTACTCATCTTGTCTAATGGTGGGTAGAAGCCACCATTTAGGTAGAGCTGCTGAACATCAAACGATGCAGCTAGAGAGTGTTACAGTGTCTTACCAGTAACCAGCATATTTCGAGGCCCCTCTTTATTCTTGTTTAATGATGCTCTGGAATTGAGGGAAGCCTCCACACACGGTGTAAATACAACGAAACCCACCCACCCAGAACCTCCCACCCAGGCTAGGAAGCTGGATGTGCATGGGTTGTAACCCTCTTTTCCAGCCCAATAGTATGTGTTCTCAGCCGTCTTTCTGTCCTCTAGCGTTCAGCACTGTCCTTGACACCTAGAAAATTCTCCAAATACATCTGTAGAACTAAACTGTCAATGTCCTGATGACGACTGGCAAAGCGCCCAGCTCGGAACATGCTTCTGCCCTTAGGAAAGTACAAATCTGACTGACATGAGATGACGAACATGGGGGATGCATTTAATCTCACACAAGTGCAGTACAGGAGGGCCTCTGTGGAACACCACCTTTCTCAGTGTCAGGCGAAAGGGAAAACCGAGGCAGGTGGGACGGTCAAGGGCGGGTCTTCTGGAGGAATCAGGGGTCGAGCCTTGCAGAGATGTGGTCTCCGTGGTCAAATGACCCAGCAGATCTTCACTTTCGGGATTTGGTTTTTCTCCTGTGTCCACCTGTCCTTCCCTTAACTTTCAAAGGTGCTGACTGGCTCCAGGGAAATCTGAGACACTGATTTCTGGTAACCAGATTCACCTTAAATAAATGTGTGCTTCTAATACCGAACCATAAGGCTGACCAAGGGGTGTATGTTCTACAACTGCTATGGGTTTAAATTAAGGTTGGTTCTTCGAGGCAAGGCTGACTCTTTGCAAAACTTTGAATTAATTTTGTTGTCAATATACAGCTGACTTTGAACAACATGGGTTTGAACTATGCAGGCCCACTTCTAAGTGGATTTTCTTCTGCCTCTGCCACGCCTGAGACAGCAAGACCAACCCCTCCTCTTCCTTCAGTCTACTCAATCTGAAGATGACAATGAGGATGACCTTTATGATGACTCACTTCCACTTAATTAGTAAATATCTTTTTTTTTTTTTTTTTTTTTGAGACAGAGGAATTCCTCTGTCGCCCAGGCTGGAGTGCAGTGGTACAATCTCGGCTCACTGCAAGCTCCACCTCCTGTGTTCACGCCACTCTTCCTGCCTCAGCCTCCCGAGTAGCTGGGACTACAGGCGCCCGCCACCACACCCAGCTAATTTTTTGTATATTTAGTAGAGACGGGGTTTCACCGTGTTAGCCAGGATGGTCTTGATCTCCTCACCTCATGATCTGTCTGCCTCGGCGTCCTAAAGTGCTGGGATTACAGGTGTGAGCCACCACGCCCAGCCTATTTTCTTTTCCTTATGATTTTCCTAGTAACATTTTCTTTTCCCTAGCTTATTGTAAGTATACACTTTGTTAACACATAGAACATACAGAATATGTGTTATTGACTGTTTGTATTATCAATAAGGCTTCTGGTCAATAGAAGACTATTAGTAAACTTTTTGGAGAGTCAAAAGTTATACGTAGATTTTTGGCTGGGTGGGACCGGGGCTAGTGCCCCTGGCCCCTGCGTTGTTCAAGGGTCCACTATGCTCCTGCCTTCCCTCTCAGTGTCCTCCTCTCCCTCCCCTCATCCTGTCCCCTGCCTTTGTCTCTTCCTCAGAGATTAGGTTTGCCACCTGTTAGAAAGTGTTCATTTCTGGAGCATTAGCTGAATAAGTTAGAGATTAAAACTCAACTATAAAAAACTCAGACATAAAACCTGTAAGTTTCCTGTTTCTCCTCGGCTCTCTCTGGAAAGATCACACCCTTCCTGGCCTTTCCGTCTCTGTTTCCCGTACATCACCTGATGCCTCCCTGGCCTTCTCCCAGCCCTTACCTGGACTCGGGTCCACAGGAACATCTGGAATCTTGGGGCCAGGGCGGCGCCAGTTGCAGGGCTCCTTCCCTTGTTCAATCTGGGAGAGGACCTCGGGCTTGGAGATGGCGTAGTCTGAGGAAAGACAGAAGGTCAGTTTTTGCCACGTTCCAGTCAGAGCTGGCGACAGTCAGCCCGGAAAACCAACAATGGTTTAGAAATGAAATCTCTTGATTGTCACAGAGCAGGAGCTTCCAACCGCAGGCAATTTTGCTTCCCAGGGGACATTTGGCAAAGTCTGGAGACAGTTCTGGTTGTCGTGCCCAGGGCTGGGGGAAAGGTGATTGGCATCTGGACGGTAGAGGCCAGGAATGCTGCTGAACATCCTACAATACAGAGGATGGCCCCCGACACACAGAATCACCTGGTCCCAAATGTCAGCAGTGCCAGGGTGAAGAAACTGCTGCAGAGCACGCACGTTAAACAGCAGTGCACTTGTGCTGACAAAACATAACCTCACATCTGCACCTGCTCCTGTCCTCTCTAACAGGCCTCTCTGCCCTCGGCTCCAGGGTCACACAGAAACCATTGGGAAGAGGAAATCAGCCCAGGAAGAAACAGTCCAGGCCCTTCCTGGGCAGGATCAAACAAGGAGAGCAGCAGTAGCCCCAGGGGCTGAGGGAAGCAAAGTTCTGAGGCATGAAGACAATGTCTGCTGCAAGCAGCACCGTCTGCCCATGTTCTCCACTGACCTCGAGGCACGTCGCCATAAGAGCCACGCATGTTTGTAGGAGAAGACTGAAAGAAAGAGTCTTTCTCTAATTTGAGTCAATTACATACTGGATCTGAGAGCAGAAGGGGCCTTCCTGCTCCAAGTCAGCAAGAACAGAAAGGTCCACACCCTGGGCCTGCGTAGGAGAGAAGCCACCGCCTTTCCCAGCCTGGCATTCTGGGAAACTCAACACAGGGAGAAGGAAGCTTTTAACTCCATCACCCAGGGCTCATCTTTCACAACAGATAACAACTTGCAAGGTCAACAGTGTTTTTGGTGATTTACATATTACTGTCATGAAAACAACTATGTGGAGGGAGAAGTTTGAGGACTTGCAAAATCCCTGAGAAATGAGTGTCAGGTCTTACCCAGGGAGACCAGTGTCTCGTAGTTGCCCCTCATCACGTGCTTGTAGAGCTCCTTCTGCCAGTCCTCCAGCTTGCCCCACTCCTGCTCGGAGAAATACACGGCCACATCATCAAACGTCACGGGCACCTAGAACCACAAGTGTCACACTCGCTCACCCACACGCTCACAGGTTTGGCCGCTTGACCTCCCCAACCCCAAGGAATCCCAGGGCTACCTTGGGGGCCTCCCCCTTGCTGCCCGGGGGCAGCCGCAGGATCCAGAAGTTCCTGTTGCGCAGCAGGTTCTCCACGTTCTCCAGCCGCCTCTGCAACAGCCCGTACTCCTGCAGCAGGGTCCCCAGCACGGCCCACTTGCCCTCCAGCTGGTTCCCGAACTCCACAGCTGTCTTCTCACAATCGGCCAGCTTCTTCTCGGCCATCCCGGTTCGACCTTCTAGGGAAAGCAGGCGAGCAGCCTGCGATTCAATCTTCCTCTCCATGGCCTGAATCGTGGCTGCCATCGTCCACGGGGAAATCTTTGAGAAACAAAAAAGAAACCGGCATCATTCTTTCCACCCACTGACTTCATTGAGCCCCTCTCTCACTAATATGTGTGGACAAGTGGGGCTCTCCTGTACCACATGCCAGACCTCAGGCTGGCAATCCCCTGTTTGGGTATGTTAGGTCTATGTCTGGGTGGGTGCCTTTACTCCAGGCCTCTGCAGCACAGTGCAGACCCTTCTCACGGTGCTTACCACCCTACACAGTAATTTCCTACCCATGCCTATACTGTGGACTCCCTGAACATGGTATTGCATCTTTTCATACCACAGTCCTTGACACATGGCAGGTACCCAGTGCAATTTTGCTGTGTAAACAGTGACTTAGCATTGCTGAGCATTTTAGTGGAGAAATGGCAAACTGCAGATTTACTAGAGCCCAGCCTGCACCTCCCCTCATGATTACACAGGAACTGTCTACTGATGATGACCCAGCAAAAAAAACAGCTGGTTCACTGAAACGGCACAAACAAGAGTATTGCTCAATTTCTTTCTTTTTTTTTTTTTTAAACATCTCATGTCCCCTTTTAATAAACATAAAAATATAATGGCCAGTTCCTCTTCCCCCAGGATAGTCTCATTTTGTCCTCTTCCCATCTGCCCCTCCCCCACAAGCTAAAATCCCCATGACATCAAATCTCCATCAGTCCAGAGTTTTTTGACACTGCATGAGCCATACAAGATTCTTTCTCTTTCCCAATTCCCACCCACTCAAGGTAAAAATGATGGCCTCCGACATTTTTGTAGCTGTACCAGGAACAGTGACATACCCTGCAGTCTGATGAGGAAAATGGACATATGCCATAAAGTTAGACTTGTATATGGGCAGCAACCATCTTAATTAGAGATGAGGGGCTTCCCTGTCACTGGAAATGTTCACATGGTGTATCAGTGACCGGCAGCTGGGAAAAGGAAGAATGGGCACATTTTGCCTTGGGTAGGGAGCTGGACTGTTTGAGCCACCTACATCTGAATGTGGGACCTACAGGGCAGAGAGACGCTCTTGGTATCGGGACCTGAGGATCAACACCTCCTTATAACATTCTGCAAAATAATTCCTCAACAAAAGGTCGGTGACTATTTTCAAAATGAATAAGTGGCTACTAGAAACCAATGTGGATTAACTTAGAGAAAGTCACTGAGAACTAGAATGTGGACGGACACCTAAAAAAACAGGCAAAAGGAGAGTTTGAGCAGAGGCAGAAAAAAACTTGTCTAGGACAGTGGTTAAGAGACTATTTGGAGGGAAGCAGGACCCAAACAAGGTAGGACTCTAAAGGGT
This sequence comes from Rhinopithecus roxellana, assembly GCF_007565055.1. Lineage (NCBI taxonomy): Eukaryota > Metazoa > Chordata > Mammalia > Primates > Cercopithecidae > Rhinopithecus > Rhinopithecus roxellana. The sequence goes on from NC_044554.1 coordinate 107,565,390, forward strand.
CTTCAAGGCTGGGAGGTTCTGGACAAGCTGAACTGTTTCTAGGTGAAAACCCCAATGCGGGTGGGAGTCTTGCTCTTAAGTAGTAGGTGGTGCCACAGCACCTGGGTGGGCTGGCTTGGTTCTGGGTTTGAGTCCGCCCTCCACCTAAGGCCACTGTTCCTTCCCTCACCTCTCCTTTCTCAGATCAATCCCTGTCACGTGATCTCAGACACCAAGAGTTTACTCCAGAAGCTTCTTTTCAACTGGTCACCAGCTCCCCATCCACTGAAATCCTCCCCATCCTCCACGTGCATTATTACGGTCTTTGTGTGGCATGAAAGGGACCTCTGCATAAACTACTATATTAAGAAAATATTAGTCTTTTACTCATGGACAACAAGGTGCATGGTTTTCTTACAATTCTGATGGGGCCAGGAAGCCCCGTGCAAGGCCTTCACACCATGTGGTGGGAGGTGGCGACTGTGCGCTGCTCACTCCAGCCCAGCTTCTTACTGACAGGTGGCTGGAGTATGTGGGGCTGTCCTTAGACTCCTGCCAGGGGAGCTGAAACTCTTTGCTTGAGAGGAGCTGATGGTAAGAGGAGCCGGATCCCTCACCCGCAGGATGAAGTCCAGCCATGCAGGCCCCTTCCTAGTCTCTCTCTGCAGACTCCTTTCCCACTGTCTCCAAACCAAAACCATCTCCAGGTTCATGGACTCCTTTCTGTTCCTGAACACGCCCTGCACTGTCCCGTCTCTCTGCGCCTTTGCCCAGGCACTCCTCCCTCCCTGAAAGCACCACGGGTCTAGCTGGGCCTGAAATCCTAGCCTTCCCTAAAAGCCCGGCTCAAATCACAGAGGCGCAGAGCATCAGGCCAGGAGGGGTGGACAGCAGTACCAGGTGGACCCCTGACACTCCTTCCCTGGGAGCCTACCGCAAGCTTCCACCTGGGCGCCAGCACTCACCCCTTTCTGTTTTGCACGATTATTGCCTGCGTACCTGTCTGCTTGGTCCTTGAATACACGGAGCCACTGTGTGTCTTTTTTCACACTTTCCAGCTGGGTAATCCTGGGCAAGTTAACTTCTCTAGGCCCTAGGATTTTCTTTTGTATGACAGAGATTAACACCAGTACCCACCCGACAGGCTTGCTGTGAGGACAGACTAACGCCTCAACAGGGCTTATTCAAGTGCCTGCCTCTACATTCCCTTCCGAGCCGACCCCGGGGAGCTGGGCACGTAGTGGGTGTCGGTGTATGAGGATTCGAAGCCGGACACCTCCCAGGTGCCACCAGGCCGCTGCGGGGGAGATGGAGAAGGACCTACAGGCGGAGCGCCAGGCAGAGAAAGGAGCCGCGGGTGGGGGGGGGGGGGCACCAGAAGGAGGGGACAGCGGCTGGGGCGGGGGCAGGAAGCCCCGGAGGGCCAAAAGAACTTGGCGTGGGGCGGCCCCGGCGCGGGGACAACCGTTCCGCCAGCGCTCTGGCTCGGCTCAGAGTGGGGACCCGGCCGACGGGCGCAGTAGGCCCCGGCGGACCCCGCGCCCCATTCGCGGGAGCCCCAGGCCCTGTGGTCCGGTCCGGACCCCGGAACCCCTCCCCAGGGCCTGCGGCGCCGTGTGCCGGGCCCGGGCCGCCCGGGGCCCCAGGCCGCGAGTCCGTGCGCGCGCGGGTTGCCCTTACCGGAGCCGCGACCGCCTCGGCCATGGCCCTCCGCTGTCCCGCCCGGGCCCAGAGGAAGTCGTCGCCGCCGCCGTGCGCGGCACCACGCAGGCCCGGCCGCCCGGTGCTCTCTCCGCAGGCGGCGCCTGCCTGGCCTTGCCTCTGCCGCCGCTCCTCGCTGGCTACCCCTGCGCCGCGCCGCGCCACCCGCAGTCGCGCCGCCTCCGTCAGCGCCCGGCCGGTCCACACTGCATCCTGGGAGCCGGCGCCGCGGCCCGGCAGACGAAGGCCCGTGAGGCTTCCTGGAGGCAGCGCGGCCGCACAGCCCCACCTGCAGCCCGAGAGGCGAACGGCAGGCGCGGCGCCCGCCTGCCCGCGGCCCCGCCCCGCCCCGCCCCGCCCAGCCCCGCCCGCGGGGCCCGACGGGAGGACCTAGCGACCCTGGCCGATCGCGCGACCCCGGCCGGACTGCGGAGCGCGGGGGGAGTCACTGCACTGGCCCCGCGGCCCAGCCCGAGGATTCGGTTACCGAAAGGGTCCCCCTCATGGGACCCGCCTGGCCGCGCCCGCGGGCGAGCACGGGCTTCCGGGCAGGGCGGCCCCCTGGCCCCGGGAGGCCCGGCTCCCCTTACCCCGCCCCAGGGACGCTTCTGCTGCCCGAGGTCCTGGGTCTGGAGGTTTGGGCTATTTTGCGGGGAGACAGATGTAGCTCATGCCCATCTGTGTTTGAAATGGAATAAATACTTTAAACAGCAGGAATATAGTTCGGTAAACCCCGGTAGGCAGCCACCTAGCATTTTCTGTAATGGGTTTATTACAGTAAATATTTTTCAGGGGCATGAGCAGTGGAACGCAATAGCATCATTTAAAAGTATTTCGGTGAAGGTCTTGGTAGGGACAGATGTTCATGATGTTTTAAGAGAAAAAGCCTGTCCGGGACGATCCTGTCTTTGTTTTAAAAATAACATTTTAAAACAATATAGGACATATGTAGCGTTATATACTGTGTACATGTATAATTATAGTTTTGAAAAGTTTGGCCTCAGTAGTTTTCTTTCAACATGGCCTCAGTAGTTTTCTTTTAATAGATCACAGGCCGTTTTTATGCCTTTTCTGATTTTTTCTAATTCATGTTTTTGTTTTTCCATAACAAGGATAGTATTTTTAAACAAGGAGAGAAAAAATTTGAATGTTCTTAAAGAGGCCAACCAGAGCAGTGGGAGGAGGGCGCCTTGGACGGGCCCCTACGTAGTTTCAGAGGCGCATTGCCTTTCAGGAACACGACTTACTCATCTGTGTATTCCCCAAGACTAACTAGCCAACTGCCTAGCACACTGATAAGAAAAAATATGTGAGAGATCTGTAATCGTTTTCAAAGAAGGCAGACCTTACAGAATAGATAAAATTTGAGCTGGATCTTGAAGAATTGGCAGAGAGCATTTCAGACCACAGGGTGGTAGTAGAGGTGTGAGCTGGATGACAGCCTAAACAAAAATTGAGGCAGGAAGATATACAGCATTTTAGGGCCGGGCGCGGTGGCTCACGCCTGTAATTCTAACACGTTGGGAGGCCAAGTTGGGCGGATTGCCTGAGCTCAGGAGTTTGAGACCGGCCTAGGCAACATGGTGAAACCCTGTCTCTCCTAAAAATAAAAAAAATTGGCCTGGCGCGGTGGCTCAAGTCTGTAATCCCAGCACTTTGGGAGGCCGAGACGGGGGGATCACGAGGTCAGCAGATCGAGACCATTCTGGCTAACACGGTGAAACCCCGTCTCTACTGAAAAACACACACAAAAAAACTAGCCAGGCGAGGTGGCAGGTGCCTGTAGTCCCAGCTACTCGGGAGGCTGAGGCAGGAGAATGGCGTAAACCCGGGAGGCGGAGCTTGCAGTGAGCTGAGATCCGGCCACTGCACTCCAGCCTGGGCGGCAGAGCGAGACTCCGTCTCAAAAAAGAAAAAGAAAAGAAAAAAGAAAAAATTAGCGAGGCATGGTGGCACGCACCTGTAATCCCAACTACTGGGGAGGCCGACGAACGAGAATCGCTTGAACCCAGGAGGCAGAGGTTGCAGTGAGTGGAGAGCACACCACTGCACTCCAGCCTGGGCGACAGAGCAAGACACTGTCTTAAAAAAAGAAAAGAAAAGAAAAAAAAAAAAGTATTCCAGGACAGCCCTAAGGCATTGGGTCAAATGGACCCAACTGTTTTATTCTGTTGCAGAGTGCACCTGCAATAGAAATACAGTGATTAGAAATAAGAGACACGGACATTTTTAGTGTGCAATTTAAAAAGTCCACTTTTGACAGGCTGAGTCGGATATGCCAGGGCCATCTCTAGGTAGTAATTTCCAAGCCTGACTCTCAGAGCAGCTGCATTAGTCTCTGGGGAAGCTTGTGAAGGATATGAATTTCTGGATCCCATCTAATATCTACTGAATCAGAATGTCTTTGGGATGGGTCCTGAGTATTGTGGAGAAAACTTACTTTAAAAGAAAGTCTCTTTTTAACAAGTTCCTTGTAGGGGTTGAGGTAAGGGTGAAGGTGGGGCTTTGCAGACAGCCAAGTTAGGGTAATGATGACTTGCTCTGTCCTCCACTGAAGACAGGAATCTATTGCAAAGCATTTCTGGTGCTGGTCTTCCCGCCTCTATTTGCAAAAAGAATGAAGATAAACCTCCTTGGATTGATATATGAGGCTTCCAAAGCCTTTCCCTCCATGGTGGGCACAGGTGTCAAAAGCTGGCATGAGAGTTTCCACTCCTGTGCCTTTCCTCATGCTTTTCCCCTCTCCTCTTGGCCACCCAAAGTTCTCACACCTTTTCCAGAACAGCATATGCCCTAATTCTTCCAATTAAGTCTCTCCATGCCAATCACGCCTGCAGCAAGCTACTCTAATAATTCTTATTATCGGTGCCATTCTTTTGGCATTGAGAAAAAAATTACAATACAAGCTAATAGTGTCCTAACTCACCTCTTGGATTATAAGTTCCCTGAGAACAGGGACTATATCTTATTTCTCTTGTCTTTCCTGCAGTGCTTAATACCAGGCAGGTTTAGGCAACATAAAGTAATGATTTAGTACAAGTCTTCATTGATTGCTCTGTGTGGTGTGATAAACCGTGGTCCAGAGAATCATCCCCCTCCTCTGCTGTAATACTTCTGCAGCCCCTACAGACTCCACCTTCCTGCTGAGTAGTCCCGGAAAAAAAATCATAAAGCATCTTCAACACAGCCAGAAGGAGCCTGGAAGGGCTGGAGAACATGAGACCACATGTCAACTCAGGGCGTCAGGGAGGCAGGAAGTGTGTGGTTCAGACTGCATACAGACTGTGTAGATGTAGGGGCTACTGATCCACGCACCCCTGTGAGTGCTTCCTATACTTCAGCAGGTACAGCAGAACAGATGGACCTCTACTTTTCCAGCTGCTCCCTTAGGCCTGAACTTTTCCCCTGGGACCAGGCACACAGCCTAAAAGTTCAGGCTTGGGGTTTTCAAAAAGATGGGTAATCATTGCTGCCCACTAAATATTTTCAGCTGGTTTCCCTTGAGGAACATGGCTGGATGGCACTTCCTGGTTTCTTCTGGCTGGTTTGGACCATGTGACAAGTTCTGGCTGATGTTTTTTCTTTCCCTCTACTATGGTAACCCAGCAATATTTGAGGAGGTGGGTGCTGTATTTGCCTGCATCCTGGAGGCAGGGGACATTGAGTGGAATCCCCAGCCACCCATGATGAGCTCCTTACAGCATGAACATGAAACTTTTTGTTGTAACATGGTTTGGGGGTTGCTTGTTTCACAGCTTAACCTAGACTATCCTGACAGATACAAAGGCATGGTGAAAGTTGGCCAGGCGTTGCAGCAGGCATCCTTGGGCTCCAGGTGGTGTCTGCTCGAGCTGCACTTCACTTACATTGTCTGAGTGCTCTCACCTTGAGCATTACCCTGCAGCGGTTAGATGTAGTGAAGTGCTGGAGAACTTGCAGCTGACCCTGGAGTCTCTCCCGTGGAGCCAGTGCCAAGTTCCTGCCTCGAATCCCTCAGTGAAATTTGCAGATTGGGATGGTCAGGGCCATGGCTCTGAGAAGCTACCTCCTTTCCTTCTTCTGCTGGGAGCTGGGAGACTCACAGTCCTCTGGGGTTGGCTGGCTGGAGGCCAGCGCCTCAAAAATATTCTATACCAGAGCCCTTGAGTACAGAGAAAAGTATGTCCTGTGGGTCTGGATGCTGCCTGAAATGGCCCTCAGTGAGCCGGAAGTTGTGATGAATTGTCATACTTTAACAGTCCATGTAAATCGTGTCTCCCTTATAAAACTTCTGTGCTTGTTTTAATTTAAAAAGATTCTTTTGATTTGTTGACCACAGTAAAAATTTTATTTGATGTTTCAAGACCCCTCTCTTGCTCCTGAAATGGGAACAATTCCCTCATCCCCCTCTCAGGGTGTGAGATGGGGGCTGTGGCTCAGTTCGTTGGTGCCCCGCTGCTCAAACCTCTAGCGGGAGTAGGCAGGCAGGTTGTGGGGCTCCAACCCCACAGCAGCATCTAGGGTAGAGTGTTTACAGCTCCTGAAGCCCCTGTGGCTGTGTGTTACAGTGCGCTCTTTCAGTTCGCCGTCCACAGGCAGCTTATGTTAATCAGCTCGATTAGACCCTCTGCCTTATCACAAGGACAGAGGGCTTTCTGTATCCTGGAGTTCTTGTCTTAGCATGCCAGAAAAATTAGATCATGCGTGGGCTTGGAGATGGGTGCAAAGTTTTTTGTTAAGTGGTGATAGCTCTCAGTGAGGTGGATGGAGAGGCCAGAAGGAGGATGGAGTGGGAAGGTGGACTTTCCCTTGGGTCGGGCCGCCCAGTGGACAGGCCCTCCTCCGACTGGCCTCGGCTGAACTCTCGTCCCGTCATGGATGGCCTGCCGGCGTCTGCTGGTGTCTGCCAGTGTGTTCTTCTGCTGTTGAGTTCCTCGTGATGTCCAGTTGCTTGTGTCTGTGCCTACTAGGGTCTGAGGGTTTTTATAGGCACAGGATGGGGAGTGTGACAGGCCAGGATGGTCTTGGAAATGCAACATTTGGGCACAGAAACAGACATACCTGTTCTCACCTAGGTCAGTGGGCACAGGCCTGAGGGTAGAGCCTTTGCCAGGGACCCTGCCTTTCTCTACCCAGCACTTTCCTGTCTCCCTCCTGTATCACTCCCACATCCCTCCCCACTCTGGACCTCCCTTTCAGGGAGTCCGTGCCTCTGTCAGAGAAGCACAGCCCAGGCATCTCACGCGTTGCTGAGTTTCCACCCTGATGGCATCACCCTCCGCCAACCTAGAGGTAAGATCCTGATGTGGCATTAGAAAGCCAGGGGCAAGTTGGGCACGTGGCAAGTGTGTGGAGGAAGTTTCAGTGTCCTGGCGTCCATGATTGCCTTTCAAGTTTTCTAGAAGCTTCCATAGCCTCAGTTATTCTGATATGGTGATGTTAAAACCTGACTACACCAAGGGTGTTTATGAGTGACAACAGCTTAGAGAGTGACCCATCCCAGGGCCCTGGCTCTTCTCTGGGGTCAGAGCTTTGAGCGACAGGAATGAACAACGGGGCATTCCAGACTCCCTCAGCAGAGTGCAAGTCTCTGCACCTGAGCTCTCCAGGGCAGGACTGAGGTCACCTTGCGCCGGTGGAGATGAGGTGGATGGTAAAAGAATATAGGAGGCCCTTACTTTAAGCAAACTCCAAATATGGAAATATGGAAAAATCCAGATATATGAAACAAGCACCAGAGTTTTGTTTTTAGATCCATTTAAAATTTTTAATAACTAAAGTTATTGAATTTTCCCATAACTAAAATCTCCGCAGCTTTTGAAAATAGTGTTCTAGGTATAAAAATTAGATTTCTCAAGGAGCACTTACTGTGCAGAACATGGCCCACCCCAGAAATATTATTAATTATAATAGAAATAAGCTTATTACTCAGATGCTGACTCATATTTACAAGAGATTTTGAAGTTTTATAAGGGCTGACCTTCGAGTCATTGATTTTTGACAACCTCACAGTAGTCCCTCATGGCTTTCAGAGTGGGGGAAGCCTGTCACATCAAAGGCTAGCCAGATGAAATGAAGAATATTTTATAAGGACACTGAGTCCTTTTGAGCTTGGCTAGGGACAAAACCCACTCAGTAGAAATTAGTCAACAAGTCTATACTGAGTATTTACTGGGTCCTCAGTCAGATTATATACATGAAACGTATACAGTCAAGGTGACAGTATTTTCGAAACAGAAAACTCAGGGTTTTTAGTATAACAAAAGATATGTATGTCATTTATTGGTGCTAAGAGATAGTCTGGGAGATGCAATTTGGACCTCAAATATAGAAAAATATGGGCCAATTTATGCATTCATTTGAATAAAATAGAATATGTGAAATTATGATTGTCCTGGGAAAACAAGTATGCATGGTAATTTGTTCAACAAAAACTGCCCAGGGTTCAGCACAAAGATGAAAGCTGCAGTCCTTGCCTCAAAGAGCTCACTGTCTAGTCGGAGATGGATGTGCAAATCAACAATAATAAGGGGATAGATGTTGAAAAAATCCAGGAGAGTGAATAAGGAGTGCTAAGTCTTGCCTGGGAGTCAGGGATCACTTCTCAAAGCAGGCAACTTGAACTGAACAGAGAAGAATCAGTGGTAGTTTGCTAAGCAAATGTGGGTCAAGGAATATTCCAGACAGGAAATAGAATGTCTGAAATATGGGGGAATGGGACCATGCATAGAGAATGACAAGAAAATTCAGTATGGTTAGAATGATGGGTGGCTATGGGATGGGGTGAGGGATGAGAGGCAAGAAATAAGACTGAGGTGAGATCATAAGTACTTCTGTATACCATGTTCATAATTTATTGTAATTTTTACTATTTTTTTGAGACAGGGTCTCACTTTGTCTCCTGGGCTGGAATGCAGTGGCATGATCTCGGCTCACTGCAGCCTCAACCTTCTGGGCTCAAGAAATCCTCCTGCCTCAGCCTCCCGAGTAGCTGGGACTACAGGTATACGCCACCACACCTGGCTAATTTTGTTTGTTGGTGGAGATGGGTTTTTGCCATGTTGCCCAGGCTGGTCTTGAACTCCCGAGCTCAAGCAATCCACCTGCCTTGGCCTTCCAAAATGCTAGGATTACAGGCGCTCTCATTGAACCACTGTGCCCGGCCTCATGTACATAATTTAGATGCTATTATCTAAGACAAGTGCTATCAAATCATTTTAGCTCCAAGCCCCTTTCTTCAAATAAAAATCTGAGAAGTGCGGCCGGGCACGGTGGCTCAAGCCTGTAATCCCAGCACTCTGGGAGGCCGAGACGGGTGGATCACGAGGTCAGGAGATCGAGACCATCCTGGTTAACACGGTGAAACCCCGTCTCTACTAAAAAATACAAAAAACTAGCCAGGTGAGGTGGCGGGCACCTGTAGTCCCAGCTACTCAGGAGGCTGAGGCAGGAGAATGGCGTGAACCCGGGAGGCAGAGCTTGCAGTAAGCTGAGATCTGGCCACTGCACTCCAGCCTGGGCAGCAGAGCGAGACTCTGTCTCAAAAAAAAAAAAAAAAAAAAAAAAATCTGAGAAGTGCAATATAGAAATCAGATCAATGAGAAAGTGCCCTGTGGGAGTCTCTCTCTCTCTCTCTCTCTCTCTCTCTCTCTCTCTCTCTCTCTCTCTCTCTCTCTCTCTCTCTGTCTGTCTCTGTGTGTGTGTGTGTGTGTGTGTGAAGGAGGAGTTTACAAGCCCCCTGGCAGCTTGACCACTTCCACATCCCTACTGGAAGTTCTAGAAGAATTTCCACAGAACACACTTTGGACCCACTGATTTAGGAATTGGAGAGTAGCTGATAAATTCTGAGGAGGGAGAATTAGGTATTTTGAAAGATTACTCTTGAGGTTTTATGACTGGTTGCTGTAAAAGGAGGGTGGCTTATGCCAAGAGATAAGCACAAAAGTTCAGGTGAGATAACAAGAGGACAAACTGGAGCTCTCATTGTTGAGAAAAGAGGCCCTGATAAACACACCACCCTTTCAGCTTTGACCCTTGCAGGGCTAGATCAGCTTCATAAGAATTCACATCCAATTTGGAATCATATCATTCCCAGATTGATCTATGATAATCTGCTTCTACTCTAACTGCCTGACAGGAGGAAAAGCAAATTTCTCTAAAAGAAGATAACATCTTGTACAACCTCAAAATATCACATTTTCAAATATAGTATCTGTCACTCAAAGACAACCAAACATGTAAATAGATAAAATTGAATGAGAATCAAGAGAAACACAGATAATAGATACAAATTCATGAGAAAGCCACATAGTAAAATTACCAGATATAGACTAGGTTAAATGTTATTTATAAGTTTAAATGTGATTAATAAATGACAGGATGGGTAATTTCAATGGAGAATTAGATATGATAAAAAGAATCAAACAGTAATTCTATAATGTAAATAAATAACTTAGTAGATGAGTTTAACAGCACAGTGGGCACAGCTGAAGCAAGAATTAGTAAAACAGAGTACAGGTCAGAAGAAAATATCCAGACTGATGCACAGAGAGACAAATAGTGAAAAATACATAAAATCTAGAAGAGAATACAGGACATGGAGAAATGGCCTAACATATGTATAGTTGGAAACCGAGAAAGACAGGAGAAAGAGAAAAGAGGTAGGAGTAATACATAAAGAGATACTGACCAATAATTTTTCAACGCAAATGAAATGAGACAAGTGTAACTTGCATGAGTTACAAATTCCAATTAGAATAAATAAAAAGGGAACAATGTGAACTGACAAACATACTATGGTTTATTTATCACGGGAACGCTCTGTACCTTCTTCTTAATTTTGCTGTTAATCTAAAACTGTTCTTAAAAATAAAGTCTAGGCCGGGCGCGGTGGCTCAAGCCTGTAATCCCAGCACTTTGGGAGGCCAAGACGGGCGGATCACGAGGTCAGGAGATCGAGACCATCCTGGCTAACACGGTGAAACCCCGTCTCTACTAAAAAATACACATTTTCAAATATAGTATCTGTCACTCAAAGACAACCAAACATGTAAATAGATAAAATTGAATGAGAATCAAGAGAAACACAGATAATAGATACAAATTCATGAGAAAGCCACATAGTAAAATTACCAGATATAGACTAGGTTAAATGTTATTTATAAGTTTAAATGTGATTAATAAATGACAGGATGGGTAATTTCAATGGAGAATTAGATATGATAAAAAGAATCAAACAGTAATTCTATAATGTAAATAAATAACTTAGTAGATGAGTTTAACAGCACAGTGGGCACAGCTGAAGCAAGAATTAGTAAAACAGAGTACAGGTCAGAAGAAAATATCCAGACTGATGCACAGAGAGACAAATAGTGAAAAATACATAAAATCTAGAAGAGAATACAGGACATGGAGAAATGGCCTAACATATGTATAGTTGGAAACCGAGAAAGACAGGAGAAAGAGAAAAGAGGTAGGAGTAATACATAAAGAGATACTGACCAATAATTTTTCAACGCAAATGAAATGAGACAAGTGTAACTTGCATGAGTTACAAATTCCAATTAGAATAAATAAAAAGGGAACAATGTGAACTGACAAACATACTATGGTTTATTTATCACGGGAACGCTCTGTACCTTCTTCTTAATTTTGCTGTTAATCTAAAACTGTTCTTAAAAATAAAGTCTAGGCCGGGCGCGGTGGCTCAAGCCTGTAATCCCAGCACTTTGGGAGGCCGAGACGGGCGGATCACGAGGTCAGGAGATCGAGACCATCCTGGCTAACACGGTGAAACCCCGTCTCTACTAAATATACAAAAACTAGCCGGGCGAGGTGGCGGGCGCCTGTAGTCCCAGCTACTCGGGAGGCTGAGGCAGGAGAATGGCGTAAAGAAAACCCGGGAGGCGGAGCTTGCAGTGAGCTGAGATCTGGCCACTGCACTCCAGTCCGGGCGACAGAGCGAGACTCCGCCTCAAAAAAAAAAAAAAAAAAAAAAAAAAAAAAATAAAGTCTATTAAGAAAAAGAACCCTCACTTACAAAAAAGGAAACTAGGCCTAGACTCACAGACAAATAACTGAAAACCAAAGGACAAAAGGAAATATTATATGTAGCCAGATAAAAAGGACATGTTCATTTCAAAATAACCTAAAATAAGACCTATCACTAACTTTCAACAGAAAAATGGAAGCCAAAGGACAACAGAATGACACTTTGAAAGGACTGAAAGAAAATAACTGACAACCTACAATTCTATACCCAACAAAAGTATCCTTCAAACACAAACATAAAATAAAGACACTTCCAAAAAGCAAAAACAGATAATTTGTTAGCAGCATATCCTTACTAAAAAAAATAAAGAGGGGGAGTTTTTAAGGCAAAAGAAAGATGAGTCACATGAAAGAAGGTGTAAATGCACAGAGGAATGAAGAGCAACAGAAAAAGGAAATATCCATGTAAGTCTGCATTAATTTCAACTATGTAAAGCAACTAATAATAATAATAATAATAATGTGTCTCATCTTTAAATTATATGTAGGGTTTTCAAAATGTGATAATAATAATAGAAAAGGCAAGATAGAGAGTAAATGGACTCAAAATGTTGTAACATCCTATGTTGTCTGAGAAGTGTTAAGAGTAGTAACTTAAATAAGATTTTAATAAGTCATGGTTGTGTATTGTAACATCTAAAACACTGAAGGAATAGTAAAAGAATATATAACTTAATTAGTTTCCTAGGGACACTATAACAGATTACCACAAACTGGGTGGCTTAAAACAACAGAAATTTATTCTCTTATGGCTCAGGAGGCCAGAAGACCAAAATCAGGGCATTTTGGGGGCAGGGCCATGCTCCCATCAAAGGTTCTGGAGAGGGTGCTTCCTTGTCTTTTCCTGCTTCTGGTGACTTCTGGCATTCCTTGGCTTGTGGCTGCATCACTCCAGTCCCTGCCTTTGTCTTCACATGGCCTTACCTATGTGTCTGTGCAGTCTGTGTGTCCTTTTCTGTCTCTTATAAGAGCATTATCATCATTGGACTTACAGCACACTCTAAGCTCTACTTTAATTACATCTATAAAAACTGTATTTCCAAATAAGGTAACATTCTGAGGTTCTGGATGGACATGAATTTTGGGGGAACACTATTTAGGTCACTACGATAACTAGCAAAGAAGATTTTAAAAGGTAGAGAAAAGGGAATATAGAAGAGTTGACACAATGAAAAAACAAATAATAATAATAACAGATATAAAAGCAAATATATCAGTAATTAAGTGAAATGAAATAATTAAAAAACAAAAATTTCTAAAATTAGAATTAATATAATCTCCAAACAATGAAATTATAAGAGACATACTTTGAAGGTGAAGATATGTTAACATAAAATAATGGGGAAAATATGTACCATGCAAACCTAACAAAAAGAAAGTAGGTAAAGTTATAGTCCACAAATTATATTTTAAACAAGAAGCATTCCTATAGATAGAGATATTTCATAATGATACCAAGGTCAACTCATCAGAAACATTAAAACAAATTAAAATTTTAATGCACAGAATATCACAGTCTCAAAATAGATAAAGCAATAATTAAGAGAACTAAAAGAAAAAGTGTTTAAATGTATAATCATAGTGGGTGATTTTATTTTATTTTATTTGTTTTAAACTTAAACATTCAAAGCCAATTGTTCTGAAGAGTGGGTGATTTTAATAACCTCTTTCCATAACTGATAGAAAAAGTGGGGAAAATTAGAAAAGATGGGGGGCCTGAAAAATCTCAATTAATAATTTTTTTCTAAGCTGGGCACTGTGATGCATGCCTGTAGTCCAGCTACTTCAGGGGCTGAGGTGGGAGGATCACTTGAGCTTAGGAGCCTGAGAACAGCCCGGGCAACATAGCAAGACCCTGTCTCAAATAAAAAATTTTGATCTACTTTACAAGTATAGAACAGTATGCAACAATTGAAGAATAAACTTTCATTTAAGTGCACATGTAAAATTTACCAAAATTGACCACATGTTAGGTCATCAAGCAAGCTTCAACAAATTTTGGAAGACTGAACTAATAAACTATATTCTTGGCCACAGTAGAATAAGCTTGAAATCCATAACAAAAAAAAATGAGATAATCCTCAAATGTTTGGAAATCAGACAATACATTTCTAAATAACTCATAGAAATTAGAAAATACTTTGAAGAGAATGATAAAATGAAAATAGAACATATGTAAAGTTTGCATGTTACAGCTCAAGCCGTGCTTAGAGGGAAATTTAAATCCTTAAATTCACATATTAGAAAGAAAGGTTAAAAAACCGTATAAGTAGCCGTACCACACAATTAGAAAAAGAAACAAATTAAACCTGAACAGTGTAGAAGAAATGAGATAATAAAGACAAAAACAGAGTGACATCACCAGGACGACAGAACAGAAGGTAATCCACTCACATCCCCCCACAACAAAAACAACAACAATTCTACATGCATCAACAGTCAGAAATCTGTCAGTGGGAGCCTCAGGATTCAGGTAGGTGTTTGTGAAACCTCAGTGGAGTCTTGGAGGGCCATTTTGAGAGTGCAGACTAAAACCTAGGTGGCTGATTCATCAAACTTGCTCCTAGGTTCAAGCTCCGAAATGATAGTCCTTCAAGGTCCTGGCTACAGCTCCATTTGGCTTTGAGCCTGTAACAGAAACCATCTGCCAAGGGGGCAAGGAGGAACTGCGTACACTACTGCCTTGGTGGAAAAGCTCATCTGCCCACTGACATTGGTCACAGTAGTGAACCTGAAAGTTGCCCTGTAACTCAACTACAGCTCCCCTTAGCTAAGATCCCAGCTCAGAGCTGCTCACACAAGGATCTGGAGGGAGACTTGCCTATATCTCACAACTCAGGAGTCTGGGCCTCCTTGTTGGGCTTGCCAACCTCCATCTCACCACAGATCCCAAGGGGATACAGCTTCAGCTCTGGCCCCTCCTGCTGCAATCAGAGAATGATCCTCTCTGTGCTTAGATCTACTGGGAAACCTATACTTGTCTGGGCCAATGAGACAGGCTTTCCAGCCTCTGTCTCACAGCACATCCCAAGGGGGCCCAGTCCTAGTCCCAGCAACTCCTGCTGCAATCAAGGAACTATCTTGTCTGTGCAGGGACTTTGCCAGGACACACATACTTCTCTAAGCCAGTGAAGGTGGGCTCTCTGGCTTTTGCCCTACAACAGATCCTGAGAGGGCCTGGTCTCATCTCTATCCCCTCCTGCTGCAGTTGAGAAACTATCCTGTCTATGCAGGGACCTGCTGAGAGATGCCTGCCTCTGTGAGCCAATGTGATAGCCTCTGTTCCACTGCAGATCCAAGGGGAACAAGTCTCAGCTCTGGTCCCTCCTGTTGTAGTCAAGGAATAACCCTGCTTGTGTAGGGACCTGCTGGGTGATCCGTGCGCATCTGAGCCGATGAGACAGGCCAACCAGCCTGTGTCCCACAGCAGATCCTGAGCAGGGTGCAGTCTCAACTTCAGCCCATCTTACTATTTTTGGGGACCCATCCTGCCCATGCAGAGGCCCACTGGGAAGCGTGCCCATCTGGGCCACCAGCACATTCTTGTGGAATCTGGTTCCTGGCCAGCATTCCAGGAATGCTGGATCTTACCCAGGTTTATCAGACCTGGAAAGCCACATCAACCTAGACGTCCTTGTGAGACTTGTGGTAAGCCTGAGTTTAGAGTATCCTCTGTTGCTGAGATGACTGCAAGTGGTCATAGTCTAAGGAAACTCAACAGTTACTTCTTAGAATCCCTGGAAGACCTTCTGAAGGACAGGCACAAACGAAGCCAGACTGTAAAGACTAAAATAAATACCTAACCCCTCAATCCAAAGACATTGTCACACATGCACAAGCATCAGGAACATTTAGGGAAATATGACCTTACTAACATACAAAATAAGGTGCCAGAGACTGACCCTAAAGTGATGGAGATGTGTAATCTCTCAGCTAAAGAATTTAAAACAGCTATTTAGGCTGGGCGCGGTGGCTCATGTCTGTAATCCCAGCACTTTGGGAGGCTGAGGCGGGCGGATCACAAGGTCAGGAATTTGAGACCAGCCTGGCCAACATAGTGAAACCCCGTCTCTACTAACAATACAAAAATTAGCCAGGCATGTTGGTGTGTGCCTATAGTCCCAGCTACTTGGGAGGCTGAGGCAGGAGAATTGCTTGAACCTGGAAGCAGAGGTTGCAATGAGCTGAGATTGCACCACAGCACTCCAGCTTGGGTGACAGAGTGAGACTTCATCTCAAACAAACAAACAAACAAACAAAACAAACAAACAAAAAAACCCCAGCTATTTAAAAGAAGCTCAATGAAATTCAAGGAAGCACAAAGAGCCAATTCAGAAATTTATCAGAGATTGGAATAATTTAAAAAAATCAAACAGAAATCCTGGAGCTGAAAAACACAGTGAATAAAATGAAAAATGCAATAGAGATCATCAATAACAGAACTGATCAAACTGAAGAAAGAATCAAGTTGAAAGATTGACTATTTGAAAGTACACATCAGAGGAGCAAAAAGTTTGAAAAAATGAAGAAAGCTGACAGGTCCTATGGGACAACATCAAAAGAGTACGCATTCAGGTTGTTGATGCTAAGGAGGAAACTGAGAAAGACAAAGGTGTAGAAAGCTTATTCAAATAAATAGCAGAAAACTTGCCAAACGTGGAGAATGATATAAATACTCAGGTACAGTAAGGTCAAAGATCACCAGTGAGATTCAACCCAAATAAGAATATCCTAAGACATGTTATAATCAAACTCTCAAAGGTCAAAGACAAAGAGAAGATCCTGAAAGTAGTGAGAGAAAAGAAGCAAGTAACGTGTAAGGGAGATCCAATATGCATGGAAGCACACTTCTCAGCAGAAAACTTACAGGCCAGAAAGGGGTGGAATGATATATTCATAATGCTGAAGAAAAAAGGCTGTAAACCAAGAATATTATATCCAGGAATACTATCCCTTAGAAATGAAGAAGAGAGAAATACTTTCCCAGACAAACAGCTGAGGAAATTTATCATTACCAGAACTGTCCTGTAAGAAATGCTAAATGAATTTCTTCAAACTGAAAGGAAAGGATGGTAATGTAATTGTTACACTGATATTGTAATTGTGGTGTATAAACCATTTATATCCTTACTAAGTAGAATAAAAGGCAAAACTATTAAAAACCATAATTACTAGGTTGGGTATGGTGGCTCATGCCTGTAATCCCAGCATTTTGGGAGGCTGAGGTGTGCGGATCACCTGAGGTCAGGAGTTCGAGACCAGCCTGGCCAACATGGTGAAACTTGTCTCTACTAAAAATACAAAATTTGGCCAGGCATGGTGGCAGGTGGCTGTAATCTCAGCTACTCAGGATGAAGCAGGAGAATCACTTGAACCTGGGAGGTGGAGGTTGCAGTGAGCTGAGATCACACCACTGCACTCCAACCTGGGCAACAGAGTGAGACTCTGTCTCAAAAAAAAAAAAAAAAAAAAAAAAAAAGATATCTACTACAAGTTGTTTAGAAATAGGCAATAGGAAAGGGCAAATTGTGACATCACAAATTCAAAATGTGGGGCAAGAAGGGAGAGAGTTAATGTGTATAGTTTTTTTTGTTTGTTTTGTTTTTTTGATAAAAGCTAAGTTGGTATTTCATGTAGTTTGGCTCTATGTCCCCACCCAAATCTCACCTTGAATTGTAATCCCCATAATACCCAGTCAGAGGTAATTGAGTCATGGGGGCAGTTTCTCCTATGCTGTTCTCATGATAATGACTGAGTCTCGCAAGATCTGATGGTTTTATAAGCATCTGGCATTTCCCCTGCTAGCACTCATTCTCTCTTCTGCCACCCTGTGAAGAGGTGTCTTTCTCCACGATTGAGTAGCCTGAGGCCTCCCCAGAGATGCAGAGCTGTGAGTCAATTAAACCTCTTTTCTTTATAAATTACCTAGTCTTGGGTAGAATGAACTAACAAGAGTATTAGTTTTTTTTTCACTTAAAAAAATGTCTTTATTGAGATTAAATTCACATACTCTACAATTCACTCACTTATATTCACAGACTTGTGCATCTATCACCACAATCAACTTTAGACCATTTTCATTACTCCCAAAAGTAGCCCATACCTTGTAGCCATCACTGTATGTTACCCAAATCCCTCAGTCCTACACAATCACCAGTCTACTTTCTATCTCTATAGATTTGACAATTTGGAACATTTTCTATAAATGAAATTATGTAATATATGGTCCTTTGTGAATGGCTTCTTTTACTTAGCATAATTTTCAAGGTTCATGTCATTCATTTTTTTAGATTTCCAAATTCTCTCCTGGATCAAGTTAGACCACCAGAAGTCTACATACTAGGATGATAATAGTTTATCTCAGATGTTTTATTTATTTGCTTATTTTAGTTTTATTTTTTAAATTTATTTTTAAAATTTTAAAATTTTTATATTTCAATAGGTTTTGGGGGAAATAGGTGGTGTTTGGTTACATGAATAAGATCGTTAGTAGTGATTTCTGAGTTTTTAGTGTACCCATCACCTGAACAGTGTACACTGTACCCAATGTGTAGCTTTTTATCCATCACCACCTGCCACCCTTTCCCCCAAGTCCCCAAAGTCCAATGTTTCAGTCTTATGCTTTTGTGTCCTAATAGCTTAGCTCCCACATATGAGTAAGAATATATGATGTTTGGTTTTCCATTCCTGAATTGCTTCACTTAGAATAATAGTCTCCAATTCTATCCAGGTTGCTGCCATTATTTTTTCCTTTTTTTTGGCTGAGTAATATTCTCTGGTATATATATGCCACATTTTCTTTATCTACTTGTGGATTGATGGACATTTGGGCTGATTCCATATTTTTGAAACTGCAAATTGTGCTGCTATAAACATGTGTGTGCAAGTATTTTTTCTTGTATAATGACTTCTTTTCCTCTGGGTAGATACCTAGTAGTGGGATTGTAGATCTACTTTTAGTTCTTTAAGGAATCTCCACACTGTTTTCCATAGTGGTTGCACTAGTTTACATTCCCACCAACAATGTAAAAGTGTTCCCTTTTCACTGCATTCATGCCAACATCTATTTTTAAATTTTTTTTATTGTGGCCATTCTTGCAGGAGTGAGGTGGTATCGCATTGTGGTTTTGATTTGCATTTCCCTGATAATTAGTGATGTTGAACATTTTTACATATGCTCGTTGGTCATTTGCATATATTCTTTTGAGAATTGTGTATTCATGCCTTAGCCCATTTTCTGATGGGATTATTTGTTTTTTTCTTGCTAATTTGTTTGAGTTCTTTGTAGATTCTGGATACAGCCCTTTGTCAGATGTGTAGATAGTGAATATTTTTTTCCCATTCTGTGGGTTGTCTGTTAACTCTGCTGATTATTTCTTTTGCTGTGCAGAAGCTTTTTAGTTTTATTAAGTCCTATATATTTATCTTTGTTTTTGTTGCATTTGCTTTCAGGTTGTTTGTCATGAAGTCTTTGCCTAAGCCAATGTGTAGAAGGGTTTTTCCAATGTCATCTTCTAGAATTTTTATGGTTTCAGGTCTTAGATTTAAGTCTTTGATCCATCTTGAGTTGATTTTTTTATAAGGTGAGAGATGAGGATCCAGTTTCATTCTTCTACATGTGGCTTGCTAATTATCCCAGCACCATTTGTTGAATAGGGTGTCCTTTTTCCACTTCATGGTTTTGTTTGCTTTGTTGAAGATCAGTTGGCTGTGAGTATTTGGCTTTATTTCTGGGTTCTCTATTCTGTTCCATTGGTCTATGTGCCTTTCTAGCAGTACCATGCTGTTTTGGTGAATGTGGCCTTATAGTATAGTTTGGAGTCAAGTAATGTGATGACTCCAGGTTTGTTCCTTTTGCTTAGTCTTACTTTGGTTATGTGGGCACTTTTCTGGGTCCATATGAATTTTAGGATTGTTTTTTCTAGTTCTATGGAGTATGGTGGCATTTTTTTGAAAGGAATTGTGTTGAATTTTTATATTGCTTTTGGCAGTGTGGTCATTTTCACAATATTGATTCTACCCATCTATGAGAATGGGATGTTTCCATTTGTTTGTGTTGTCTATTATTTCTTTCAGAAGTGTTTTGCAATTTTCCTTGTAGAGGTCTTTCACGTCCTTGGTTAGGCATATTTCTAAGTACTTTATTTTATTTTTTGCAGCTATTGTGAAAGGGGTGGAGTTCTTGATTTGTTTCTCAGCTTGGTTGCTGTTGGTGTATAGCAGAGCTACTGATTTGTGTACATTAATTTTGTATCCTGAAACTTTGCTGAATTTGCTTACCAGTTCTAGGAGCTTTTTGAACGAGTCTTTAGTGTTTTCTAGGTATACAAACATATCATTAGCAAACAGCAACAGTTTGACTTCTTCTTTACCAATTTGGATGACCTTTATTTCTTCCTCTTGTCTGATTGCTCTGGCTAGGACTTCCCAGCACTATGTTGAAGAAAATTGGTGAAAGTGGGCATCCTTGTCTTGTTCCAGTTATCAGGAGGAATGCTTTCAGATTTTCCCTGTTTAGTATAATGTTGGCTGTGAGTTTGTCATAGATGGCTTTAATTACATTAAGGTATGTCCCATCTATGCCAATTTTGCTAAGCATTTTATTCCTACAGGGATGCTGGATTTTATCAAATGCTTTTATTTTTTTGTGGGGGAGGGGAGCATCTATTGAGATGATCATGTGGTTGTTTTTTATTCTGCTTGTGTGGTATATATCACATTTATTGACTTATGTATGTTAAACTATCCCTGCATCCCTGGTATGAAACCCACTTGGTCATGGTGGATTATCTTTTTGGTATGCTGTTGGACTTGGTTCATTAGTATTTTGTTGAGGATTTTTGCATCTGTGTCCATCAGGGATATTGGTAGTTTCCTTTTCTTGTTATGTCCTTTCCTTGTTTTGGTATTAGGGTGATACTGACTTCATAGAATGATTTAGGGAGGGTTCCCTCTTTCTCTATCTTTTGGAATAGTGTGAATAGGATTTAGTACCCATTCTTCTTTGAATGTCTGATAGAATTCTGATGTGAATCCATCTGGTCCTGGACATTTTTTTGTGTTGGCAATTTTTAAAATTACCATTTCAGTCTTGCTGCTTGTTATTGGTCTGCTCAAAGGTTCTATATCTTCCTGGTTTAATCTAGGAGGGTTGTTTATTTCCAGGAATTTATCTGTCTCCTCAAGGTTTTCTAGATTACGCACGTAAAGGTGTTCATAGTAGCCTTGAATAATCCTTTGTATTTTTGTGCTATCAGTTATAATATCTCCCATTTTGTTTCTACTGAGCTTATTTGGATCTTCTTTTTCTTGGTTAATCTTGCTAATAAACTATCCATTTTATTTATCTTTTTGTTTCATTTATCTTTTGTATTTTTGTTGTTGCTGTTGTTTCAATTTCATTTAGTTCTGCTCTGATATTTGTTATCTCTTTTCTTCTCCTGGGTTTGGGTTTGAATTGTTCTTGTTTCTCCAATTCCATGAGGTGTGACCTTAGATGTGTATGTGTGCTCCTTCAGACTTTTTGATGTAGGCATTTAATGCTATGAACTTTCTTCTTAGCATCACTTTTGCTGTATCCCGGAGGTTTCGATAGGTTGTGTTACTATTATTGTTCAGTTCAAAGAATGTTTACATTTCCATCTTGATTTCATTGTTGACCCAGCAAACATTCAGGTGCAGGTTATTTAATTTCCATGTTTTTGCATGGTTTTGAAGGTTTCTTTTGGAGTTGATTTCCAATTTTATTCCACTGTAGTCTGAGAGAGTACTTGATATAATTTTAATTGTCTTAAATTTACTGAGACTTGTTTTGTGGCCTATAATGTAGTCTATCTTGGAGAATGTTCTATGTGGTGATAAAAAGAATGTATATTCTTTAGTTGTTGAGTAGAGTGGTTTGTAAATATCTGTTAAATCCATTTGTTGTAGGGTATAGTTTAAGTGTATTGTTTATTTGTTGATTTTCTGTCTTGATGACCTATCTAGTGCTGTCAGTGGAGTATCAAAGTCCTGCACTATTATTGTGTTATCTATCTCACTTCTTAATCCAGTAGTAATGGTTTTATAAATTTGGGAGTGCCAGTGTTATGTGCATATATATTTAGAGTTTTGATAGTTTCCTGTTGAACTAGTCCTTTTATCATTATATAATGTCCCTCTTTGTCTCTTTTAACTGCTGTTGCTTTAGAGTTTGTTTTGTCTGATATAAGAATAGTTGCTCTTGATTGCATTTGGTGTCCATTTGCACGGAATCTTTTTCCACCCCTTTATCTTATGTGAGTTTTTATGTGTCAGGTGAGTCTCCTAAAGACAGTAGAAGCTTGGGTGGTGGATTTTGATCCATTCTGCCATTCTGTATCTTCTAAGTGGAGCATGTTGGCCATTCACATTCAATGTTAGTATTGAGATGTGAGATACTATTCTATTCATTTTGCTATTAGTTACCTTAATACCTTGTTAGGTTTTTAAAATGGTACTATTGTTTTATAAGTCCTGTGAGATTTATGCTTTAAGAGGTTATATTTTGTGTATGTTGAGGATTTAAGATTTAGAGCTACATTTAGCAGTTTTCCTAGTGCTGGCTTGTTAGTGGCAAATTCTCTCAGCAGTCACAGGCCTCACACTGCACCCTGCTCCCGTGCAGCCTGCAGTCCTAAAGATCAGTCTCACTCCCACTGTGCCCCTCAACAGCACCAAGTCTATTTCAAGGCAGCCAGTGACCAGGGCTGAGAACTTTCCCCAGAACACAAGCCTCCCTGTTGAGAAAGCAAGCAGACGCACAGTTTTTTGGCATCTCAGGGAGTCTGCGGCACTGATTCAGTTCCTTCAATGGACTTGTGGATTCTCTTGGCTTTCTTGGTATATTTATGTGGTAGCTCTTGGAGCAAAAGTTCATGAGTTGATTCTCCACATGCTGCTCTATCCATCCGAGTGGGAGCTGCAAGCTAGTCTCACCTCCTATCTGCCATCTTCAACCCCCATTCTGGTATTAGTTTTTTTTTTTTTGTTTTTTGTTTTTTTTTTTTTGAGACGGAGTCTCGCTCTGTCACCTGGGCTGGAGTGCAGTGGCCGGATCTCGGCTCACTGCAAGCTCCGCCTCCCGAGTTCACGCCATTCTCCTGCCTCAGCCTCCCAAGTAGCTGAGACTACAGGTGCCTGCCACCTCGCCCGGCTAGTTTTTTTTTTTTTTTTTTTTTAGTAGAGACGGGGTTTCACCGGGTTAGCCAGGATGATCTCGATCTCCTGACCTCGTGATCCGCCCGTCTCAGCCTCCCATCTGGTATTAGTTTTAAATAACTTGTTATAACTATGGAATTTTTTGTAAGCCTCATTGTAATCACAAAACAAAAATGTGTACTAGACACATTAAAAATAAAAAGCAGGCCTCTACCAATCATTTAACGAAGAACTAATACCAATTCTACTCAAACTATTTCAACAAATTTAAGAGGCAGGAATACTTCCAAACTCATTCTAGGAGGCCACCATTATCCTGATACCAAAGCCAGACAAGGACACAACAACAGCAAAAGAAAACAATAGGCCAATATCACTGATAAACATAGATGCAAGAGCACTCAACAAAATACTTGCAAATGGAATTCAACAACACATTAAAAAGAATCATTCACCAGGGATGCAAGGATGGTTCAACATATGTAAATGAATAAATGTAACACATTGTATTAACAAAACTAAGGACAAACCCATATGATAATTTCAATAGATGCTGAAAAGCGTTCAATAAAATTCAACGTCTCTTCATGATAAACTCTTTCAACAAATTGGGTATAGAGGAACGTACCTCAGCATGATAAAGGCCGTATATAACAAACACACAGCTAATGTCCTACTTAGTACTGAAAAGTTGAGAGCCTTTCCACTAACATCTGGGACAAGACGGGGAGGCCCAATTTCTCTACTTCTATTCAACTTAGTACTGTAAGTCCTAGGCATAGCAAGTTAGAAGATAAAGAAAGAAAGGGCATCAAAATTGGAAAGGAAGAAGTCAAATTATCCTTTCTTGAAGATGATAGGATCTTATATTTAGAAACACCTAAAGTCTCCACTAAAAACTCTTAAAACTGATGAACAAATTCAGTAGAGTTGCAAAATACAAAACCAACATACAAAAGTCAGGAATATTTTTATACACTAACAGTAAACAATTTGAAAAATAAATCAAGAAAACAATCCCATTTACAACAGCTCACAAAAAATGATAAAATACTTGGAACTCAATTTAACCAAAGAAGTAAAAGATCTCAACAAGGAAAACTATAAAACACTGATGAAATAAATTTAAGAGGACACCAAAAAATGAAAAGAAATCCCATACTCATGAATTAGAAGAATCAATATTGTTAAAATGTCTATGCTACCCAAAGCAATATACAGATTCAATGCAATCCCCATCAAAATACCAATGACATTTTCACATAAATAACAAAAATATCCTATAATTTGTGTGGAACCAAAAAAGATCCTGAACGTGGTACTGGCATAAAAACAGACATATAAACCAATGAAAAGAATAGAGAACCCATAAATAAATCCATGCACTTACAGTCAGCTCATTTTAGACAAAGGCATCAAAACACACATTGAGGAAAGGACAGTCTCTTTAATACATGGTGCTGGGAAAACTGTATATATGAATGCAGAAGAATGAAACTATATTCCCATCTTTCACCATGTGCAAAAGTCAAATCAAAATGGATTAAATTCTTAAAGGTAAGACCAAAAACTATGAAACCACTGTAAGCAAACATTGGGGAAACACTGCAAAGACATTGGTATGGGCAAAGATGTTTTTGGGTAAGACCTCAAAACATGGCAACAAAAGGAAAAATAAATACATGTGATTACATCAAGCTAAAAAGCTTCTGCGCAGTAAAGGAAACAATCAACAAAGTGAAGAAACAACATACAGAATAGGAAAAAGTATTTGCAAACTACCATTCTGAATATATATATATATATATACAACTCAATAGCAAAAAACCAAATGACCTAAGTAAAAATCAAGCAAAAGACCTGAACAGACATTTCTTACAAGAAGACATACAAATGGTACAAATGGCCAAAGGTATATGAAAAACTGCTCAACATCACTAATAATTAGGAAAATGCAATTCAAAAGCACAATAAAATATTATTTCACCCCAGTTAAAATGGCTATCATAAAAAAGACAAAAGGGCCAGGTGCGGTGGCTCACACTTGTAATCCCAGCACTTTGGGAGGCCGAGGTGGGCGGATCACAAGGTCAAGAGATCGAGACCATCCTGGCCAACATGGTGAAATCCCGTCACTACTAAAAGTACAAAAATTAGCTGGGCATGGTGGCCCGTGCCTGAAGTCCCAGCTACTCGGGAGGCTGAGGCAGGAGAATTGCCTGAACCTGGCAGGTGGAGGTTGCAGTGAGCTGAGATCACATCACTGCACTCCAGCCTGGCCACAGAGCGAGACTCCGTCTCATAAAACAAAACAAAACAAAGAAATGCTGACAAGGATGTGGAGAAGGGGGAATCCTCATCCACTGTTGGTAGGAGTGTGGAATCATATAGCCATTATGGAGAACAGTGTAGAGATTCCTCTAAAACTTACAAATTGAACTATCATATGATCCAGCAATCCCCCTTCTGTATATATATTCAAAAGAGGGGATATCAGTATATTGAAGAGATACCCGCATTCTTATCTTTATTGCAGCAAAATTCACAATAGCCAAGATATGGAATCAACCTAAGTGGCTATTAACATATGAATGGATAAAGAAAATGTGGCCTATATACGCAACATAATATTAATCAGCCATAAAAAAAAGAATAAAATCCTATCATTTGCAGCAGGATGGATGGAACTGGAAGTCCTTATGTTAAGTGAAGTAAGCCAGCACAGAAAGACAAATATTGCATATTCTGACTCATATGTGGGAGCTAAAATAGTGAATCTCGTGGATGTAGAGAGTAGGGTGGTGATGGCCAGAGGCTGGGGAGGGATGAAGGAAGGGAAGGCTGAAGAGAGGTTAGTTAAGGAGTGTAAAAATACACTTAGAATAAGATCTAGTGTCTGATAGTACAATAGGGAAACCATAATCAACAATAATTATTATAGATTTCAAAATAGCTATGAGAGAAGAATTGTAATGTTCCCAAGATAAGTTTTTGAGGTGACGGATAGTGAAATTACCCAGGTTTGATCATTATACATTATATATAGGTATCAAAATATCACATGTACCCAAAAATATGCACAACTATTATATATCAATAAAAATATTAGAAAGTAAATAAATAATGAAGATAAGAACAGAAGCAACACATTTATAGACAGAATCCACAAAGCCAGTGTTCATCGGTGAAAAAGACCAACAAAATTGCTAAGCCATTAACAAGACTGATCAAGAGAGAACAAACAGGGCACATGTAGCCAATATTAGTAATAATAAAATGGAAGAGCACTTCAGATCCTGGAGACAACAAAGAGATAAAGAAGGATTTTATGAACAAGTTGATGCCAATACATCTGAAAAAATAAATTAATTTTCAAGGAATTTTCAAATTCCTAACAATATAATTTATTAAAACTGACCAAGAAGAAATAAAAAATTGAATTCACTTTTATCTTAAATAAGTTCTCTAACCAAAAGCCTTCCCAGAAAGAAAACTGGATTCTCAGATGGCTTCTCTGGTAAATGCTTCTAAATATGTAAGGAAGGACTAATACTAATCTTATGTACAGCCTTTCAGGGAATTAGAAACATAGGACATACTTCTTAACATATTATATAAGGCCAATATTATATTGATATTAAAACCTGATAAAGACAAGAGAAGAAAATTATGGGCAAATCTATCTTGCGAACTAGATGAAAATATCCTAAACAAAATATTAACAGATGAATCCAATAATATTTAAAAGGATAGCCGGGCGCGGTGGCTCAAGCCTGTAATCCCAGCACTTTGGGAGGCCGAGACGGGCGGATCACGAGGTCAGGAAATCGAGACCATCCTGGCTAATATGGTGAAACCCCGTCTCTACTAAAAAATACAAAAAGCTAGCCGGGCGAGGTGGCGGGCGCCTGTAGTCCCAGCTGCTCGGGAGGCTGAGGCAGGAGAATGGCGTGAACCCGGGAGGCGGAGCTTGCAGTGAGCTGAGATCCGGCCACTGCACTCCAGCCCGGGCGACAGAGCGAGACTCCGTCTCAAAAAAAAAAAAAAAAAAAAAAAAGGATAAAGCATTATGACTGATCAGATTTATTCCAGGAATTAAAGGTTAACATTTGAAAATCAATATAATTCATTACATTAACAGAATAAAGGAGAAGAATCACACAATCATTTTAATCAATGCACAAACAGCATTTGAAAAACTTAACATCTATTTATGATTAAAAACTGTTAGCATAATATGGATAGAAGTTGTAGTTTCCTATGGCTGCTGTGACAAATAACCAGACTAGGTGGCTTAAAAGTACACGTTTATTATTTTACAGGTTCTGTAGGCCAGAAGTCCAAAATGAGTTTCATCAGGCCTAAATCAAGGAGTCAGCAGGCTGCACTCCCACCATAGTCCCTAGGGGAAAGCCCACTCTTTGCTTCTTTTAGCTTCTGGTGGCTGTTGGCATTTCTTGGCTTGTGCCCACATCCCTTCAATCTCAGCCTCTGTGGTCATATTGCCTTCTTCTCTGTAAATCTCTCTTTGCCTGTCTTTTATACAGATACCCTTAATTTATTGCATTTATGGTCCATCCAACTCCCCATCTCAAGATCTTTAACTTAATCACATTTACAAAGACTCCTTATCTGTGTAAGGTGACAGTTAGAGGTTCCAGAGATTAGGACCTGATATTTTTGGGGGCCATTACTCAGCCTACTATTGAAGGCAACATTATTAGTCTGATAAAGGATGTTATAAAACTTCTATAGTAAGTACTACACTCAAGGAGGAAATATTGGAAAGGTTTTCTTTGAGAGTGGGAAAAGGAACTGATACCTGGGGTTACGATTTATATTCAAAAGGGAATGAAAAGCATGAATGATAAGAATAGAAGAAATAAGACTGTCATTATTCACAGATGATATTGTGCATGCAGAAAATCCAAACTAATATACAGATCAACTATTAGAATTAATAAGTGAACATAGCAGGTCATTGTATACAAGATGAAGCCACAAAAATCAGTCCTATTTCTGTATGACAGAAATATGAAAGTTAGAAAAATTTCAAACAATTCTATTTACAACATAAAAATCCACTACAGAGGAATGAAAGTGAAGTTGTGCAAGATTTCTACACAGAAAACTATAAAATGTCATTGAACATGATATTTTATTTAAAAAATGATAGCATATACTAAATTAGTGGAATGATAGACTAAGTATGGTAACAATATCAGTTGTTCCCTCTTCTTTGTAGACTCAGAGTGATTTCAACCAAAATCACATTTTTTTTGTGGATATTGACGTGCTCATTCTAAAATTTTAATGGACATTTCAAAAGCCAAGGACAGTAACACATACATGAAAAGGAGAACAAAGTTGGAAGAATTCACTAGATACACTCTATATAGTAATTAAGACTACAATAATTGGTGTGGCATTGGTGCTTGTGTAAATACGTAGATCAGTGGAACAGAAGAAAAGGTCCAGACATGGACTCACACCTATGTGGGCACCTGATTTATAACAAGTTTTGTGCTGCAGAGTTTGGGGAGAAGGAATGGTTCTTCCAGTCACTGATGCAGAATTAGCTAGATAACTGTATAGAAAAAAGGTTTAGACTTCCACTCTGTACAACAAAATTGATTCTTAATGGATTGTAGCTTGAATATAAAAAATAAAACAATATGCTTCTGGAAGAAAGCATAAAATAATATCCTTGTGTCCTGGTGTAAAGGTAAAGATTTACTAAAGAGAGCATAAAAAGCACTAAACATAAAGGAAAAGATTGATTCATGAGACTGTTATAATTAAGAATTCTGATCAATAAAGGACACCACTAAGAAAGCTAAAGGTCAAAGAGAAAATATTTGGGCCGGGCGCAGCGGCTCACGCCTGTAATCCCAGCACTTTGGGAGGCCGAGGCAAGCGGATCCCAAAGTCAGGAGTTCAAGACCAGCCTGGCCAACATGGTGAAACCCTGCCTGTACTAAAAATACAAAAAATTAGCCAGGTGTGGTGTTGCTCACCCGTAGTCCCAGCTACTCAGCAGGCTGATGCAGAAGAATCTCTTGAACCCAGGAGGTGGAGGTTGCAGTGAGCCGAGATTGTGCCACTGCACTCCAGCCTGGGTGACAGAGTGAGACTCAGTCTCAAAAATAAATAAATAAATAAATAAAATAAAATAAGATATTTGAAATGCACATAATTAAGAAAAAACTTACATTCAAATATAAAGGTAATACCTACAAGCCAATAAGAAAAATGACAGAAAGCCAAATAGAAAAATGAGACTGGATAGAAAAATCATATCCAAATGGCTAATAAATTGGCACACACAGCCACTTTGGAAAATTGTATTTTATTAACTACCAAAACAGAACAATTGCATATCTGTGATCCAGCAATTCTACTACTAGGCATGTATTTAATAGAAATGTGTACATGTGTTTCTCAAAGACACTTATGAGTACATTCATAGCTGCTATGAATAGCCTTAATATTCCTAATAGCCACAAGTTGGCAACAACCCAAACACTCTTCAACAGGATGTTAGGTGAACAAATCATGATGCATTTGTATAGCAGAATACTATATAGCAAACAAAATGAGTCAACCATTCTTACATACATTAGTATGGCTGGATATCACAAAAATAATATTAGGAAAAATATACATAAAATTCAAAAGTAGTGGTAGAAGTTAGAAAAGTGGTTACTTTAGGAGAGAGAGATTATAAATGGGAGGAGGCACAAGAGTGGTTTCTGGGGTGCTGGTAATGGTTTTTTGTTTGTTTTTAGTTTTAAAAATAATTTTTAGACAAGGTGCAGTGGCCTATACCAGTAATCCTTATACTTTGGGATGCTGAGATGGGAGGATAGCTGAAGCTCAGGAACTTGAGACTAGCCTGTGCATTATGGTGAGCCCTCGTCTCTACAAAAAAATTTTTTTAAAACTAGCCAGGCATGGTGATGTGTGCCTATAGTCTCAGCTACTTACGAGGCTGAGACAGGAGGATTGTTTGAGCTAGGAGGTCAAGGCTGCAGTGAGATGTGACTGTGCCACTGCACTCTAGCCTAGGCAACAGAACAAAACCCTGTCTCGAAAAAATAAATAAAAATAAAAATACAATTTTTTATTTTGCAAATCTTAAACCTATAGAAAAGTTATAAAAATAGTGTAATGAAAATCCTTATACATTTTACCAGGATCACCAATTGTTAACATTTTGCTACATTTGCTATTTCTCTTTCTTTCTATATATATACTTGTGTGTCTGTGTGTGTGTGTGTGTGTGTGTGTGTACATATAGATATACATATGTTTTTTTTCTGAATCATTTGAAAGTTAGTTGTAGAAATCCTGGCACCCTCAATATTTCAACATGTGTCTTCTAAGAATAAAGCCATTCTCCTATGTGACCACAATATACTCAGAAAGTTTACAAATTATGCAATCAGCTGTTATGCAATCCACATTCTATATTTCCTAATTATCCCAATAATATCATTAACAGTCTTTTATTTCCAATGCAGGACCCAATCAAGATTTTTGTTTGTATATGGTTGCCATGCGTTTTAAGATCACTTTAATCTAGACTAGTTCTCTAGACTTCTGGTTTCTTTCACAGTGTTGACATTTTTGAGGAGTCTGAGCCAGCTGTTTTGCAGAATGTCCCTGTATTCAATATCTGTATAGCAGCATGACCGGATCTCACAAACATAAGAGTATGTAAAGTCAAAAATAGGCCCAAAATATGCTAAAATTAGTGTATTAGTTTCTTTGGAGAGGATTTGAGGATTTGTCTGATTGTTTTCTCATTATTTAAATAAAGTTCAGAATTTTGGTAAAATTACTACAGAAGTGGGGTTGTGTTCTTCTCAGTGCATCAGTTCAGGAGGCAAGGAAGTCAGTTTGTCCTACGACTGGTGAAGTTGAATTTGATTGTTTAACTTAAATGGTGTTTGACATATTTTTTAAAATTCTGTTTTCCAACAATTTTCAACTAACAAATTTAGCATCCGATAATGATTGTTACCCAAATCAATTACTACAATGATGTTTATAAAATGATGTTTTATATTTCCATCATTCCATCTATATTTGTTAGTTAATGTTTTTGGTAAAGAAGAGTTTTTCTTTCTCTCTTTACCTTAAATAAAAAAACAATAAACTTACTAATGTGGATTCACAGACTCTTTAATGAGCTATAAAACATTTGTATCTTTATTTGTTGCAATGTTTAAATTGTCCTAAATTTAGCTAGGAGTGAGTCTCTTCAGGCTGGCTCGTGTGTTCTGTTGACATATCTCCATCAGTTTTTAAGCACTTTCTTCTGGCACAAGATGTTCCATTGTTTATCTTTTAAGTTTCCTGTCCAGCCCTAGAATCAGGCATTTCTTCAGGAGTTCCCGATTTCTTTTTCTTTTTCTTTTCTTTCTTTCTTTCTTTCTTTCTTTCTTTCTTTTTTTTTTTTTTTGAGACAGAGTCTCTTTCTGTCGCCCAGGCTGAAGTGCAGTGGTGTGATCTCAGCTCACTGCAAGCTCCAACTCCCAGGTTCACGCCTCACCCTCCCAAGTAGCTGGGACTATAGGTGCCTGCCACCACGCCTGGCTAATTTTTTTTTTTTTTTTTTTGTATGTATATATTTTTAGTAGAGACGGGTTTTTACCATGTTAGCCAGGATGGTCTCGATCTCCTGACCTCATGATCCACCTGCCTTGGCCTCCCAAAGTGTTGGGATTACAGGCATGAGCCACCACACCTGGTCTCCTGATTCCTTTTAAGGGAATTTAATTCCAAAGTATGGGCATTAGGAGTGCTCACTGCAACTAAATGATTGTTTCTGGTCCCTTTCAGAAGGCAGTTAGGAAATTGTGCGTGTGTGTGTGTGTGTTCACACCACTAATTACAATGTCAGTCCAACACTGTGGTAGTTTCTTGCCTCCCTCTGAGAGAGGAGAAAGGAAAAAACCCAGTTGAGCAGATAGTTAAGGCAGGTCCTCAGTAGAATTTTTTCAAACAGAGAAACAGCCTGAAAAATCAAGCTGCAGGCCAGGCACGGTGGCTCATGCCTGTAACCCTAGCACTTTGGGAGGCCAAGGTGGGCGGATCACAAGGTCAGGAGATTGAGACTATCCTGGCTAACACGGTGAAACCCTGTCTCTACTAAAAGTACAAAAAATTAGCCAGGTGTGGTGGTGGGCACCTGTAGTTCCAGCTACTCAGGAGGCTGAGGCAGGAGAATGGCATGAACCCAGGAGGTGGAGCTTGCAGTGAACTGAGATTGCACCACTGCACTCCAGCCTGGACAACAGAGTGAGACTCTGTCTCAAAAAAAAAAAATAAAAATAAAAATCAAGCTGCAGCTGCACAGATATGGGAGGAAAGCCCAACAAAGAAATGCCTTTGTTCTTTGTATGATCAACAGACTCCCAAGAAAAGGTTTCCTCCCCTTCTATGAACATGCAAATGGTGGGCTCCGTGGAAACTTGCATGTCAGGGGAGGCTTCCTGAGACATGCTGCACCTGCACAGATAAGGGCAGTTACACAGACAGCTACACAGACAGGGAAAGTTTCTTATGAAAGCCTTTGTATTCAACTGAAAAAATGGCAACACTTCTGGGCCCCTTGCTGTGGAGAGCTTTCCTCTTTTGCTTTTTAAACTTTTGCTCCAACCTCACCCTTGGTGTCCACACTCCTTAATGTTCTTGGTTGTGAAACAAAGAGCTCAGGTAATACCTCAGACAACAACACTGCAACATTGTGCTGTGTTGGCCTGGAAAGGATATATTGGAATGGTGAGTAGGAGCAGACCTCCAACTCTTTACTTTCATTTCTGAGACTTCTCATTCTCAGCTTTAAAAAATTAAACAAAACACTGGAACCCTGTCAGCCAGTTAAAGATGAATAGTGTGGCTGCCAGTGTTATAGAACTAACGGGACAGGCGTGTTGGAGAGGACTTTGTCAATCCCCAATCACCCTCAGGTGGTGGGAATTGGCTCTGTTCCAATTGAGTTTTCTTTCATGGAGAGCCTAGCCATTGCGTGGGACTGGAAGGAGGTCCTGGGGCAACTGAAGGTTTCTGGCCAAGGCTACACCTCAGTGTTACCTCAAGGCCCCTGGACTAACTCCAGTCCTCAGCAAGCCATCAGGGTGTTGGCACCAGGACTTCCAGATTTTCTTATCACATTATCTTCCTTTCTTTTTTGTGGCTGTCATGTCTCCTATCCCTTTTTTGTATGCTATGTTAAAGGAGTTTTTACAGCCTGGGGAGATAATCTTGTTGGGTAAAGTTAGCAAATGTCTTAGTAGCCAGGAGTGTAACTCAAATAATTGCTCCTTCTGTGATTTTCTTGGGATGAGGTGATTTCAAGATTTCAGTCTAAACTTTCACCTAGTAAGGGCCTTTTTGTCCCCCAGTGGTAGTCATTCATGGCACTGTATAGGGGGATATTTCACCCTGAGTGAATACCCTTTTCTCCATTTGGGTTGTTTTCTTTTTCCTCCATGGAAGAACTCAACACTGCCCAATGAATTCAAAAAGTTCCTCCATGAGACAAACCAAATTTTTTCCTGCCAGTAGGCATATTGTGGGGACAGCCTACCAAGCCTCACACCTCTCTAACCTCTGCCTGGAAAGAATTTGGAGTCAAAGTTTTTACCAAACATTTCAGTCCCTGCTACGTCACCTAGTGAAATGGAATTTTTCTTCATAGGGGACTTTATTGGCCCTTTGTCCCAAACCTCTAGTTCCCCAAATCCTTTCCCTCCTACATCTCTCTATCAGTAGTCAGACCCCATGTCCTATTTATAGACAGGTAAACTGCACTTTCAATAGTTGGGAGGAAACCACCCTAAAGAGACAAATTCTAGCTTAGTACTGTCCCCGTAGAAGGGATGACAGCCGTGTAATCCTTATGTTCTTCTGAGGCACCTGTTATACATCCAGCTACATTGGCATTTAAACAAAAAGGGGATTTTATGCTTAGAAATCTATTGGTTCCATTCTCTGGGAATTCAGTACTTCATTAGAGCCATAGTAAGAGAAGCCAGGTATAGAGTCAGGACACTCCCTCCATTAAAGGGTCTTGCCCAAATCCAGTTACTGCACAATCTCTCCTGGGCCCATGGGGTACCTTGGAAGCCTTTTGAGTCGAGTAGGCTTGGGAAACCCAGAGACAGAGAGCTAAGGCATCAAGTAGGAAAGCATGACTACTCCTGCTGACCAGCTCTTACAAATCCATGGGTGAAGGTCATGCTTGCATCCATGGGCAGCACCTATGATGGTTGCTGGTACCCAGAGGAGATGAAAGGAAAGAGAAGAGGGACACCCTTCCTATCTTTCTTTCTATCCTGGGTCACTCTAATAGGAGGGAGAAGACTAAGGGACACCTTTTCCCCCTCCCTTTCTAGATCTTCAAGCCTTTACTCCACTTGAGTGCAGCCTGGATCTTCTCTAACCCTCAGACCTTGAAGTTCATTCTGGGAAAGTCCCAAATTCACTCATATATAGAGGTTTTCTAGGATTTAACCCAAGTATTTAAACTCTCCTGGAAGGATGCTATATTAATCTTAAATCAAACCCTAACTGCTGCTGTGAAACAGGAAGCCCTGCAAACAACAGAGAAATCTGGGGATAAACTTTCTGTCTCATACCGTGCCAGGGAAGGGGAAGAGCCTTTATCAATTGGGAGAGTAGTAATGCCCTTGGAGGACCCTAAATGGGACCATGATAATAGCATCAGAGATGGAGAGGGAAGTTCTTTCAAATGTGTATACTGGAAGGCTTGCAAAGGACTGGAGCCAAGCCTATTAACTACTTCAAGCTTTCCATAATAGATCAAAAACTGGATGAAAATCACTCAGCCTCTCTGGAAAAACTGAGAGAAGCATTAGTGAAACACACCTCCCTGTCTCCCAATTCAATTGCAGGACACCCAGTCTTAAATAACATATTTATTACTCAGGCAGCCCCTGATATCGCAAGGAAGTTGCAAAAACAGGCCCTGTCCAAAGATCTCTGATTTTTCTGACCCTCAAGTTGAAGAATTGCAGTATGTCAATAACATTCTCCTCTGTGCCCCAACCAAGAAAGTCTCAGGAAGGCACTGGGGCTGTCCTCAATTTCTTAGCTAAAAAGACATATAGGGTTTCAACATCTAAGACTCAGACTTCAGTAAAGTACCTAGGTCTAGTCTTATCAGAAGGGACCAGAGCACTAGGTGAGGAAAAGATTAGGCCCATTTTCTCTTTTCCCCTACCCCAAACTCTTAAACAACTGAGGGGATTCTTAGGCATTACTGGATTTTGCAAACTATGGCTACCTGGGTATGGTGAGATAGCTCACCCTTAATATCACCTCATAAAAGAAACTCAAGCAACTAAGACTCACTACCTGACTTGGGAACTTGGGGCTAAAAAAGCCTTTAACCAGTTAAACAGAGAAAATTATGTTTCAAGACATATACACTTGTCAATTAATTCTAATCTCAGTTGTTTTTAAGTTTTTGTCTACATTATAGATTCACCTTGCTTATTCCTGTAAACCAACCAGTGATCCATGGCTGCAGCTCAGAAGAAACAAAAGGGATAGGTAAGATAAATAATCTGGATCGATATTTTAATTCTGAGCAATTATCCTGCAAATCCTGCCAGGTGATGGGAATAGATAGGGTGCCCATAACTCAGAGGTTTGTTTGGGAGAATAAGACCAAGGAACCTAACCAAAGTCAAGTCCCATGCACCCAAATCTTAACAGGCATAACTATAGCCGCCAGTTATTGGGGAGTGTTGACAGCCTTGGGATTTGTGAGCTGTCCTTACCCCAACCTTATTTTGTTTTGATACATGTCCTCTAATAACCCAAACTGTTTCTTCTCACTTAGAGGCCATTGAACTTCAAATGGTAATGCAAATGGAACCACACATGGCCACACCATTCTTCTGGGGACCCTTAAATTAACCTCAGGAGGAGCCTTGACTGTTATGGTCCCCCACACGATGCCACTATTTAGCCGGAATTAGCTTGAAAGATCATCACCCAACCTCCCTAACAGCAGCTGGGGTCTCCAGTCCTGAGTGGGGAAATGAGAATGGAAAAAGGAAAAAAACCCAGGTAAGCAGACAGTTAAGGCCAGTCCTCAGTATAATTCTGTTTTTCAGAGAAACAGCCTGAAAAATCAAGCTGCAGCTGCACAGATAAGGGAGCAAGGCCCAACATAGAAACACCTTTGTTCTTTGTGTTATTGGTGGGCTCCCAGGGAAAAGTTTCCTCCTCTTCTATGAGCATGCACACAGTGGGATCCATGGAAACTTGCATGGGAAGGAGGCTTGCCTGAGACATGCCTGCAGCTGCACAGGTGAAGGCAGTTACACAGACAGCTACACAGATAGGCAAAGTTTTTTTTGTTTTTGTTTTTGTTTTTTTTTAATGAAAGCCCCTGTATTCAACTGAAGAAAAGGCAACCCTTTCAGGTCCCCCTTCTACTGCGAAGAGCTTTCCTATTTTGCTTATTAAACCTCTGCCCCAGCTTCACCTTTGGTGTCCATGGTCCTTAATTTTCTTGGTCATTAGACAAGAGCTCGAATAATACCTCAGACAACAAGACTGCAACACCTCCATCCCATGTTTATATTTCCTATCTTCCACAAATGGAACACTAGCACCCCCAAATATCAACATGCAGGTTTTGTAAGCTATACCAAATCAACTTACTAAGTAAAGTTCAATATCTAATTTTTTTCAATATCTCACTTTTTTCCTTAGAATATACACCACTGAGAGTTTTTTTTTTTTTCTTTGTAGGCATGGTATAATGTAATATATCATTACATTTATTGGTTTTATTTATATTTATTTTTAGGTTTATCTCCTCATACTTGTTTTATTTTTTGGAAATATAAAATATTAAAATGATTCAACAGTCGAGGCTATACAAAAATGTATACTTAGAGAAGAGTCATTCCCTACTACATTCCTTGCAGTTCATTTGCATCTACCCATGAGTAATGTTCTATTTCTTGATCTGGATGTGAGATTAGACAGGTATATTTGTTTCTTCTTCTTCTTAAAGCTGATCACTTATTTGTGCTTTTTTTGTATGCTTCACAGTGAAAAAGTTTAAAAATACCAATGAGATGTGTCAGTCATTATTCAATTAGGGAAGCAGAATCACTTAAGTATTATTGAATGAGGAATTGTTATAGGACTAAGACCATGCACAATTATAGGATGAGTTAGGGAAGATGGAGGATCAAAGAGCAGTCACTATCCAACCTTCCTAAAGCATGGCAAGGTGGACAAGTTGAGATTGCAGGGGGCCCTGAGAATCCAAGCACATTCAGCTGCTGGAGTGGAGCTACAAAGTGTCTAGAGAAAAACTCCAAGGAAATTTAGCTACCACCTCTGTAGGTCCTCTGACAAGTATCCAAGTATCTGGTGGTGGCATTGGGGCTACTGCTAATGGACATGGCTGGCCATTGGGAAGAGCTGAACACAGTAAGGGAGAGCAGGATGAGCCGGAATCCACTGGTATCTGTATGTCACGACAACTAGCAACAAGAGCCATCAGAAAGTGATGGCTGTGGCTTCTCTTCCACCTCCCAAATATCACTCAAATTCTTTTGTCCAACTCTAACCTGAATTTTGACCAGGAAATAATTCTGGGAAAGTAGTTTTAGCTATACCAACTGGTACATGGTACAAACTGCCACCAGAGAGATGATAACAGTCTTAGGGGCAGTGATTGTTGACATGGAGAAAAGGAGAAAGGTTAGGGAGATGTATATGAGTTAGAATTGATCGGATTAGTTAATAAACTAGATGTGAATAATGAGGGAAAGCAAAATCTAAATGACTCTCAGGCTTTAACTTAGACAGCTATGTGGGTGATGTTGCCATTGACTGAGGCAAAGACTCCAGATGGAGAAGGCAGAGATGATGGCTGCAGGGAGATAGGGCATTTAGTTTTGCCCATGTTGATTCTGAGAAGGTGGTGGGGCTTCCAAGTGAAGATATGCAGTAGGACCCAAATATATTACTATATTTTTTAAATGGGCTTTTGCTTATTATGACAATTTATCGTCATTGTGATTGGATTTATCCTCCTATCTAAAATAGCCAAAAAACTGAAAAATATAGGAAACAACAGTTTCAAGACATCGGACATCAAGCAGTAAGGGACCGTGATCCCTGAGCAATGGAAATTAAATCCTATGAATGCTGCAGTTGACTGCCTTGGGAAAGCGTCTAGGATACGGCACACAGAAGAGAAACCCAGGCCAAGCCCTATGGACTCCAAGAATTAAATAGATGGAGCTCTGAGCCTTGAGAGATAAAGGCAGTCAGAGTTTGCTAAAGAGAATACTGGAGAGGAGAGAGATGCCCAGAGATAGAGAACTCTGGAGCTCTGCAGAGGATCATGCTCAAATGCTCAGCTAGGCACCGATCAGCACATGCACATGAGGAAACTCTCCAGGGCCAAGGAAAGAACCATCTGAAAGGATAAGTGGTAACAATGTATGGTGTTCACACTGAAAATAGTACCTATTTTCACCAGCCAGACTGGAAAACCTCATGATTCATGGGGCACTGGGTGGAGAATACAGAAATGCCTTGCCCTGTTTTCAAGCAGCTTGATTGAATTCCAGGACAAAGCTCAAGAATATCTATGCAAGTATTAAAATATCCAGCTGCCAACAAGATAAAATTCACAATGTCTGCAGCCAAAAATTACTAGGTATGAAAGAAGCAGGAAAACACCACCTATAATTAGGAGAAAAGTCAACCAATAGAAACTGACCCAGAAGTGACACAGATGTTAGAATTAGAGAGAAGAACATTTAAAGTCATTGTAAGTGCATTCTATCTGTTCAAAAACTTAAGTAGTGGTATAGACTGAATATTTGTATCCCCCTCAAATTCATATATTGAAATTTTAAACCCAAAGGTGATGGTATTAGGAGGTGGGAATTTTGGGAGGTGATTGAACAGAATTTATACCCTTATAGAAGAGGCCTGAGAGAGGACCATCGTGCCTTCTGTGATGTAAGGTTACAGTAAGAAGATGGCTGTCTGCGAACCAGGGAATGGGCCTTCACCGGACATGGAATCTGCTGGTGACTTGATCTTGAACTTCCCAGACTCCAGAACTGTGAGAAATAAATTTCTTTATAAACTACTCTGTCTCTAGTAGTTTGTTGTAGAAACCAAGCAGTTTCATTGAAGCTTTTAAAAAAATAGTATATAATAAGGGGGAAAACAAAACCATTTTCTTCCACTATATTCTCGACACTCCACATAAAACAATTCTGTTCACAAAAATGTGGGGCTGTTTTTCCCATAAAGCAATTCTCCAGTTTTCTACAAACACCAGCTAGGTGTTCTACAATTCAACTAATTCTGACTCTATCTAAATGGAGTTAGAATGAGATGCCACAGGTTAAGGGCTTAGTCACATATGTCTGACCTCATTTCAGTTGCCAGTTTTGAGTGCAAACTTCAGTACTTCTGATAGGCTGGCTATAAATTGGGAGTTCCTATGACCTCCTTCTCATATTTGGTCTTTTGCTAGAATGGCTCACAAAACTTAGGGAAGTGCTTACTTAAACTTACCACTTTGTTTTAAGGGACATTACAAAGGATGTGGATAAACAGCCAGGTGAAGAGGTACATGGAGCAAGGTACATGGGAATTGGCATGAGGTTTCTGTGCCTTCTCCAGGCATGCCACCTTTCCAGCACCTTCACATGTTCAGCAATCTGAAAATTCTTTGAAGGCCATCCTTCTGGGGTTTTATGCAGGTATATTTAAAGAGGCTTCATTGTGAAATCATTGATCAATAGTAAGCTATTCACCTTTCAGTCGCTCTCCTCTCCCTGGAGGTAGAGGGAATGGGGCTAAAATTTCCAACGCTTTAATCACAGTTGATTCTCCTGGCAACTATCCCCCATCCTGAGGCTATCCAGGACCCTCCAGCCATCAGTCCTCTTACTACCATATTCATCAGACACTCATCACTTCAGAGATCCACAGGATTTTAGGAGCTGTGTGCCAGGAAATGGAGGCAGAAACCAAATATGTATTTTCTTATTATGTCACAAAGACTAAAAGTGAATGAAAGAGATGAAAACTACAATGGTGAGTAAAAAAGACACTGCTTGATTAACAAAAGATTAGACATTGTAGAAGAAGCATCAGCTTGAAACCATAGCAACAGAACTATTCAAAGTGAAATACCTAGAGAAAAGAGAATTTTAAAAGAAAGAAAGAAAAAAGAACACAGCAAAGTGAGCAGAAAAGAATTTCTGAAAGTTGGAGTGTAGGGCAGAAAAATATCTGAAAAAATGCCCCCCAAATTCCAAATTTTAGACCAACTCTACACCCACATATTCGAGAAGCTTAATGAAACCTGGGCACAAGAGACGTGAAGAAAATAACACCAAATTACATTATAGTCAAATTTACTTGAAACCAGTAATAAAGCAAATCTTAAAAGCAGTCAGAGCGGGGAAAAATGCTATGTACAGAAGAATCAAAATAATGACAAATATTTTATTGGAAACAATGCAAGCAAGAAAACAGTAGAGCAATATCTTCAAAATGCTGAAAGAAAAAGAACTCTCAACCTCATTCTATACTGAGTGGAAACACCTCTTCAAAACAAATGTGAAATAAAAGCATGTTAGACATAATAAAGTTGAAAGAATTCACCACCAGGAGACTCACAGTGAGGCAAACGTTAAAGAAGTTCTTTAGGCAGAATAAAAATGATACCAGGCCAGGCATGGTGGCTCACGCCTGTAATCTCAGCATTTTGGGAGGCCGAGGCGGGTGGATCATGAGGTCAGGAGATCAAGACCATCCTTGCCAACATGGTGAAACCCTGTCTCTACTAAAAATACAAAAATTAGCTGGGCATGGTGGTGCGTGCCTGTAGTCCCAGCTACTCGGGAGGCTGAGCCAGGAGAATCTCTTGAACCCGGGAGGTGGAGGTTGCAGTGAGCCGAGATTGCGCCACTGCACTCCAGCCTGGGTGACAGAGCAAGACTCCATCTCAAAAAAAAAAAAAAAAAAAAAAAAAGATACCAGGTGGAAATATGAATCTATAAAACGAAATAAAGAGCATCAGAAATGGTAACTATGTGGGTACATCTGTATACTTTTTCTTAAACTTTAGATCTGTTGAAAGATAACCAACTGTTTAAGCAAAAATAACAACAATGTAGTGTGATATTTGTAGCACATATCAAAGTATAATACACAATAACAATAGCACAAAGTTTGGGAGGGGAGAAATTAAAGTAGAACACTGTAAAGTTCCCAAACATGCAATGGTATCGTATCACTGGAAGATAGTCTGAGATAAGTTAAAGGTATATAGTATAGAACATAAAACAATACTAAAATAACACAACAAAAAGTTGTAGCTAATAAGATAACAAAGGAGGTAACATAAAATCATTTAAAAATAATAAATATAAAAGAAGGTAGAAATGAGGAAAAGGGGAATTTAAAAACACATGAAACACACAGAAAGTACAAATACAATATATTTAAATTTAACCATGTCATAAATCTCATTCAATGTAAATGGTCTAAACACTCATATAAATGACAGAGATTGTCAGATTTGATTTTAAAAAATGAAACATCTACATGCTGCCCCAAAGAAATACACTTTTAATGTAAAAACATAAACTAAAATATATAGCATGTTAACAGTGCTCAAAAGAAAGCTGGATTATCTACGATAGCATTGCAAAAATTGGTTTTTAGATGAACAAATATTACCATAGATGAAGATAGTAATTCCATATTGATAAGGGGTCAATTGATCAAGAGAACATAACAATCCTAAAAGTTGATGCCCTTTATTAACAGAGATTCTAAATACATTCAGTAAAAAAGTTTCTGTATTAATTTGATTAGGATAATGGCCTCCAGCTGCATCCATGTTGCTGCAAAAGACTAGATTTTATTCTTTTTATGGCTGTGTAGTATTTCATGTTGTGTATGTACCACATTTCCTTCATCCAATCCACCATTGATGAGCACCTATGTTGATTCCATTTCTTTGTTAAATAGGCTACTTTCAAGAAAAGCATTTTATTTATTTGAGACAAGGTCTCACTCTGTCACTCAAGCTGGAGTGCAGTGGCATGATCACAGCTCACCATAGCCTCAACCTCCCAGGCTCAAGCAATCCTCCTGCATCAGCCTCCTGAGTAGCTGGGACTACAGGGGCATGCCACCACATCTGGCTAATTTTTATTTTTATTTTTGAGACAGAGTCTCGCTTTGTCGCCCAGGCTGGAGTGCAGTGGCGCAATCTCAGCTCACTGCAAGCTCTGCCTCCCAGGTTCACACCATTCTCCTGCCTCAGCCTCCCGAGTAGCTGGGACTACAGGTGCCCACCACGTCTGGCTAATTTTTTTGTATTTTTAGTAGAGACAGGGTTTCACTGTGTTAGCCAGGATGGTCGCAATCTTCTGACCTCATGATCCGCCTGCCTCGGCCTCCCAAAGTGGTGGGATTACAGGCGTGAGCCACCGTGCCCAGCCTAATTTTTGTATTTTTTTTAAGAGACAGGGTCTCACTATGTTGTCCAGACTAAGATGCATTTTAAACATAAAAATACAGATAAGTTAAAAGTAAACAAATACAAAAATAAAGACTATGCAAACACCAATTATAAGAAAGCTAGCGAGGCTGTATTATCAAAGTAGACTTTATAATAAGAAGTATTTCCAGTGATAAAGATGGATATTTCAAAATGATAAAAGGGTTAATTCATTAAGAAGATGTAAGAATCTTAAATGTGTACATACCTAATTACAGAGTTCCAAAATACATAAAGCAAAAACCAAGGGAAGCATAAAGAAAATTGACAAATTCACAATTATAACTGGAGATTTCAGTACTTTCCTTAGTAATGAGTAACACAAACAAGCAAAAAAGTCAGTAAGAATATAGATTTAAACCACACTATTAACCAACTTAGTTAAACTGCACTTACATAACACAACATCCAACTATACAATACACTTTGTTTTCAAATGCATATCAAATATTTACCAACATAGACCGTATGTTGGGCCATAAAATAAGTCTGAATCAATTTTAAAAGCTTTAAATCATACAGAGTATGAACATCTATGAATGTGTCTCCTGGTGCACATGTAGAAGAGTTTCTATAGAGCATATGCCCAAGAGAGAAATGAGGATATATGCATGACTAGCTTTACTAAATAATGCTAAACTGTTTTTCAAAGAAGTTACACAGTTGTATGCTCTTACCAGCAGTGTGGAAGAGCTCTCATTGGTTTACATCACTGGAGTAGAAAATGTACTCTGACACCATGGAGTGCCAGGAAATTTAATTTCTTACTTTGGTGACGGCTGTAACATGGTATTCCATTTTAAATTGCGTTTACCTGATTACCACTGAGGTTGAGCATTTTGTATACGTCTAGTGGTCTTTCCTGTTACTTCTAAGAAATGCTTGTCAAGTTCTTTGCTTATTTTTCTCCTCTCTTTTTGCCTATTTTCTTATCAATATAGTCTGTATTCTGGATAGAAATCCTTTTTTGATTACCTGGTTGTGCCAGAAAT
The DNA here is from genome assembly GCF_007565055.1 of Rhinopithecus roxellana. Taxonomy (NCBI): domain Eukaryota; kingdom Metazoa; phylum Chordata; class Mammalia; order Primates; family Cercopithecidae; genus Rhinopithecus; species Rhinopithecus roxellana. The sequence continues at coordinate 107,608,881 of NC_044554.1, forward strand.
TAAACCATATTGTCTCTTAGCTCTGAGCCCACCCTTCTTGACCCTGCTTACTGAGGCTGTGGCACTCTGCAAACTATATTTCTCATCTACCTGCTGGCTTCCTGCAGGTTCTGCTAATTGAGGCAATAGATGAGGATGGGAAGGCAGAAAGAGAAGAATGGGACTTGCTTTTGTCCCATTTGTTGTTCCCATTAGTGCAGCCCCAGCAATGACTCTTAATGCTGGAAGTAGTGGGTCTAGTGCCAGCTTCCTTATGGCACTCCCGGAACCACCCTCATTGGCAGTGCTCTACCTTGGGAGACCCACACTCTGAGCTCCTGAGTCACTGGCACCAGCTGGGCAGCACCCCATCCTCACAAGTGTGAGGTCCAACTCTTCAGAGCCCCTGTTCCACACTTCTCTATTCTGATAACTGCAGCCTCTTCACTTTTTCTCTTAAAACTAGCAGAAGGAGACAGTTGCTTCCAGGCGTTATTATCTCCGCATCACCTTGGGGTTCTCTTTGCCTTTTCATTTCATGAATAGCTATTTAACCAATACGTTATAATAAATTCTTTCTGTTGAAATGCCTAGTTTCTGATTTCTTATTCTACCTTGGCTAATACAATGATTAACAAACCTCTCCTCCTGTTGTGTGACTCACCTTTTCACTCTCTGAGGACTTTTAGAACACGGATGTTTCTTAACTGCAATGAATCAGAATGGATTAATACATGGATTAATATGTCATTTTTTATATTGTCTTAATTTTAAAATCCTTTTTCTACTCCAATATCATAAGAATTTCCTCTATTTTCTAAATTTTTAAAAGTTTTTTTATATTTAGGTCTTGAATCCTCTTGGAATTTATTTTGCAAATGAATATCTAATTGTCCTAGCACCTTTTTATCAGAAATTTCACCCTTTCTTCACTGGTCTACAATGCTGCCTCTCTCACATATCAGGTTTCTATCTATGGATAAGTCAATTTTTAGAATCCCCATTCTCTTCATTAGTTTTGTTTGTGTACCCTTGCGCCAATACTACACGGTCTTATAGCATTATAATAGTCTTTATATCTGGTAAAGCTAGTTTCCTTGCCTATTTTTTTTCAGATAAACTCTACCTATTCCCAACTCTTTCTTTTCCCACATTTTTTTCTTATTTATTTATTTATTTATTTATTTATTTATTTATTTTTTGAGATGGAGTCTCACTCTGTTGCCCAGGCTGGAGTGCAGTGGCATGATCTCAGGCTCACTGCAAGCTCTGCCTCCCGGGTTTATGCCGTTCTCCTGCCTCAGCCTCCCGAGTAGCTGGGACTACAGGCGCCCGCCACCACGCCCGGCTAATTTTTTGTATTTTTTAGTAGAGAAGGGGTTTCACCACGTTAGCCAGGATGGTCTCGATCTCCTGACCTCGTGATCCACCCACCTCGGTCTCCCAAAGTGCTGCGATTACAGGCGTGAGCCACCGCACCCAGCCTTCCCACATAATTTTTAACATTAGTGTGTCAATTACTATAAAAATCACTGTTAGGATTTTGATTGCAATTGCATTAAATCTGTAAATTTGGAGAGCAGTATCTTTACAAAATTGTTTTGTCCTATCCAAAACCAAAGCATACTTCTCTAGTTATTTAAGTGCCCTTTAAATATCTTTCAATGAAGCTTTAAAACAGTTTACACAGAGGTCTTGTACAACTTGTATTTATTCCTCGGGATCCTGTATTTTTGTTACTCTATCAAGAAATTTCATTTCTAACTGTTACTGGTGTGTGGAAATATATTTGATTTAAAATAAGTTTATTGTATAATTTATTTGAATTAAAATTAGTAATTCAGATAATCTGTAGATTACTTCGTGTTTTCTATATAATCACAGTGTCACTGAAATAATGTATGTTTTGTTTCTTTCATTCCACTGAAAAAACCCTACTTTTTTGGTCTTAAATGCACTACCTCTAGCTCTTGGTGGTTTTAAATAGAAACAAAGCTACCACGCATCTTTGTCATTTCCAGTTTTTAAGAGAATGTTTCTAACGTTGCACCATTAAGTATGATGGTTGCTGGTTGCAGATTTTTGGACTTTTTAAAGAGTCTTATTGTTTAACAAGAAGAATTTTAACATGAGGATTTCTTTAATTCCTTCCTTGCCTTTTCCCTTTTCAGTAAGAGAGGACCATTGCTGGGGGAGCCAGAAGACCAACAAGAGAGAGTAGCCAGTGACAGAGCTCCACGTGGCTGTGAATTGGCTCATCTCCTCCAGCAAGAAAGATGGAATCAGAGCTCAGAAGAATATGCATGCTCAGGTTTGGAGAACTGAACACCAAAATAGCAACACAGTTCATTTGACTGGTGCTACCTCAAGTAATTTATATTAACTCTCTTCTTAGTTATCCTTGCCAGTTTTGCTGTCTTTACTTCCCCCCAATAAATATTTATTGCATCCCAACTTTTATGTTCAATGTTGTGTCTGGCACTGTAGAAAGACACAAAGAGATTGAATTTTCCTTTGTGAGCCTCTGTGCATTCTAAGCTTTGGTCTCCGTGACACAGTTATCACAGGCACTGCCACCATCTCATTTGACCCTTTGGGTGGGTGTCCTTTCTCCACATTTTTGAGATCTGTATGGCCTTTTAATGTCAGAAGTGGCCTTAATGTAGGATGTTGGCCAAGGGCCAGGTTCACTTTGCAGGACTCGTGTTGCTGTGCTTCCGGGCAGGGTTTCGCCCAGCAGAGGAGACATTTCTGGTCCTTGCTGCTTCAGTTGTGCTTCTGGCCTGAGGCCCTTTGGGACAGCTGGGGAAGCTTCCTGAGCTCCATCATGGATTCAAATAATTCCAGTTATTGGTGTGGGCTTTCCTGGGTTCAGTCAAGACCCTGCAAAAAACCAAGAACAGCTGAGATGAGAATAAAAAGAGAGGAGATGGGCAGAAGAGCCCCCAAATCCATCCACTGGGGTAGGGGTGAGGGTGAAAAGAAAGGATGTGGGGACACATTCATGTTAGTGGACATTAAGGAGGAGATGAAGGAAGAAAGGAATGGCCCTGCTCTTGGCAATGATTCTTCAAGCAGGTGTCTTCAAAGTGGTCCTAGGACGAGATGGAAGTGAGCCAAGGAGGCTTCCAGGGGCCCAAGTAGGGAGGGATTAATGAGGAAGAAGAGGGCAAAAGGTCTAATTTGCTGTGAGGCAAAATGTCCAAATCTCTAAAACTTTCTAAGAGTCCATGTAAATTTCAGTGCATAGATGTGTGTTGCAACACACGTGAAAAGGTATTTAGTAAAGGTTTCTAAAAGCTGAGGAGGTATAGCTCAGGGGTAGAGCATTTGGCTGCAGATCAAGAGGTCCCTGGTTCAAATCCAAGTGCCCCCTGGAAAGAGTCTCTTTTTAGTACCTGCATCTCTTTTCAGTACCACATACCAATTGGTACCTTCAGGTTGCCCCAGGTCCTATGGCAGGTTGAGGGGAGGTTCCTGGGAAGGAAGTAGAGGGAAAAGAGATGGAAAGGAATCTAGTCATCTTTTGGGTTGGGGCAATGGAAAGTCCCAAAACCAGGAATGTGGTTCTAGCTATGATCTTGTTATTAAGGGATGTGTGAACTCAGGCAGGCCTTTAATTAGTCTTTGTTTTTTCTTTCAGGCATGTAACATGCAAGTATAGACTGAAATCAAAGTTGCCAAACACGTCTGAGCACCAGAATGACCTGGGAGTGTGGTCAAGTATACAGATTCTGATTTGTTAGGTGTGAGAAGTCTCATTTTTCTTTCATTTCATCCTCCCACATCACAGAAACACCAGATGATCTCCTGGGCCGCAAAATTCAGCAACCACTTATGAAGCAGATTCGCCACGTACCAGTTATTAATCTGCAGTTTGTACCACTTGCTCGAGTCCAGTGACACAGAACCCTCATATAGCAAGTTAAGCAAAGCAACTTTATTCCTTACAGGCAGGCAAGGGACAACAGAAGCCTGGGATTTAAGGTGAGCTGGTTCCCCAAGGCTCAGGAAGCTGCCCAGGGCAGATGGAGTCTCACCTGTGTGTCCCACTTCACACTGCAGCTGAGGGACCCTGAACACCCTCTGCTCTCAGTTTTATACCCCAAGGGCAATTTGGATCACTGGGCTAAAGCATAGCAGGACATCCTGTGCTAGGTGTGATGGGAACAGAGTCCAGGTTTAGGACAGTTCCTCCTCATCTAAGGACAACACTCCCAGCACATTCTCTAGTTATTCTGAGAACTACAACCAAGAAAAGAGGGAAGCGCTGGGTTGGTCAAGGCCATCCGGGTACTTGTCCTGCTGGGTCATTTAAAAAGCTTTTCTAGGATAATGTTGGCTTTCCAAGTGGTTTTCCAAGCTGATGTCTTTCCCATTGAGAAGAAGCTGCAGGCCTGTGGACTGCCAGGTGGGAGGAGTTTGGGGTTTAGAGGAAAGAGGAGAGCAGGAATGGGTTGTTTGCAGTGGGGCTGTTCCCATGGACTGACCAAGAAGAAATCGAGGTGCTGATGGGGCCGCACAGGTGCTTATCAGAAACAGCTATAACAAGTGAGGGGTGTAACTGAAGGCAGTGCCTTTGCCTGCAGGCCAAGCGGTCTCTGGTTCAAATCCATGTGCCTCCCATCCCACTTCAGTTTTCTATTTACTGAACAAAAGCCTTTTCACCTCTGGGGTCTGTTATACTGGAATCTTCCTGCAAGGAGAGAAGAGAGAATAGACAGCATAGAGCTTTGCCAGGAAGCCTCTCCAGTTTCTTGTAGGTCCCAGTGAACTTCTCCACGTGACTCTGTCCCCTCATTAACCCTTATCCTCAGAGCCTTGAAATGGGCCCAATTGTCTCACAGAACTGATGTTTATGGTTTCTCTTAAATAAACCTAGAAATTGACCCTCTCGGTCTTGAAACCCAAGGAGAAATTTACATTTGTGTTATCTGAATTCCTTTCTCAGGAAACCAACCAGCAATCCTCCCAGAGAGTATCAAGAAAGTGAAATTTACCAGATCCCCACATCTGGAAAGTGAGAGGCCAGATCCCTCACCCATCATGATTGCCTAGGTGACCACCTACTGCCTGTTGGCCAACTCCTCTTCCTTGCCCCTCCCTAATCCGTTTTCCCACATATAGTTACATTTCTTCCCTGCTATGTAAACCCCTAATTTTAGTCAGTCAATGACAATGGATTTGAGACTGATCTCCTGTTCATCCTGTCTGTAGCACCTGGATAAAGCCTTATTCCCTGGCAATACTCATCTCAGTGACTGGCTTTCTGTGAGATGAGCAGCAAGACCTAGATGGAACCCCTGGTGTTTCGGTAACAGCCTTGCAACTTTCACTTTCCCTGTGGGAATGCTCATCTTCACCACACAGGGCCATCCCCTGGAGGCGCAGGTAGCGATTTGACTTCTCTGGAATCCTCACCCCCAGGGACTGCGTAGCATAGGGCCTTGCCTGGAGCAGATCCCATGGTTGCAGCTGCTCCACCCTGCGCTGCTCTGGTAGGGTCTGTCCAGAGTGAAGGAACTAAAGGAAGAGTGGTGAGGAGGGCTCCTAAGTGGCAAAACGACTGCCAGGGAAGTGGCTGTTACAGGCAGGGGTGTGCAAGCTACTTTCAGTCAGGAGGCCCCACACTATGCCCTGGGGCTACTTCCCTGCCCCTTGCGTTTCTGAAGCCCCAGCATCTGCTTCATAAACACCAGACGTGCATGTAGGGGCATCTGTTTCCCACCTGAGCAGAGGCTCCCAGTGCCCACGGGGGTGAATGAGCGGCAACGTCTTCTCAGGGAGGTGAACAAGGTGAACTGCTTTAACACTGACCGTTGGAATCTGGGAGAAAGACTGAAAGAAGCAGTGGTTTCCCGTGTCTGAGTGCTCAATTATTCCTTGTGGCAGTATCCCGCGGATGATTGGTTGTTGCTTGCGGGCTTTCTTATTTCAAGTCAATAAAACCACATCCTTACCAATAGGGAGACATCTATTCAATTCCTTTCTGCAAGCGGTGTCAGACTTCCACCTGTGGGTTCGCTGCCTCATTTTGTATTACTCGAAATTCTTATTTGGGACTCGGGAGACCTCTCTTGCCCAGCATGCCCTGTTGGGCTGACTCCATTCGGTCTCTCCATAGAGTTAAAAGCAACAACAGCTAAAAGCGAAGATCTGAAACAAACAAAAAATAACTAATTTTTAAACAAAGAAAAAAAAGCAAAGATCTGAACCCAATTCTGCTTAATCCCTAGCAGATTTTTTTCTCCCTAAACAAGAGTATAATAGTCCACAATAATTGTAGCTGCAATCTGCTTACTCCCATAAAACATTAGCCTAAGAGACAAACACTGCCACTTTCTAAGGTGCAAGTCAATTTCTTTTCAAGTTTTGAAGAGTGCGGAAGTTGGAACCTCAGGTAGGAAGCCTGACCTTGCTCTTGCAGAGCTACAGGCAGGGGCCGTGCAGGCAGAAGGAGCCTCAGTAGAGGCCAGCATCAAGTGCGTGCCCTGGAGTGCCTGGGGACGGGGAGCCTGGGGAGTGGAGCAGGAAAGGTGGGGCAGAGAGTAGCAGGGGAACAGGATGCTAAAGATGGAAGGGCTTTATAGTCGCCACACAGAATTTGGTTCCATGCAATGCAGCTCAGAGCTACCCTCCATCCTTTTTCAGCTCTCCAGACTTCTTTTTCCCCTATGCCCTCTGCATCCAGGTCTCTCACTGGGCTCCACAACAGCACTCTGGCTGTGTGTACCCTTCCCTCCTCCCCACTTCACCTCCAGGCCACCTACCCCCTAGGTCCCCTCCAGGAAGGGGAGCCCCATTAGACTAATACCTCCAGCCCCCATAAGCAGCTCAGGAGAGGGATGGGCCTGCGGGGCTGGACAGCCCTGAGTGTACCTGACTCTCCAGAGACCACGGGCCAGGCAGAGGCCTTGTCTGCTTTATGCCAGGATCTCTGATTTGGGCTGGCGGGAAAACAGTGCATAGCCCCCAAGATGGCTGCCCTTCTCCTTTGGAGGAGCACTGGGCAATTTAATTAACTCCTATTTTTTTGAGGGCCCAAGAATAAAAGCTTCTTTTTGGGGTAACCCATGAATCTCTGGGATGCTATATTCATCTGGACTTTCCAGTGAGACATGAGATTTGAACGATGGTGTGGGACGAAGGCCCAAGTGGGGAGGAGGAAGAAGTGGGAGCTTGGGATGAGGCACACATCCAGTCTGAAGTAGGCTTCATTAAGGTTCCACAATGCACACAGGTGACCCTTGAGCAATGAGGGAATTAGGGGTGTTGACACCACACCCCGCGCCCCACCAACTTGCAGTCAGAAATGCGGATATAACTTTTGACTCCCCCAAAATGTAACTACTAATAGCCTACTGTTGACTGGAAGCCTTTCTGATAACATAAACAGTCAATGAACACATTTTGTATGTTCTGTGTGTTATATACTGTATTCTTACAATAAAGCTAGAGAAAAGAAAATATTAAGAAAATCATAAGGAAGGGAAAATTTATTTCCTATAGAATAAGTGGAAGTGAAGTGGATCATCATAGAGGTCCTAATCTCTGTCATCTTCACAGAGCAGGCTGAAGAGCAGGAGGAAGAGGAGGGGTTGGACTTGCTGTCTGGGGGGCAGCAAAGACAGAAGACAATCTGTCTGTTAAGTGGACCCACAGTTCAAGCCTGTGTTGTTCAAAGTCAACTGTAGTTTTACTTACAGACTTTACAGATTCAGGACCAGGCTTCCTGGGTCAAAGTAATGAGAAGTGCAGAACCATCTTTGCTGACTAAACCCAAGTCCAGCTGAGGGGCGCTTGGACTGGAAGCAAGGCCTCTTGGTCCGCACTCAGCTACTGCGCTCTGGCACTGGCACCTGGGCTGGCTGAGCAGTATCTCTGACTCTGGGAGTTGAGTCCCATGCTCTCGTTGCCTGCAGCTCTTTCTTCACACCCAGAGTGGCTCTGGTTTACTAACAGGACTGCTCCCCTGCTAAGAGGACACCTTGCTTCCCTTTCAGTCACCTCTTCCGGCCATTTCAGCCAGCCCTCCTCAGCCTGAAGTCTTCAGCTCCTTGGAGGGCAGGTGGATAGAGAAGCTAGAACCACTTTCTCAGATCTCACTCGGGCTCTTCTGGTACCTAGGGAGCTACTGTAATTTGAAAATCAGCTCACCCTCTGGGCGTGTCTGTCTGCAGAAGGTGCGTGCTCTAAGAGGCGGTTTGTGCATGTGTTGCTGAAGGGGACTTAGGAAGTGCTTACCTTTATTCGAGATGATGGGGAATCTTCCAGAACAGATATGACCACTGGGAACAGTGACCTACTAAGCTGATGGTTACGGAAAGCTGGGGCTGCCTAGAAACATACATGAAAGGGAAGGTACTGTGACTCGGTGTTTGTTCCTCCCAGCAGGACCTGAATAATCCCTGGAGAGGGGCTCTGCTGTTGGGCAGGCAGAGGCCAGGACGCTCTGGCCCAGTGCAGCAAACCCTCCAACCTAACATCAGCCTTGCTGCAGACCCCCCTGCCTGTTCTGATGTGGGAAGGGGTCCTGATTACTGAGTGTGAATAGTCCTCTAATTGGGAATATCTAGTGTTGTGAAATAATGTTCATTTTTTGAAACTGTGGCTTTGGGTGAAATTCAAACATTGCAGAAAGGTGAGACCTAAACATGGTGCTTATGCTGAGACTCTGCTTGGGGGGCCCACCTGAGCAGCCAGCCAGCCCCCACCCTGATTATATTGCCACTGGGTTACAAGGCATGGAGTGTCTCAGGCTCATCACAGGTAGGGGTGTGCAGTGAGAATAAAACGGGAGTCATGGGCTTTTCATGGAGATCCAGAAATAATCAGACAGCTGAGGCCTTTGAAGCCTCAAAAGGACTGTGACTTTTGACATCACCAACAAAGCTTTAGGACTCAGGCCTAGGTCACCCCTTCTCTACCAGAGTTCATTGATAGCCGACCTGATCAATGGCTGTTCTTCTATAAACACCTGTACCATATTACTCGTAGTTTCCGATCACTAATCACTCAACATACTCATATCTTTTATGGCCATTCTTTGTGCGTCTTTTCATCTTCCCCCTCTGCTATCAGCTCCTCTTCTCTTTCTTGGCATCTGTTAAGTCAACCATCTTGAAAAGAGAGAATCTAATTGGTCATTATCCCTGTGTGGGCAGAACTGCAGGTCACTGGTTCACTTGTATATTAGCTGGGAAGAGAGGAAAACATCAAAGAAAGTAATTAATATTCTGAGAGAAATATGAAAAAATATTTCATCTATTAAACAAGGCACATAAAAGGGTCAATTACAGAACAGATAACTTAGAAATTAAGAAAAAAGGATAGAAGATATAAAAACTAAATAGAAAATTTGAAAAATAAAGCTGAGGCAATTTCCCAGAAAGTAAAATAAAACAAAAAGACAAAGGAAAAGATAGTAAGAGAGATAAAAATAAGAAAGTTAGAAGTTAAAACCAAGATGTATAAAAACCAACTAAATAGGCTTGGCACGGTGGCTCACACCTATAATCCCAGCACTTTGGGCAACCCAGGTAGGAGGATCACTTGAGGCTAAGAGTTGAAGACCAGCCTGGACAACATGGTGAGGTCCCTATTTCTACAAACAAACAAACAAAAAAATCAGTTGGTCACCGTGGGGTGTGTCAGTAAGCCTAGCCATTTAGGAGGCTGAGGTGGGAGGATCACTTGAGGTCAGGGGTTTAAGGTTATGGTGAGCGAGACACTGTCTCAAAACAAACAAAAACTAATAAAAGTCCCAGAAAGAGAACATGATGGAAAGGACATTATACAAGAGCATTACTCATAATGAAAGGACTTGACTTGCATTAGAAAAGATTCTCCAAATGCCCAACGAAATGAATGAAAAATTATCTTCATCGTGTATCATAGTGTGATCACAGAATACCAGGACAAAAGGGAAGATCTTCAAAACTTAGCGAGTAAAAGAAACAGGTGATACACAAAAGACAGAGGATCACAATTGCACTTGACTTTCCTATAGCAATACTAGACACTAGAAGGCAACAGAAACAATCCTTCACAATATGCAGGATTACAAGTTGAAACTAGAAATCTATGTCTGTCCAGACTGCTAATCAAGTGTATAGGTGGAATTATGGACATTTTGAGGCATGCAAGGTCTTAAAAAATTCACCTCTACTCACCATTCCCAGAAAACAACTGGAGGACATCCTCTGCCAAAATGAGGAAGTAAATTAAGAAACATTCAAGACATGGAATCTAGGAAAAAGGGACTTGCACACAGAAGACAGAGATGGAAAGAATGTCCTGGTAAGGGTGGAGGAAGTCCCAGGGCATGGGCTGAGCAGCAGACTTTCCAGGGCAACCAGAACAAACAGAGCAGGAAGCCGGAGAGCTACTGGAAAACAAGAAGTGAAAATGTTAATGATCTAACAGCTTTTACAATGTGGTAAATTGATTTGACAGGCATTTCACGGAGCAATGAAAGGCTGTGGAAAATCGTAGATATTCCAAGAAAACCAAGTGGTTGAAAATGTGAGAGACTATCAGTAACTTGAGGAAAAAAAAAGTTCCATCAGAACTCTTAGTTCAGCTTAGGATTATGTACATTGGCCATAAACACTATTAACTAATCATAATAATTAAAACATGGAAGATAAAATTGAATAGAAAGTAAATATACAGCATTTTATCTAAGAAGTTGATATATGGTAGGTATATTGGTAAACAGAAAAGAAGGCACATGAATGATAATCCTCACCTACAAAAATAAGTCAGCTAATGATGTCTAAATTTGATTAGACATACCATATTATGACATACTTATATTACTCAAAATTACAGAGGCAAATAGACTAAAAGAAACAGTCGAAAGGGTGGAGAGTGGCTGCCTCTGGGTGGCAAGAGGAAAATAAAAAGGACTGAGGTTTCTTTTATTATAAGCTTTAAAAGCAATATTTGACTTTCAAAAATAGTTGCACAAGATACTTAGATTAAAAACAAAAGTGTATGTAAGGTTTAAAATAGCCTTGCACTGGGAATGGGGGTGTAGTTCAGTGTAGAGTTTTCCACACTAGCAGCGGAGTTTTCTGGCCAAAACCTGGAGGAGCTGTGTGGTCCTCATGCTATGTTGTCTCCATGATGCTTCCCAGGACTACTCTCCGATCCATGTCAGGGCCGGGGAACTTCCCCAACTTCGCCAACTGTTTCATGAACTGGATTTAAGGCAAAGATCCCAGACTGAGAGATATCTTTATATGTCGGTATGCACATGTCTCAATTTGTGTCTCCAAACTGCTATTTTATAGTGTAAACAAGAAGAAATCAGACATGTAGACCTAAAGGCTGTTCCAGCAGTAAACGGGAACACTCCTCCCAGCTGCTCCCGTCACCACAGACTGAGGGAAAGCGGGGAGATGTGCAGGTATGTGAGCAGGGGCTAGGGTTTGGGAATTGGGGATGGACTTTTCTGGGGTGAGTTTGTGGTAAAATCAGTTGCTGGTCTTACTCTCTAAAAGCAAGCAGGAACTTTCAATGTGCTGTAGGACTGCTGGGTGTGATTACCACCATGAAAGGTGCTTATTAAACACTCATGACAAGTAGGGGGTATAGCTCAGGGGTAGAGCATTTGACTGCAGATCAAGAGGTCCCCAGTTCAAATCTGGGTGCCCCCTACTGCACTTTTTCTATTCATACAAGCTGTTATGTTCTTCACAGAAGCTGTTGGTCATATTCCAGTTTCTTTTCATCCATTCCACCTATGATTTTCCCTGGAACCGGAAGCTACAGCTCAGGCCTACCCAGCTGCACCCTGCCTGGATAACTTCTCATCTCTTCCAGCACCAGTTCCATGGGTATCCCTCATATTCTTGGTATCCAGCTCCCTGCTCCCCCATACATGTAATTTCTCCAGCTGTCATGCAGAATGCATCTGGGTTTTTCCAGGGCAGACCAGAGAGTAGTACTACAGCAGGTTTCCCAGAAACAGACAGGGAATGGTATCCCAAGTTATCACCCTCCTGGCTCCTTCCCACAGCAGCAGTTTGTGCACTGGAGTGGTGGCCAGACCTGGGGAGACACATCACAGCACGCAGCATTCCCATGTAGGGCAGATATTTCCCCCTGGAGAATTGGTTTCTCCCACGCCAGAGCTCACTCACACCCTTGCTTCAACCTTGTAGGCCAAAAGCCTGGCTCAGCTACTCTAACAAGGGAGATAGAGGTTCTGCAGTGCTGCCCCTGCAGACCCAACTCCTGTAGCTCTGTGGCTGCAGTTGAATTTCAGCCCACTCTGTGACTGTGGCCCAAGGCTTGGAGGTAGGGGATTAGACTCAAGAAAGGATTTGGAATTCCAACTTTGTTCTGTGGGCCACAGGGAGTCCTGTGTGTTGCAATGAAGAACCAGGTCAGATCCTTTGTCTAAGGAGGTCATTTAGAAGACATTATAGATACTGGTTTGGAGTTTGCCAAAAGACAAGGACAGGAACTGGTGTTATTTTTTGAACACCTACTATGCCCTACTATGTGCTAATATCATGCTAGGCAGTTTATCATCAGTTATCATATTTGTCCATTCTGTCTTCACTGCAAGAAAAAGGAATTCAGGCTGGGAGGTCAGATCAGAATCCGTGGACTGTTTCGGAGACCAGTGGCCAGCTCTTGGGTTAACCCCAAAAAACAATGGGAAATGGCTGGGGGTTCTGCAGGCAGCTTCCATCCTTTTCTCCTGTTCATGGCTCCACCCAGGTACAGGTCTGGTGAGCGGCAGAGCTGAGGGAAGGTGTCTAGCTGTGAATCAGGTCTGGCAGCTTCCAGAAAGTCAGTCCTGGAGGGAAGCCATCTTGTAATTTTACAAAGCTGAGTGCTCCCACACTGATGAAAGGTATGAATTAGGTAACCTTAGTGTGCCATGGGGGTATAGCTCAGGGCTAGAGCTTTTTGACTGTAGAGCTAGAGGTCCCTGGTTCAAATCCAGGTTCTCACTTCTGTTAAGTTTAATTTTGGTAGAGAACTTTATCCACATACATCTTAGATTGGCATGAGCCACACTGATGTTCCTTCTAGCTGTATGGGGTTTGCCTCCTTAATCCATTATAATCATCCAGATGCCCTGAAGGCTGCCTCGTCTTGCAATCCCCCACCTCATTAGTACAGTGCACTCAAAGCAGGTCTCAGGAATTGCTCAGTAGATAGCCCTTCCGACCTCCCGAGCCACTCCCTCCATGCTCCTCCCCTCCAGCTCCTCTCTCCATCTTCCATCCCATACTCCTGGTCAAGGAGAAATGGTGCTTGTTTCGGTCCAGAGCCAGCCACAGAGTGCAGAGCTGCATTTCTGAATTCTTAGAATTGGCAGGCTAAGGTTTGAGGGGTAGGAACTTCAGTGTCATGAGGCTGTGCTAACAAGGACAAGTACAACTTGGAGGAGAATACTTGAGGAGGCTGAGGCTGTCAGGAGAGTCACAGTTGAGTCACAGTCATTTACTCACTGAATGTCACCTATTGAAGAGGCGCCAAGCAGTTTGCCCCGCTCTGGAATTATGAAGATCACATGTTCCTTGCATACATCTGGCAGCAGTGGGAAAACCTCAGAAGCTCCTGTGGGATGTCTGATTTCTATTCCAAGAGGCAGGCCCTCCTGGACACCCGCTGGGGCGTGTGAGGTGAGTGACACCTCGCATAAGTTACTCAACCTCTGCTGGGCCTCAGTTTCTACATCTGTCAAATGGAAGATAATAATCCTACCAACTCATAGGTTTCCTTGGTGAGGGTTTAAAGCACATAGAACAATGCCTGGCTGTGTCTGGTGGCTCATGCCTGTAATCCCAGCACTTTGAAAGGTCGTGGCAGGTGGATCACCTGAGGCCAGGAGTTTGAGACCAGCCTGGCCAACATGGTGAAACCCCGTCTCTAATAAAAACACAAAAATTAGCCAGGCATGGAGGCAGGTGCCTATAATAACAGCTACTCAGGAGGCTGAGGCACGAGAATCACTCAAACCCAGGAGGTAGAGGTTGCAGTGAGCCAAGACTGTGCCACAGACATCCAGTCTGGGTGACAGAGGGAGACTCTGTCTCAAAAACAAAACAAACAAACAAAAAACACCACCAAAAAAACAGTAAGGAGTCAGCATGGAGATCTGAAACAGACAGAGATTTTTTAGTCTGCAGTCTAATGCACTAGATCCAAGACGTTATTTGACATGTCACCCAACATGTGAATGACCGTATTTTTCTGACTAGTCCCCTCCCTCGCTTCCCCTCCTCTCCATTTTCTTCCCTTTCCTTTTTCCTTACCTCTCCTTTTCTTTTTTCAAGCTGTCTCACTCAGCTCAGGTCCAGCTCAGACTGGAGCACAGTGCCATGATCATAGCTCACTGCAGCCTCCAACTCCTGGGCTCCAGCAATCCTCCCACGTCAGCCTCCTGAATAGCTAGGACTACAGGCATGAGCAACCATGCCCAGCGAATTGTTTTTAATTTTTAATTTTTTATAGAGACAGAGGTCTCACTCTGTCACCTATACTATAGCGCAGTGGTATAGGTCATGGCTTACTGTACCCTCAAACTTTTGGGCTCAAGCAATCCTCCTGCCTCAATCTCCCCAGTAGGTAGGACTACAAGCCAGTGCCACATGTCCAGCTCATTTTTTTATTTTTTAATTCATAGAGGTGGGGTCCTGCTATGTTTCCCAGGCTAATCTAGACCTAGGAATCTCAAGCAATCCTCCATGTCTCAGCCTCCCAAGAGCTGGGATTACAGGCATGAGAAACCATGTCCAGCCATAACTAGTATTTCTTCAGTGTTGAAACCACAGCTATGACATTGCCATCTTACATAAGCAGGGTTGACCCACCCCACTGAAAATGTGTCTCTCTTCCTGCTGCCTACTCCCCTTCCACCAAGGCCACGGAACCCTCAGCCAGTAACCCTGCAGCCTCCTCTCCCTCATCTTTCTCCCTCTGGGTAAGAACAAAACTCCAGAGAGCTATTGACCTGTACAGAGTCAGCAGTCAACCCCCTCAATTAAATTTCTCAAATATTTAGTAACCAAGAGGCCAGCCTTTGTGGGAGGATAGAGATGAGTGAAATCTAGCACAAATCATCGCTGTTCTCTCTTAGAAGCTCTCAATCTAGTGAGGAAAAGTGATGTGCAACAAAAAATGACATTAGCTGCGATAGAAAACAGTGTGGACTACAGCCAGGATACCTCTGGATGTGGACTTAGTGACAGCTCTGCAGAGATAGTGAGCATCAGTGAGGTCTTGAAGGTGAGTGTGTGTGAAGGGCATGCTAGACAGAAGATGCAGAGGAACAAAGATGCAACGTTGTTGGAGTGCTTTCTGGGTCTAAAAGAAAGACCCAGGTGTGTGTGCCTGGGTGTGTGTGCACCTGTGTGTGTTCGTGCCTGCAGGTATGCCTGCTTTCATACGGAGTAGATCAGAAGTGTTTTAGTGATGAGTGTGCAGAGCAGGGGTTGGGAGGACTGTGACTGCAGCCTAAGGCTTGGAAGTGGGTGACTAGACTCAAGACTCTGCACCTATGAGATGTTTTGGAATTCCAACTGTTCGTTTTTTGAGATGGAGTCTCACTCTGTCACCCAGGCTGGAGTTCACTGGTGCGTTCTCAACTCACTGCAACCTCCGCCTCCCGGGTTCATGGGATTCTCCTGCCTCAGCCTCCTGAGTAGCTGGGATCATAGGCATGCGCCACCACACCAGGCAAATTTTTGTATTTTTAGTAGAGACGGGGTTTCACCGTGTTGGCCAGGTTGGTCTTGAACTCCTGACGTCAGGTGATCTACCCGCCTTGGCCTCCACAGTGCTGGCATTACAGGCGTGAACCATCGTGACTGGCTGAATTCTGAGTTTGTTTTGGGGGCTACAGGAGTCCTGTGCCCTAAAATGAAGCAACCAGGTCAGGTCACTTGTTTCAGGAGGTCATTTCGGAGACATTACAGAGAATGATTTGGAGTTTGCCAAAAGACAAGGACAGGAACTGGTGTTATTTTCGGAACCCCTATTATGTGCTAATATCACGCTAGGCAGTTTATCATAAGTTATATTTGTCATAAGAAACTTATGTGTGTTTAAGAAGAAGAAACTGAAGCTTATAGAATTAAATACCCTGCCCACTGACACAGAGTAAGGAAAGGAACGTAGAGGAGAAAAAGGGATTCCAGAGAAACTTTCAAGATAAAATATTATAGGACTTGGTGATTGATCAGATGTAAAGGCTGAGGAAAACATGAGAAAGAAGAGTCGAGAAATAAAAATTTCTTTTTTTCCAGAGAGAAATATAGCAGTAGCTACAGGGGAAAGCGGGCAATCTAACCTAACTTAGGATAGAGACTGAGCATGCTTTGGGTGGGGGAAGGAACGAGATTGAGAAAGAACTCAATTCAGTTATAGAGACAAGAGTACAGATGGGGTTGGGGTAATTTGCTTTGGAAGGAGACAGGAGAATGTTTGCTCTGAGACAGAAGGGAAAGGACTGAGAACAGATGAAGAGAGATGTCTCTGTGGTAGGGTGGGAAGCCGAGGAGCTGAGGTCTGGCGGCTTTGACTCCCTCTGTAAAGCAGAGGGAACGCATGGCAAGGACAGAGCGTGGGGAGACAGCAGGTTGCTGATGAGCCTGCAGTCTGAGCAGAGGGACTTGGACAGTACAAAGAGGGGCGGTGTCATTTTGTTGGAGCTGGGATTGTGTGCTGCTCCTCTCTGGAGTCCACCTCTCAATGGGCACTGAGAACACTGATGTTCCCAGATACCCTTGTCCCTGCCTAGGTTAGCACAAGGAGAGTGCCAATGATTTTGCTTTCCAGCTCTTTATGTTTTAATTCTATGCAGATCCTGGCTCAAGGTGTCTAGGTCACTCTCAGGAGTAGAGCAGGTTACTGGTTTCCTTGTGTACAGCCCACTTCTACCTTCTGTCAGTCACACATTAACCATCTTTTGGGTGATCCCCTCAGCGGAGGAATCCATTCGCTCAGGGGACTCTTGCAGATTTTTACCAGTTCACTCCAGGCTTGGCTGTGGTGGGAATCTCACCTCTAAACTGTGAGGATCTCTTTCTATAGTGTCCAAAATAAGACCATAAAGGAGATAAAAAGAAACTAGAACTTGCCGGACAAAGATAGGAAATTTAATCAAAAGTGTTAGCAGTATGAACATGGCATAGAATCCATTGTTACCAGTATGAACATGGAATATAATCCATTAAATTCTCCACTTAAAACACAAAAAAATTAACTGGATTAAAAAAATTGTATCTTGTTCAAAAGAGAGGATACAGAAATGTTAAAAATAAAAGAACAGAAAAAGATATCTGTATCTAAAGCAACTACATATGATGTAGCTATAGTAAGTAATACCAGAGAAAATAGTTTTTGAGGCCCGAAGCATAACCAGGGATAAAGAGAGTAATTTTGTATTGACAGAAAGTTCAATTCACCAAAAACAGCAATTCTAAATTTGGTATACCTAATAACACAGCCTCAAAACATAAGTGAAAATAAACGAAACTGAAAAAGAGAAATGGACAAACCTCTGCTGGATCTTTCATGTGAGAGATCTTAAAAACCCTTGTGAATGTGTAAACAAGCCCACATAGTATCAAAGGACACAGACGATTTGGACAACATGACTAACAAAACTGACCTGTTTAACATGTAAAGAATCTTGCACTTATATGCAGAATATGGATTTTTTCCAAGCGCATGTGGAACACTGACAAACATGAATTGTATACTGAACCACTAAGCCAGTCTTAACAAATTCCAAAGTATTGAAATCATAAAGAGCATGTTTTCTGACCAAAATAAAATTAAGCTAGAAATTAATAACATCAAATAACTAACAAATCCAACAAATATTAGAAAATCTTCACGTTTAGAAACTAAAAATTCTGGCCGGGCGCGGTGGCTCAAGCCTGTAATCCCAGCACTTTGGGAGGCCGAGACGGGCGGATCACGAGGTCAGGAGATCAAGTCCATCCTGGCTAACATGGTGAAACCCCATCTCTACTAAAAATACAAAAAACTAGCCGGGCGACCTGGCGGGCGCCTGTAGTCCCAGCTACTCAGGAGGCTGAGGCAGGAGAATGGCGTGAACCCGGGAGGCGGAGCTTGCAGTGAGCTGAGATCCGGCCACTGCACTCCAGCCTGGGCAACAGAGCGAGACTCCGTCTCAAAAAAAAAAAAAAAGAAACTAAAAATTCTACTTCTAAATAACCCATGGGTCAAATAATAAATCGTAATAGGAATTAGAAAATATTTTGAACTAAATGATGAAAATACTAGATATTGAAATTTATCAGTTGCAGCTCTACAGTACTTAGATGGCAATGTACAGCCTTAATGCATCTCTAGTATTATAGAAAGAAAAGGTTAAAATGAACAAACTAAGCATGTCTCCCAAAAGGCATGAAAGTAATAGTAAAATGAATCCAAGGAAAAAATAAGGGAGAAAGTAATACATTAATTAATGAAAGCACAAATTAATTAAGTAGAAAACACACAAAAGAGAGGGTCGATGAAGCTGAAGTTGTTCTTGGAAACAAACAATAAAAGTAATAACCCAGACAAGATTGACAAAGTAACACTAATAACCAATATCAGGAGAGAAAAGAATGCATTATTATAGTCCCCCCCAAATTAAAAAGATTGTAAGATGATATTGTGATCAATTTTATGCCAATGAAATATAATATTTACATGGCATGGAAAAGTTTCTAGAAAAATAAAACTTACATGAAGAGAGAAATTCTTTGTCTGCTTGATGGTCTCGGTTCTCTCTCCCTACTCATTAATCCACTTTAGTTTAGCAGTACTAAGCTGGTTTGAAGGAAAAAAATACAATTTTTTAGCTGTCATTATGCCAACCTCATAAACACTTGGTGACAATGCTCCACATTCTCTCACCAACAATGCTCTCACCAGCAAGGCTGATTCTTTTGCCAAGAAGCTTTTACTGTTAAGTATTTCCTCCAAATATCTGATGTGGCACAGAGAAAGAATGTCTCTTCTGGAGTACTTGCTACCATGTGTCTAACTTGTCCAGCTCAAGAACGTGTTTCCTTGAAATAAAGAGAGTTTGGGAAGTTGCAGACATTACGATGCATTGTTTGTAACTTTTCCCAAATAAATCTTACTTTATGCTTATACTAGTGGTATTTGTCCTCAATATCTGGCTTAATTTTATCAAAATTGACACAAGAAGAACTAAAAATCACGACTAATCATAGAACGATTAGGGAACTTGAATTCATAATGAAACATTTTGCCATTAAAAAAGTAACAAAAAACTTCCAGGCACAGATAGTTTAAACACTTGTTATACCAAACACTTCAGAAAGAAATGATGTAAGTCTTACACAGACACTTCCGGAGAATAGAAAATTAAAAACGGCGTACCTTTCCCAACTCATTTTATGAGGCTAGTTAAACTTATTATAAAAAATAACAAAGACAATGTAAGAAAACAGGCCAATCTCACATATTAACATAGAATAGACTTTTAAAACCATAAGCAAAACTATTAATACATCAAGGTCAGCATTACATAAGAAAGAATAACACATAATAACCAAATTAAGATCATTTCAGAATGTAAGGTTGACTTAATATTAGAAAAATCTATTACTGTAATTCACCACACTATAGGACATAGTAAATGCTGTTGGTGTCCCACTGATATTCTTTCAGAACTTATCAGTTCTGTGCATGCAGGCCCCAATTTCAACTGTCAGCACCTGTAACTATGTCTGAGGGCATTATCAGGCTGCCCAAACATATAACAGGCTAAAAGTACCAAATAATTAGCAACCAACCTTTGAAAGCAACCCTCTACCCATGACTGATGGAAGCAGATGCAGAAATACACAAGTTGCCTTGTTCTTTTGGAGAGGACAACCCTAAAGCATGTTATACATTCTTACAAAGTCCCTAACAGTATTAAGCTCCAGTTGCCTATAATGGTGCCTATAATGGTAACTTGTCTAATATCCCACTGTGAAAGCTGTCAGAATGAAAATGGAGTCACTTGTGTTAAAATCCGACAAATGGAGCCAGGGAAGGCCACAAAGGTAGAGTTTTTATATATGAATTCCTGATAACAAGAACTATCACAAAAGACTCTGTAAAAACCACAACCTTGCACAAAGGCCACTGTAACCTTACACACTCACAAAAAATACTTCCGCAAGGACATTTGCCCAGCAAAAGCCTGACCAGCCTTGGACTGTTGCCACCTTTGTTACTGATTGCTGTAGCCAGGAATTATTTCTCCAAAACAATTTATATAATCCTTCTCATTTTGCCTTTACCTTGCCACGATCTCCTCAAAAACACACAGTTTACTATGACACCTGTATTCCCATTGCCAATGCTCGTTCCCTAAATATAATTTCCTTTCAGAGAGCTTCTCTCTGTCTGTTATGTAGGCTGACACCACCTTTTATTGGCTTCTTTCCTGTCTGACTTACCATTCCTGACTGGTGTTTCCTGAACTTATCTCCCAAATAAACTACTTGCTCTTAAATTCTAGTTTCAGGGTCTACTTCTAAAGAAAGCCAAGCTAAGACAACAGATTAAAGGAAAAAAATCACTTCATTAAAACAGATGAAGAAAAGCATCCAATCAAATTCAACATGTCTTCATGATGTGTCTACCTAAAACGTAAAAAGAAATCTTACTTAATGGTGGGATGGTGAAAGCTTTCAACTGAAAACTGAAAGCAAGACAAAAGTGTTCTTAAATAAAGGAGAAATGGAAACTGAATTGAGGAGCAAAAGACTTATCAAAAATCACCAAATATATATTTAAAATAAATAAACTAAGACATTCCAGAAATGAAAAGTATCAATGTCTTCCTTTTTATTTACGTTTAATTGAAATACAACTCACAGTAAGGTACACAAATCTTCAACATACAGCTCAATTTGCACACATGCATACCTAGGTACCCACCTCCCAAATCCAGATATAGAAAATTTCTAGCAGCTCAGAGGGTCCCCTGGTTCCCCTTCCCAATTGCCCTCTCTCCCGAAAAGGTAACACTATTCTGTCACCATGGACTAGTCTTGCCTGTTCTTGATTTTATACACTGGAATTGTACATAGTTATTCCTTTGAAACTGCCTTCTTTCACTCAGTCTTATGTCTATAGGATTTATCTGTGTTTTCCACGGTGGTGGTACCCTGTCCTTTTTAAAACTCTGTTTAGGATTCCATTGTATGACTAGACCATGACTTATTTACCTATCCTACTGTTCATGGACATTTGTTTCCAGTTTGGGACTATTAAAAGAAATGCTGCCATGAACATTCTTGCATGTACATATACACTCTCTGATGTCTGTATCAAGGAATATAACTGTTGAGGAAGAGGGTGTTTCTACTTTTACTTTTAGCCAATAATGCCAGATGGTTTTCTAAACTGGATACAGCAAATGACACTACCACTAGCAGGGGATGAGAGTTACTATGGCTCCACATACCATCACCGAGTAACATCAGTCTCTTTCATTTTAACCATCCTAGCAACAATTCTAGCGATAGTTCACTGTGGTTTAACTTGCACCTTTCTAGACTCACGAGGTTTGAGCATCTTTTAATAAGCTTATTGGCTGCTTGGATGCCCAACTGTATGATGTAACTGCTCAAATCTCTTCGTCATTTTTCTACTGAGTTGTGTATTTTTAAACTGTCTTGTGCAATTCTTTATATATTTTGGGTATAAACCCTTCATCCGTTATGTGCAATAGATACCTTCTCCTGCCATGTGGGTTTTTATTCCCTTACTTGTGTTTATCGGCTCTCATGAATGTCAGCTGATTTCCCTGCAAACTTTTTAACTGTTCAGTAAACAGTATACAGAAGTTACTACATGCCAGTCCTGTTTTCAGTGCTTTACGTAGATTAACTCATTCTATCTACACAACATTCCATCACGTAGACACTCTTATTACCCCCATTTCACAGATAGCACAGTTGAAGAAAGGGAAGGGCAGTAATCTGCCCAAGGTCTTCTAGTGGGGTAGGCCTTGAAGCCAGGCTGTCTGGCTTCAGAATCCACACCTATTGGTATCCACGCCGCACTGTTTCTCCCAGGCTTATTGTGCTTGTCCAAACTCTATCAATGGGCATTCTTTGAAGTATAGTTCCCGATGCAGTCTGGGGAGGATTTTCATTTGGCCAGGAGCCTAAAGCACTACACATCCAACTCCAACTTGAAATAAGTTGCCTGTAGTTTTTCAGACCCAATAAAGGCTGTGAATTCAGGGCCCATTAAACCCCAGCCACTCAGCCCGTGGCTAGGGATTCTCGGGACTGGTTTTCTTTCTTCCTGTATTCTCTTCACTCCTTCCGAAAGAGCTCAGCCCTTCTTGTATCCTGTTTCTGTGCAAGGCAGTTTCTTTCCTGATTCCTCACCATGTGTGGGGCCTAACACTTCTTCCTAGAAATGCCCATTCATCACTGTACTACTGACACCTGGCCTCCAGAATCCAGACACGCCCCAGCCCTCTTGGACTCAGGTTGCTGCCCAGCCCTGCCAGCAGAGCATTCCGTGCTCCCACAGTCTCATCGTTCCTTTGCATCCTCCTTCGCAGTCCACCCTACTGCCAAAAAGGAAAAGCAAGAGGATTTTAACATTATCATAGAAATGGCAGCGGAAGTCAGTGTTTCCCGAGGCTCTTGGGCCTGCAGTAGAGAGGAGTGGCTGGCTGTTGCAACTGCCTTCTGAGAAGGTTGCCAGGACTACAAGGCAAAGGCCTGTGGGTAAAGGAGAAAATTCTAGTAGCAGGGAAAGGCAGTTTGCAGAAGAGAGTTTACCAGCTCCTGTGACAAGAGAAGTGGGGCCTTGGCACGGCTGAGCAGATGAAAAGGTGCTAACCCAAGTGTTACTCCAAGTGTTCTTTCTAGGTGGGATGGGGTTCTGTCATCAGAAAAGGTCTCACGGGAGGCTGGAAGCAGTGGCTCATGTCTGTCACCCCAGCACTTTGGGAGGCCAGGGAAAAAGGGTCACTTGAGGCCAGGAGTTTCAGACTAGCCTGGGCAACATAGTGAGACTTCGTCTCTACAAAAAAATAAAAAATATTAGCTGGGTATGGTGGCATCTACCTGGGGTCCCAGCATTTAGGAGGTTGAGGTGGGAGGATTGCTTCAGCCCAGGAGTTAGAGGCTGCAGTACGCTATGATTGTTTCACTGCACTGCAGCCTGGATGACAGAAAAATACCCTGTCGCTTAAGAAAAAAAAAAAAATGAGCGGAGCAAGATGGCCGAATAGGAACAGCTCCAGTCTCCAACTCCCAGCGCGAGCGACACAGAAGACTGGTGATTTCTGCATTTTCAACTGAGGTACTGGGGTCATCTCACTAGGGAGTGCCAGACAATTGGTGCTGGTCAGCTGCTGCAGCCCGACCAGCGAGAGCTGAAGCAGGGCGAGACATTGCCTCACCTGGGAAGTGCAAGGGGGAAGGGAATCCCTTTTCCTAGCCAGGGGAACTGGGACACACAACACCTGGAAAATCGGGTAACTCCCACCCCAATACTGCGCTTTAAGCAAACGGGCACACCGGGAGATTATACCCACACCTGGCCGGGAGGGTCCCACGGCCACGGAGCCTCCCTCATTGCTAGCACAGCAGTCTGCGATCTAACCGCAAGGCAGCAGCGAGGCTGGGGGAGGGGCGCCCGCCATTGCTGAGGCTTAAATAGGTAAACAAAGCCGCTGGGAAGCTCGAACTGGGTGGAGCTCACAGCAGCTCAAGGAAACCTGCCTGTCTCTGTAGAATCCACCTCTGGGGACAGGGCACAGCTAAACAACAACAACAAAAAAAGCAGCAGAACCCTGTGCAGATGCAAACGACTCTGTCTGACAGCTTTGAAGAGAGCAGTGGATCTCCCAACATGGAGGTTGAGATCTGAGAAGGGACAGACTGCCTGCTCAAGTGGGTCCCTGACCCCTGAGTAGCCTAACTGGGAGACATCCCCCTCTAGGGGCAGTCTGACACCCCACACCTCACAGGGTGGAGTACACCCCTGAGAGGAAGCTTCCAAAGTAAGAATCAGACAGGTACACTCACTGTTCAGCAATATTCTATCTTCTGCAACCTCTGCTGCTGATACCCAGGCAAACAGGGTCTGGAGTGGACCTCAAGCAATCTCCAACAGACCTACAGCTGAGGGTCCTGACTATTAGAAGGAAAACTATCAAACAGGAAGAACACCTATACCAAAACCCCATCAGTACGTCACCATCATCAAAGACCAGAGGCAGATAAAACCACAAAGATGGGGAAAAAGCAGGGCAGAAAAGCTGGAAATTCAAAAAATAAGAGCGCATCTCCCCCTGCAAAGGAGCGCAGCTCATCGCCAGCAACGGATCAAAGCTGGTCAGAGAATGACTTTGACGAGATGAGAGAAGAAGGCTTCAGTCCATCAAACTTCTCAGAGCTAAAGGAGGAATTACGTACCCAGCGCAAAGAAACTAAAAATCTTGAAAAAAGAGTGGAAGAATTGATAGCTAGAATAATTAATGGAGAGAAGGTCATAAACGAAATGACAGAGATGAAAACCATGACACGAGAAATACGTGACAAATGCACAAGCTTCAGTAACCGACTCGATCAACTGGAAGAAAGAGTATCAGCAATTGAGGATCAAATGAATGAAACGAAGCGAGAAGAGAAACCAAAAGAAAAAAGAAGAAAAAGAAATGAACAAAGCCTGCAAGAAGTATGGGATTATGTAAAAAGACCAAATCTACGTCTGATTGGGGTGCCTGAAAGTGAGGGGGAAAATGGAACCAAGCTGGAAAACACTCTTCAGGATATCATCCAGGAGAACTTCCCCAACCTAGTAGGGCAGGCCAACATTCAAATTCAGGAAATACAGAGAACGCCACAAAGATACTCCTCCAGAAGAGCAACTCCAAGACACATAATTGCCAGATTCACCAAAGATGAAATGAAGGAAAAAATATTAAGGGCAGCCAGAGAGAAAGGTCGGGTTACCCACAAAGGGAAGCCCATCAGACTAACAGCAGATCTCTCGGCAGAAACTCTACAAGCCAGAAGAGAGTGGGGGCCGATATTCAACATTCTTAAAGAAAAGAATTTTAAAACCAGAATTTCATATCCAGCCAAACTAAGTTTCATAAGTGAAGGAGAAATAAAATCCTTTACAGATAAGCAAATGCTTAGAGATTTTGTCACCACCAGGCCTGCCTTACAAGAGACCCTGAAGGAAGCCCTAAACATGGAAAGGAACAACCGGTACCAGCCATTGCAAAAACATGTCAAAATGTAAAGACCATCGAGGCTAGGAAGAAACTGCATCAACTAACGAGCAAAATAACCAGTTAATATCATAATGGCAGGATCAAGTTCACACATAACAATATTAACCTTAAATGTAAATGGACTAAATGCTCCAATTAAAAGACACAGACTGGCAAACTGGATAAAGAGTCAAGACCCATCAGTCTGCTGTATTCAGGAGACCCATCTCACATGCAGAGACATACATAGGCTCAAAATAAAGGGATGGAGGAAGATCTACCAAGCAAATGGAGAACAAAAAAAAAGCAGGGGTTGCAATCCTAGTCTCTGATAAAATAGACTTTAAACCATCAAAGATCAAAAGAGACAAAGAAGGCCATTACATAATGGTAAAGGGATCAATTCAACAGGAAGAGCTAACTATCTTAAATATATATGCACCCAATACAGGAGCACTCAGATTCATAAAGCAAGTCCTTAGAGACTTACAAAGAGACTTAGACTCCCATACAATAATAATGGGAGACTTCAACACTCCATTGTCAACATTAGACAGATCAACGAGACAGAAAGTTAACAAGGATATCCAGGAATTGAACTCATCTCTGCACCAAGCGGACCTAATAGACATCTATAGAACTCTCCACCCCAAATCAACAGAATATACATTCTTCTCGGCACAACATCGCACTTATTCCAAAATTGACCACATAATTGGAAGTAAAGCACTCCTTAGCAAATGTAAAAGAACAGAAATTATAACAAACTGTCTCTCAGACCACAGTGCAATCCAACTAGAACTCAGGACTAAGAAACTCAATCAAAACTCCTCAACTACATGGAAACTGAACAACCTGCTCCTGAATGACTACTGGGTACATAACGAAATGAAGGCAGAAATAAAGATGTTCTTTGAAACCAATGAGAACAAAGACACAACATACCAGAATCTCTGGGACACTTTTAAAGCAGTGTGTAGAGGGAAATTTACAGCACTAAATGCCCACAAGAGAAAGCTGGAAAGATCTAAAATTGACACTCTAACATCACAATTAAAAGAACTCGAGAAGCAAGAGCAAACACATTCAAAAGCTAGCAGAAGGCAAGAAATAACTAAGATCAGAAAAGAACTGAAGGAGATAGAGACACAAAAAAAACTCCAAAAAATCAATGAATCCAGGAGTTCGTTTTTTGAAAAAATCAACAAAATTGACAGACCACTAGCAAGACTAATAAAGAAGAAAAGAGAGAAGAATCAAATAGATGCAACAAAAAAATGATAAAGGGGATATCACCACTGACCCCACAAAAATACAAACTACCATCAGAGAATACTATAAACACCTCTATGCAAATAAACTAGAAAATCTAGAAGAAATGGATAATTTCCCGGACACTTACACTCTTCCAAGACTAAACCAGGAAGAAGTTGAATCCCTGAATAGACCAATAGCAGGCTCTGAAATTGAGGCAATAATTAATAGCCTACCAACCAAAAAAATCCAGGACCAGATGGATTCACAGCTGAATTCTACCAGAGGTACAAGGAGGAGCTGGTACCATTCCTTCTGAAACTATTCCAATCAATAGAAAAAGAGGGAATCCTCCCTAACTCATTTTATGAGGCCAACATCATCCTGATACCAAAGCCTGGCAGAGACACAACAAAAAAAGAGAATTTTAGACCAATATCCCTGATGAACATTGATGCAAAAATCCTCAATAAAATACTGGCAAACCGGATTCAGCAGCACATCAAAAAGCTTATCCACCATGATCAAGTGGGCTTCATCCCTGGGATGCAAGGCTGATTCAACATTCGCAAATCAATAAACGTAATCCAGCATATAAACAGAACCAAAGACAAGAACCACATGATTATCTCAATAGATACAGAAAAGGCTTTTGACAAAATTCAACAGCCCTTCATGCTAAAAACGCTCAATAAATTCGGTATTGATGGAACGTACCTCAAAATAATAAGAGCTATTTATGACAAACCCACAGCCAATATCATACTGAATGGGCAAAAACTGGAAAAATTCCCTTTGAAAACTGGCACAAGACAGGGATGCCCTCTCTCACCACTCCTATTCAACATAGTGTTGCAAGTTCTGGCTAGGGCAATCAGGCAAGGGAAAGAAATAAAGGGTATCCAGTTAGGAAAAGAAGAAGTCAAATTGTCCCTTTTTGCAGATGACATGATTGTATATTTAGAAAACCCCATTGTCTCAGCACAAAATCTCCTTAAGCTGATAAGAAACTTCAGCAAAGTCTCAGGATACAAAATTAATGTGCAAAAATCACAAGCATTCTTATACACCAGTAACAGACAAACAGAGAGCCAAATCAGGAATGAACTTCCATTCACAATTGCTTCAAAGAGAATAAAATACCTAGGAATACAACTTACAAGGGATGTAAAGGACCTCTTCAAGGAGAACTACAAACCACTGCTCAGTGAAATCAAAGAGGACACAAAGAAATGGAAGAACATACCATGCTCATGGATAGGAAGAATCAATATCATGAAAATGGCCATACTGCCCAAGGTTATTTATAGATTCAATGCCATCCCCATCAAGCTACCAATGAGTTTCTTCACAGAATTGGAAAAAACTGCTTTAAAGTTCATATGGAACCAAAAAAGAGCCCGCATTGCCAAGACAATCCTAAGTCAAAAGAACAAAGCTGGAGGCATCATGCTACCTGACTTCAAACTATACTACAAGGCTACAGTAACCAAAACAGCATGGTACTGGTACCAAAACAGAGATATAGACCAATGGAACAGAACAGAGTCCTCAGAAATAATACCACACATCTACAGCCATCTGATCTTTGACAAACCTGAGAGAAACAAGAAATGGGGAAAGGATTCCCTATTTAATAAATGGTGCTGGGAAAATTGGCTAGCCATAAGTAGAAAGCTGAACCTGGATCCTTTCCTTACTCCTTATACGAAAATTAATTCAAGATGGATTAGAAACTTAAATGTTAGACGTAATAACCATAGAAACCCTAGAAGAAAACCCAGGTAGTACCATTCAGGACATAGGCATGGGCAAGGACGTCATGTCTAAAACACCAAAAGCAATGGCAGCAAAAGCCAAAATTGACAAATGGGATCTAATTAAACTAAAGAGCTTCTGCACAGCAAAAGAAACTACCATCAGAGTGAACAGGCAACCTACAGAATGGGAGAACATTTTTGCAATCTACTCATCTGACAAAGGGCTAATATCCAGAACCTACAAAGAACTCAAACAAATTTACAAGAAAAAAACAAACAATCCCATCAAAAAGTGGGCAAAGGATATGAACAGACATTTCTCAAAAGAAGACATTCATACAGCCAACAGACACATGAAAAAATGCTCATCATCACTGGCCATCAGAGAAATGCAAATCAAAACCACAATGAGATACCATCTCACACCAGTTAGAATGGCAATCATTCAAAAGTCAGGAAACAACAGGTGCTGGAGAGGATGTGGAGAAATAGGAACACTTTTACACTGTTGGTGGGATTGTAAACTAGTTCAACCATTATGGAAAACAGTATGGCGATTCCTCAAGGATCTAGAACTAGATGTACCATATGACCCAGCCATCCCACTACTGGGTATATACCCAAAGGATTATAAATCATGCTGCTATAAAGACACATGCACACGTATGTTTATTGTGGCACTATTCACAATAGCAAAGACTTGGAATCAACCCAAATGTCCATCTGTGACAGACTGGATTAAGAAAATGTGGCACATATACACCATGGAATATTATGCAGCCATAAAAAAGGATGAGTTTGCGTCCTTTGTAGGGACATGGATGCAGCTGGAAACCATCATTCTTAGCAAACTATCACAAGAACAGAAAACCAAACACCGCATGTTCTCACTCATAGGTGGGAGCTGAACAATGAGATCACTTGGACTCGGGAAGGGGAACATCACACATCGGGGTCTATCATGGGGAGGGGGGAGGGGGGAGGGATTGCATTGGGAGTTATACCTGATATAAATGATGAATTGATGGGTGCTGATGAGTTGATGGGTGCAGCACACCAACATGGCACAAGTATACATATGTAACAAACTTGAATGTTATGCACATGTACCCTAGAACTTAAAGTATAATTAAAAAAAAAAAGAAAAAAAAATGAGATCAAGTGGGGTTGTTCTCTAGCAACATTTTTTGGTCATGAAACTATGGTAACATTGGCCCTATTAATGCTTTTGGGGATTCTGAAATCTACTCAGCTACCTACTTCTCACTATTTCTTAGAGTTGCTCCTTCTCTATCATTCTCCATCTGTATTAACTGAAGAAGTAAAAGTTGGAAGAATCATCTTTTGTCCTAGACTGCAGTTGTGTTGAATCTGCCCTGAATGGAATACTGGGCTAGGAGAGCCAGGCCCAGCTCTGTTATTAAGTATGGTAGGACAGACATCTCAGTCACACAGTTTCTCTTGTACATGCCCACCATAACAGGTACTGGAGGTTGACTCTGAAGGCCATTCTAGCAGCCACTGGCAGTGCTTTTCCAGGTTGCTGCCCGCAACCAAGGACTCAAGGCAGGGAAGACACAAGATCCAGAGTATTTTAGAAGGGGGCACTGCCTCTTGTTACGCACAAGGTCAATGAGTTTTCACTGAGGTAGGCCTGGCAGCTCCTAGGAGCTTCCATTGTGAAGTGGCAACACATAGGTCATCTGGGTGTGACTGCACAAGTCAAAGCCATTAATTGACCCTCATAACAGCAGGAGGGGGTATAGCTCAGGGGTGGAGCACTGGACTGCAGACCAAGAGGCCCCCAGTTCAATTCCAGACACCCCCTCTGCATTTTCTATTTTGACATTTGTAGAAAGTAAAAAGTTTTGTTTTCAAAGTTTCTCTTTTTATTAAATAATAAATCATGAGTGTTAAAAGTAATAGTTTCTTTTAAAAACTAACTTCTTTCAAGCCTGTTTGCTTTGTGCTGATAACTCTTTATTAAGCCTTATCTTATGTAGCTGTTACACATAAAAGAATAAGTATATTCTGTTTTGTACTTTAACCAAGATATTTGTGCTAAACATGCTTACAAGCATGTTCTAGCTTACATCCTATGTCCCTTCCTCATTAAAGAATATTATTACTTTTCTAAGTCTTTTCATAAGCAACTTCCTCTTTTCCTTTCTTCTCCATTACTTTTACCTATTTAAAAAGGTTTTAAATTGTTAGCCAATCAAGTTTAGTTTAAATTATAAAGTCTAGCTCCAGCCAATAGAGACAAAACACAGTAGTAAAGACAAGCTACATAAAAGATAAAAATTGTTTCCCTCCATTGTTCAAGTGTACTCTGACTATTATTCCATCTGCAAAGAGCACCCTTTCTACAGAAAGTAAAATTGCCTTGCTGAGAAAACTTTTTGTCTAAATGCAAATTTTTCCTTGCAGTACTAAAAAACAAACATTTTATTTCTAAATAAACATTTTACTTATAACAAAATGGTGGCCTGTACAGGTACACATTCTCTTCCTCTCTCATGAAGACGTGCCCCGCTGCCTCATTGCAGGGGCCTCAGGGGTAAGGAATCAAGTCATACCTGGTGCAACGAATAAACCTAGACTCTCAGCAAGGCAGAAATAAACCAGCCGGCGACGTAGAGTAAAAGATCTTCACATATCACGTGGACCAGGTAACCTCATGCATGAGCCAAGGAAGGAAACACCAGAAGAGCTGGTAAAGTATTTCATTGGTGGTCAAGACCAAGGAAAGAAAAGCCGCAGGGCAGTGAAGCATTCCCTGGTTAAGATATACCATGGAAAGAGAAACCACATGGGCAATAAAGCATTCCTTAGTCAGGACTAAGGAAAGAAAAGCCGCAGGATGTGAGTGAAGTATTCCTTAGTCGGGGTGTCTTGGAGGTTAAAAAGAGGTGAAAAATCTCCATCGGGGAGATTGAACCTCACACAAACCTCTGGTAGTAGGAAAACATATTCAGAACTTCCCTTTCCCATCTTCTCAGGGGAAGAAAGAGGCTAAGTTCCACTCCCGCTGGCCACTCCATAGGGGAAGGGGAAGGGGAAGGAGAGGGGAGAACAGCAGTGTGGGTGGCTGGCAGAGGCATGAAAAGACCAGCAGAGAGAGAAAGAGAAAGGCAGAGACAGAAAGCAAAAATCTTTTGGCAAAATTTTAAAGTTTTCTAGAAGAGGTGAAAGAAGAAAGACAGGGAACTCAGAAATGCAGAGAGAAAGAAAGCAAAGTGAGTACTTTAAAGGAGAAGGTCAAAGTAAGTATGTAAGGGCTGTGGATGTGAAGGTAAGGAGAAAATACAATGGCACCCTCTAGCCCAGTGTTAATGACTTGTGCAATTTATGCCAAGCATCTGCTGAGCCTCTGGGCCAGCGGCGGCCCGGGCCCAGACTGCGGCCATGCAAATCCCACCCAGCCCAAAAGACTAAGTAGAAAAGAAAAAGGAAATGGGATGACAGAGAAGGAGAGAGAGCAAATGAGAAAGAGAGAGACAGAGGGAGAGAATAAGTGATAGAGAGGCGGAAAGACAGGAGATTAGAGAAAGACACAGAAGGTGTGACCGGGGAAAGAAATAGTGTAAAAAGAAGTCAGAAAGTTGAGGCATGTCAAAGATGGTCTATGAAGGTCGTAAAAAAGTTATAATAGGGAATTTATGCAAGAAATACTGTGTAATTTAAAATCAGGCATCCTAAATGTAAAACTATTAAAGAAACAGTTGATGTGCAAAGTATGTAAGGAAAGTAAAACATACTTTTACTAAAAGAATTATAAAGAGGCATAAAAATATGGATTTTTACCTACATTAAAAGGTTAAAAAAAGGTGCTAATGAAAATTCAAAAAGAAAATAAATATTACTAAACCAAAGAGAAATATTATCCAAACCCCTTATAAGGGAAATCTTGCTCCATCTACATCACAAAACCCATTAAGAGCCCTCCAGCACAAAGTTAATAACAAGTTTCCACCTCCAGCGGCTCCTACAGAGGCTGCAGCACAAGCTGATGAGGGGACCTAACCTTGAACAGACATTTCCTGTACAGGGGAGGGGGCCAAGTGGCCGTTAGACAGCGCAGCCCTGCCCAAGGCCAGGGGCCAGACAGTGAGGACTCCAGCAGGAGCAAAGTCTGAGGGCGGCTGGGTGAGTCACAAAGCCCCTCAGACCCAAAGCTGCAACGCACAGGAGCAGTGAAGGCCACAGGGAGGTCGAGACCTTAAGAGGGGGCAGGGCTGTTGCAACCCCTAGGCAACGCTGAGCAGGGATGGAGCAAGGGGTGTCACCGTGGGGTCTTGGGCCCCAAGATACGCAGAGTTCTGACAAAATAAGGAGCCCCAGAGAGTCTCTCAGAGACAACATAAGTAAAAATAAAAAAAGAAAATTTCTCAGCAAAAAGGCACTAGAGACGATAAAATCAAAGACGCCTATAAATTGCCTTACTTATATTCCACTGCTAATGTCCTCACATTTAAAACAAAAAAAAAATCAGTTGTCCAGAAATTATATACTTAGTTTATCTTCTACGTTTCCCTTCCCTCAGAACTAAAAGTCTTTTAACACAAGTACTACCCCTAAAATTTCTGGTAAACCTGCACCAGCCTGGAGACCATGTCAAAAGAAAAACATAAAAACAAAAAAACTCAAGCCAGCCTGGGGAGGACCCTACCTCATGGTGCTAACCACTGAGACTGCCATTTGCACAGCAGAAAAAAGACGGACACAACATACCCAAGTCAAGAAAGCATCATCACCGTCGGAATCATGAGCCATTGCTCCAAGGTCAAGCCCTATCAAATTAAAGCTAAGAAAAACTCAATCTATCTTTTCTTTTTCTTTTCTTCCCTTTACTCCCCATCTTGTTATTAATGTAACCAGATCTAACTCACCTCAAGTTACTACTTTTGATGCCGGTTTAGTTATACCTTACAGAGATTTACATAACCAAAGACAGCTTACTACTTCAAAAAAATATCTTCGTCCCTCTTGGACTTCCTCGGATTGGGAAGACATAATGAGTTCCTGTAAGGATTTGTAGTATAAGAGCCAACATTTCAAAAAAAAAAATCCTAGAGAAAATTTTGAAATGCACTTTATTGCTAGTTCAACTTCTCCATCATCACTCCTCCCAAACACAGTGACAAAACCAAAGTCTCTATAGTAAAAGGAAATCTAAATCAAACCACAGCAATTAAAACAGGGTATCAAGATATAAATGCCTGGCTAAAATAGACTAAATATTCCATCTGCACTCTTAATAAAAGCAATTGTCATGCTTGTGTGCACGGTAGGCCAAAGGCCCAGGTTGTCCCCTTTCCACTCAGATGGTCCTCTACAACAAGACATGGACTACATGGTGGCTCCTTTTCAAAATCCTACAGCTTGGGATAGTGAACTGTGCCAAACTCTCTCTCTGCTATTTCCTGAGGTGCAGTACCCTGTGGGTCAGCCGCCAAGGGCCATCCAGTCTCCATCTTCCAAGACCAATTTTATCTCGTGTCTCCAACAACAAGAGAATAATTTGGCGTTCCTTAGAGACTAAACAGGATGCAGTGAGGTCAAGCACTTCCAAGAGCTGACTCATCAGTATGCCCTTATTCATCCCGAGGCAGATGTATAGCAGTATTGTAGAACACCTTTACTAGACACCCTGCCAAATAATTAGAGCAGTACTTGTGCTAGTTCAATTAACTACGCTTTTACCCTGGCATTTCATCAACCAAAAAAACTTTTTCTTTTAAAAACTCAAGCAAAACAGCTAAGCCAAGACATGTTAAGAAAGTTTAAAGAGAAAAAAAACTATAAAATCAAGAGGACCGAACTGTAGAAAGTAAAAAGTTTCCTCTTCAAAGTTTCCCTCCTTATTAAAGAATAAATCCTAAGTGTTAAAAATAATAGTTTATTTTAAAAACTAACTTCCTTCAAGCCTCCTTGCTTTCTGCTAATAACTCTTTATTAAGCCTAATCCTATGTAGCGGTTAGATAAAAAAGAGTAAGTACATTCTATGTTCTTGTACTTTAACCAAGATATTTGTGCTAAACATGCTTACAAGCATGTTCCAGCTTGCAGCCTATGCCCCTTCCTTATTTAAGAATGTTGTTACTTTTCTAATATTTCATAAGCAACTTCCTCTTTTCCTTTCTTCTCCATTACTTTTACCTATTTAAAAAAGTTTTAAATCGTAAGCCAATCAAGTTCAGCTTAAATTATAAAGTCTAGCTGCAGCCAATAGAGACAAAACACAGTAGCAAAGACAAGCTACGTAAAAGATAAAAATTGCTTCCTTCCATTGTTCAAGTGTGCTCTGGTCATTATTCCATCTGCAAAGAGGACCCTTTCTACAGAAAGTAAAATTGCCTTACTGAGAATACTTTTTGTCTGAATGCAAATTTTTCCTTGCAGTACCAAAAAACGAACATTCTATTTCTAAATAAACATTTTACTTTATAACAACATTTTAAATGGGTGTCTACCCTACGTTTTAACTTCTCCCTTATTAGACACTAGGGTAAAGGTTTCATTTTTTTCTGAAATCAGCAAATGCTGAGGGTAGAAAGTGGTGGTTCTTAACCCCAGATATAAATTAGAATCACTTGAAGAGTCCGTAAAAGTGCGATTTCCCAGGCCCCACCACAGATCAATTAAATCAGAACATCTAGGGTGGGGCCCAGGCATGGTGAAAGCTCCCCAGGAGGCTCTAGACTGTAGCTAAGGGCAAGACCCCACTTTAGCAGAGCTTCCAAGAAGCCTCCTTAGCCCAAGTCTCCTTCTTCCCACTCTGCCTCTTCTTATTCATCCTTAGGTGAACCCCAAATATCTAGAGAAAGGTCTCAGTTAATTAGGAAAGTGTATTTTGCCAAGGCTGCAGATGCCTGTCTGTGACACTGCCTCAGGGGGTCCTGACAACCTGTTCCAAAGATGGTAGGGTCACAGCTTGGTTTTATACATTTTAGGGACACATGAGCTATCAATCAATATGTGTAAGATGTACACTCATTCGTTCGGAAAGGTAGGACAATGCCAGGCGCAGGTGGGACAACTGGAAGCTGGGAGGGGGCTTCCAGGTCATAGGTAGAGAAGAGACAAACGGTTGCATTCTTTTGCATTTCTGATGAGCTTCTCTAAAAGAGGCAATCTGAAACAGATTTATCTCATAATCAGAGGGGTGACTTTGAATAAAATAGGAGGCAGGTTTGCCCTAAACAGTTCCCAGCTGGACTTTTCCCTTTAGCTGAGTGATTTGGGCCCCCCAAGATTGATTTTCCTTTAACACTTATGTGGACAGCACTTAAAACTGGACCAGGCCGGGCGCGGTGGCTCAAGCCTGTAATCCCAGCACTTTGGGAGGCCGAGACGGGCGGATCACAAGGTCAGGAGATCGAGACCATCCTGGCGAACACAGTGAAACCCCGTCTCTACTAAAAATACAAAAAACTAGCCGGGTGACGAGGCGGGCGCCTGTAGTCCCAGCTACTTGGGAGGCTGAGGCAGGAGAATGGCGGGAACCCGGGAGGCGGAGCTTGCAGTGAGCTGAGATCCGGCCACTGCACTCCAGCCTGGACGACAGAGCAAGACTCCGCCTCAAAAAAAAAAAAAAAAAAAAAAAAAAAAAAAAAAAAACTGGACCAGAACAGCATCTTGCAGGAACAAATGCTGTTTCAACATTTCCTAGTTGTCTTAATTTTTCCTCTTTTTGATCTAGACACTCTCTCTGGGTTGGGATGGTATTGGTCTTCTATTTCCAAGACAAACCACCAGGATCTACAGCTCAATGAGTAAGCCCTTATAAGGCCAAGAGAGTTTGCAGAAGATGAAATGTCAACATGTTAAAGTATAAGTAAAGTTCTACGTTGCGTTCAGATGTTCCAATTATCAAAGGCAATTTTACGTCATAGTTATAAGCTTTAAAAGCAAACTTCTGCAGAAGGGATCACTGAATTATATCAACCATCTCAAAAACTAGAGGATGTCATGGCATTCTATGCTTTAGAGAACAAACAGCTTTTTTTTTTTTTATACAAATCTTAAAATTCATGGAGGTTCAGCTATACAGCATAGAATTCAGAAGCACAATTCATGATTTTTAGTATCCCTTATACTAATCATGTTTTATGAACCTTTTAAAAAACTACCTAAAATACATTTAATAATTCTTCAGATTTATGTAAACAATGTAAGTTTATACTTTAGATAGGCTAAAAACAAGTTCTTGTAATAAAACTACTTGAAAGCAGGAAAGTCTTACTATCTTTACATTGAATGGCAGGAAAACACATCAGAGAGGCAGGCATTGAAGACAGAGCCTGGTCAAGTGTAGTGTCACTTGAGGCGCTAATGTGATCATTTAGCAAACGGTGCTTTGCTCTACTCCCCTGAGTCGAAAATATTCTGTATCCTGTGACTTTCCTTATTAGTATAAGACGTAGTGGCCTGAAAAACAGAACTTCTTTTATTTTCAGTGACGTGTTTCATAATTTCCTATTCATTAAAGCGGATTCCTTTTAACAAGAGATGTGAACTCTTTATTTAGTATTTTTTTTCCCTCCAAAAAGTGGCATTGGTAACTCAAAGGATAAATGCTAGAGGGGATGGACACCCCATTCCCCACGGTGAGCTTATTTCACATTGCATGCCTGTTTCCCAATAGCTCATGTACCCCATCAATATATATACCGACTATGTACCTATAAACACTTAAATTTTTAAGAAGTACCTTTTGCTGTTCCAGTTTCACACTTAGCACGTTGGCCTAGAACTTGGGTACTTGCCCCTTTCCTGTCCCTACCCTCCAGTGCCTTCTGTTAGTAGAAATGGTGTCTTGGGGCAGCCTCCTTCCTGTATCCCCATTACTGTTTCAGCTCCTCCACCCAAGCCCACCAGCTCTCCAGCTACTCTATAAACAGTCTTCTTCCACCTTAAGCTTTCCCTGCAAGTCTGCCTTTTTATCCATCCGTGTACACTCGAAGGTCAGCTTTCCCCTAAAGCCATCTCTGCCCTTCAACTTCCAGAACAGACGGTGGGGTCACCTTCTCAACTTCATTCTCCATGCTGTCTCTAAGCCCCAGCTCCTCTGCCATCCCTCCATGCTTCTCCTCTCTCAAAGCCATCTCCTTCCACCACTCTCTCACCATTCATGTCTTCTCTGATATTTTACACAGAAACACTGGACATTTTTAGAACCAGACTAACAACCCTATTTTCCTCTCCACCCTCTCCTTTTGTCCTCAGGAATGTCAAACACCATGACAATGTGCTTCCAATGCTAAGGCCTCCCAATGCTAAGAGACTTCCTTCTTCATGGTTCTACAAATGTTCACAAACTCTACTCACTGCAGCTCTCAAGGTGTGTGGTGAGACAGAGATTCAACATTTTCCACCAGTGTCTTCTACCCTGCTTCTTATTTATCAGCTGAGCACACAGCTTCCTGGAAGGAAAACTGCATTTCCCAGACCCTCTTGGAGCTGTGAGGCCACAGGCACAAGGCTGGTCGATGAGATGCAGGTGAAAGTGATGGGTGTACTAATAGGAAAGACTTGTCTTTTCCATCTTCCTGCTGCCTGGGAGGTCGATGAGATGCTGATGTGAGTGACGGCATGCTGGGATGAAAGCCAAGCCAGCCAGACAGCTAGAAAAAACTCCGGTTCTTGACCCTATGGAAAGCCATGCCTGGACCACCTAGCTGTGGACTTCTAAGTGGCAGATAAGGAAGCTTCTGGTTTGTTTGATGCTTCTGGTTTTACTTTAATCATTCAGTATTCATAGCCAAATGTGATCACTCAAACTACTCTCTTTCAAGATCTTAGAATCAGAAAAGTCCTTTAATGACACCTCTTCTGATGTTTACCTTTTCTCCTTACTGTGCCTCTCTGCTAATGAGCAATAATTCTACTCCTTTCTAATTCACCTCTTCTTCACTTCCCACCACGCCTGGTTCACACTTTGCCCTTCTTCCCAAGTGATGATTCCCAGCCTACCTCCTTGATTCTCTTTGGATGACCTGTTTTCTACCTGAGAAGACCGAGGTATAGAGTCCCCTCAGCAGCCTCTGCTTCTGTGCATCTTCACCTTCTCCTCATCCCCTCCAGGGTAGGAGACAAAGCCGGTTTTAACCAATTCCCTGCCAATGGATATTTAGATGGTCTCCAGTATTTTGCTGTGAGGAATTAAAAAACCACTATCGTGAATCTCCATATACATGTGTCTGAAGTATCTATTCCTATAATATGCAATTATAGGAATATTTTCGAAGGATAAATTCCTGCAAGTGATGCTCTGTAGAGAATCATCTTTTCTTTTTTTTTTTTTTTTTAGGTTCGGGGTACATGTGCAGGTTTGTCACATAGGTAAACTCATGTCATGGAGGTTTGGTGTACAGATTATTTCATTAGCCACGTATTATGCATATGTATTATTTTCCAATCTTCTCTCCTTCCACCATCCACCCTCAGGTAGGTGCCAGTGTGTGGTGTTCCCCTCTCTGTGTCCGTGTGTTGTCATCATTTATTTCCCACTTGTGAGAACATGCAGTATTTGATTTTCTGTTCTTGTGTTAGTTGCTAAGGCTAGCGCCCTGCAGGTCCATCCATGTTGCTCCAAAGGAAATGATCTCATTCTTTTTTATGGCTACATAGTATTCCATGAATATGTGCCACATTTTTAAAAAACTAAGTATTATTTTTTGAGTATTTTTTTTTTTTTTTTTTTTTTTTTTTTTTACAAAAGCAATTTGCTTTTTACTTGACAAATTATCATGAACAGTATTCTATGTCAAACACAAGTCTCCAGACACAGGCTCTGGTCTCCTTTCAGTGCCGGGGAGGGTGGTGTCACCTAGTTACAGTTCTGTCCCCAGCCTAGCACACCTCACATGATGCTCAACAATTGCTACTGTCTAAGAGAATTATCTGGATGACTTGAAGGGTCTCTCCATTTACAAAGGTCAACAAGGCCTCCAGGGTGTTCTTAGCCAGGTACACACAGAAGTGATGGAGAAAGAAGTATCAGTGATAGGAGTGAGCCCAGAATTCAGAGAAACAGAACTGGCTTAGACATCCAATCCAGCAGTGCTGAGTCTTGCTCTTGCTGTGCTGACACATCAAAAGGGTGTTAATTACACTATCTGCCTACAACCAGGGGGTATAGCTCAGGGGTAGAGCATTTGACTGCAGATCAAGAGGTCCCTGGTTCAAATCCAGGTGCCCCCTACACCGGTGTACTTTTAATCACCAAAGTGGGTCCTAGGTCATAAGCTCCTCCCAACCCACCCTGGGCAAAAAATGACACAGCCTATCTAATCTCTGACCCACAGCATCTCTGAAGTGCAGACTCAATAACCCTCAGGTGATCTTATGGGCTTTAAAGTTTGTAGGGCACACCTGTCTCCTGCAGCCCGCTGGGTACCACTCCAGCACTTTTGCAGAGTTCTCCAGAATCTCCCCAGGCACATCCATGTGATCCGCAAGAGAGGGCTGGGCCATGTCTCTAAGTCCTGCTGTATTCTCCACAGCACCCAGCTTCCACTGTGGCACAGGAGTACCTGAACCAGCCACAGTCTCATGCCTACCTCCAATGGGCATGAGAAATCTAATGAGCTTAGATTTTTGAGCTTAGAGTGCTGCACCCTGGACTTTGGCTCTGTGCCCTCAGGTTCTGGATTTCCAATCTGGGGCTGCTGCAGACTCACACCCTGGCCTACCCAGACCAAGGACTGGGGGAGAGCAGGATTCTGGGAGGTTCTGTGAGACTATGGGCAGGGAGCGAGATGATGGAGGAAGTCAGCTGGGACTTCCCAGAGGACTGACCTGATCCCATCAGCCTCTTCTCTCTCCTTCATGCAGACAGATACAGATCATGGGCTCCAGCAAGGAAAAGTAGGCTGGAGTCAGATTCCAAAATCGGTAAATAAAAATAAGAATAGGTAAATGGTACCCTGATTGGAAACTTTTGGTCTGTCCTTTAAGGCTCATCTCATTATTATGTGATGAAAACCTTGCAGTCTGTAGTCTTTTGGGTGAGAGGAGCACACCATGGGTAGTAACTGTGGTCTCTCAAGCCCCCTCTGATGGTGGTGGTAGCTGAACAAAGCAAGATGCAGGATGTGGTCCTTTCTGGAATATTCTAAATGTTCCCAAAAATACCAAACCTCCAGGAGCTTCACAGATGCAGCAGAGCCACCAATAGTCCCAAAATTATGTGGATATTTCCCACTCCTTAATGCAGTTTCCAGGCAAATGGCTGAAGGGCCTATTAGGGGAAATCTGGCAGGAAGATTCACAGTCCATGACTGGGTATTGTGGTAGAGTTCTTTTCTCAAGCTTGGCTTTCTTGTCATCAGGGGAGGCAGGTTCTTTGAGCAGATTCAGACCGGGGGAATGGGTCAGAGGCCAGGAACCTCCATTGTGCCCGTTATGGTGGTAGCTCAGACCTACACATCCAGGGGACCACGATGGCTCCCCATTCTCAGGCCTAAAATCCTCACCACTGATGAGTCACAGCCAAGACCTGTGTGGCACAGACCATGGAATAACATTTCGCGGTAAAGTATCACAGTGCTTGGCCTCTGATACCCTAGGATCCTCCTAGCCCCACTGAAATCAGGGGCTCCCTTTCCGCTATCATCCCTCCCACCAGCATTTCTGTCTACAGAGAACAGCTACCATAATTCTTTTTACGAATGTAGACGCTCCACACACCTATGTATTTTTCAAGCCAGGGCAAGTCATGTATGATAAATCCACTCCAGCTTACCTACCCCCTGAAGCCTATGGATTCTTTCTACATTACAGCAAGAAATTCCTAGTATCTCAAATGCATTTACAATTGGCCTCCTGTGGCCGGGCGCAGTGGTGCACGCCTGTAATCCCAGCACTTTGGGAGGCCGAGGCGGGCAGATCACGAGGTCAGAAGATCGAGACTATCCCAGCTAATGTGGTGAAACTCCGTCTCTACTAAAAATACAAAAAATTAGCTGGGTGTGGTGGCGGGTGCCTATAGTCCCAGCTACTCAGGAGGCTGAGGCAGAAGAATGGTGGGAACCTGGGAGGCGGAGCTTCAGTCCACGTGGAATGGATCATACAGGGTGACACATGAGCTATTTGCTTTGTTTAAACTGGTAGGACCAGTCATCCTGCCCAGAGGTCACTTATAATCTGGGAACTACAAATTGGTCCTGATGGGACTGCAGGCAAAACTTACTCAACTTTTCTACAGACTGATATGGGCTTCTGGATTTCTATCCCCTCAAACTGCGTAGATTTTCATTACCTTCAAGTTTAATGAGGCCAGATTCCCAATCCACATTCCTTTCATATTTCTGTAATCATTTATTATACATCCCTGGTACCAGCAAGGGCACTATGATTTCTAAAGAAGATGTCATATAAGGTGAGTGGAGACACAGAGGGCAATTGCTGACAGGATGACGAGGAGTTCACGCACTTCAGAGAAGCCTGCAGAGCCAGGCTCATCAAATAGGCAGGACCTCAGCCCACCCTGGCTAGGGAGCCGCCACTGCTACCACAACAGACACTGGCTGCAGCCTCTGGCCCTACTGCCATTGCCAGAGCTCTGCCATCTCCAGAATGAATTCCAAATTCACCCTGCCTCTATGTAGGATTTAATCTACATTCATGGTCTTGTTTAGGGGAATATAATTGGCCAAACTGAAGCCATTCCCAATTGTGATGGTTAATTTTATGTGTCAGCAGGGCACAGTGGCTCATGCCTGTAATTCCAGCAGTTTGGTAGGCTGAGGCATGCAGATCGCTGAAGCCCAGAAGTTTGAGACCAGCCTGGGCAACATGGCAGAAATCCCATCTCTACAAAAAATACAAAAATTAGCTGGGCGTGGTGGTGCGCACCTGTCCCAGCTACTCCGGAGGTTGTGGTGGGAGGATCTCTTGAGCCCAGTAGACGAAGGCTGTGGTGAGTGGAGATAGTGCCACTGCACTCCAGCTTGGGTGGTAGAGGGAGGCTCTGTCTGCCTCAACAAATTTTCTTCTTTAAATGTGTCAACTTGGCTAGGCCATGGTGGCCCGATATTTGTCCATACCAATCTGGATGTTGCTGTAAAAGTATTTTTTAGATATGATTAACATTCAATCTACAGACTTTGAGTAAAGCAGATTACCCTCCAAAATGTGGGTGGGCATCATCCAATCAGATGAAAACCTAATGAGGAAAGGTCTGCTGTCCCCCAAGAAAGGAATTTTGTCTCCATGCTGTCTTCAGGCTGGAGCTGCAACCTCAACTCTTCCCTCCTTCTCCAGATTGCTGCCATGCCCTGAAGACATGACACTTGCCAGCCCCCACAATGGCATGATCCAGTTTCTTAAAATCTATGTGCACACACATGTGTGCACGTGCACACACAAACACAAGCCCCTATTGGTTCTGTTTTCTCTGAGGAACCCTGATTCACACACCAACATTCAGGGAGAGGACATATTTGACCTCGTACTTCCCTTAATCAGAGACAGAATCCTGTCTTCCACCAAGACTTACACAATTGTGAATTCCTCAAATGAAGAGGGTTGAGATGTGTAAGAAAAAAAGAGTTCTCCCCACACCTGTGGACAATGACTTAGCCATCAAGAAATTGGGTTTCTCTAGAGCTTCCGGTGTCAGGGGAGGCTTTCTAGTGAAGACCTGACCTGCACCCTCTCTCTCCTGCTTTTCAGAATGAATCCATGTGTTGAAGAAAGGCTAGGAATAGAACATCCTATCATGTTCAGTGACTGAAAACAGGGAGGGGGCACCTGGATTTGAACCAGGTACCTCTTGATCTGCAGTCAAATGCTCTACCCCTGAACTAAACTCCACTGCTTGGTAGATACTCCTCCTTACATATGTCACCCGTGTCGCCACACCCAAGGATGCTATGGTGCGCTGTAAATTGTATTCATTCCCAGCCAGCTTATGGAAAT
Organism: Rhinopithecus roxellana; assembly: GCF_007565055.1. Lineage (NCBI taxonomy): Eukaryota > Metazoa > Chordata > Mammalia > Primates > Cercopithecidae > Rhinopithecus > Rhinopithecus roxellana. The sequence goes on from NC_044554.1 coordinate 107,652,067, forward strand.
TGGCAACTCTACCACAACTGACTAGAGACTGCTCTTCTGGTCATGAGTTCACCCCTCCATTTCCCAGAGACCCTTCACTGGTCTAATGGTACTTTTCTACCCTGAAGCCACAACCTGAACTCCTTCAACTGTCTCCTCCCATTCCCTTACTCAGTACCTGATGGGCATAAGGGATGGGGGTTGGGGGAGAGGCAGGGGTAAGAATCAAGGCTGTATTAGTCAGGTATTTCCACAACAATGTGTCACAACAAATCATCCCAGAATTCGGCCGTATGAAACCATAAGCATGTACTCTCGTGCTCATAGGTCAGTAGCATGGATGCCAATCAGCTGATGTAGGCTGGGCTTGACCTGGTGTCTGCTTCAAGCTGTGGCTCCATCTGTGCTTGGTTTCTGTCTGAGCTGGGCTCAAGTCTGCCCATGTGTGTTCCTTCTACAATCCCAGCTGGAGGAGTAGCAGCTAGCAAGGGGACATTCTTCTTGTGACAGCAGAAATGCAAAGGGGGAGGCCCAACTATGCAAGCAGCTTTCAAGCCTCTGTTTGCATCACATGTGCTAACATCTCACTGATCAAAGCAAGTCAGCCCTAACTCAAGAGCAGGGAAGCAGGTTCCACCTCTAGTGGGAAGATCTGCAAAGTCTCATGGTGAAGGTCACAGATGCAAAAATAAGGGAAGATCCAGGGCCACTTCCAAGTGGTTCACTTGTGCCTTGTAACCCCCGAACCCCCAAGGCAGGTTGTTTCCTGCCTGCTTTGAAACGGAGGGATTGATTTGATCAGACCCACCTGCCCTGCTTGCTTTTTGTTCCTTGCTTCTTGTTATTATTTTCCTTTTTCCATGAAGCTGAAGGCCACTGTACCTGAAAGCCTCAATGCTGAATGCAGAAACTTAACTTTCACAGGAGGCTGTATAGATAACGTTCATAGGTCACATGGTGATGGTCACTTCAGTTGCTTTTCAGGCACTTGGGCCAGCTCCTGTCCAGCTAAAACTGGTTGAGACAACTGACTCTTCAGCTGGGTCTGTGCAAGTGCCTGAGGTGGCCTTTTGACATCAGAGGCCCAAAAACCTCACCCTCAAATCATGCTAATGCCACCATTTTCTGCGCATATGTCCTGTGAAATGTCATGAGCCTAGGTGTGATGGTATGTACCTGGAGTCCCAGCTAGAGAGCAGGCTAAGGTGGGATGGCTTGAGACTGTAGTGAGCTATGATCATGTCACTGCACTTCAGCCTGCATGACAGAGCAACACCTTGTCTCAAAAGAAGAAAAAAACAGGAGAGAAGAGAAGGAAGAAGGGAAGGAGGGAGGGAGTGAAGGAAGGGAAAGACAGAGCAATAGAGAAATGACTTTGGTCTTTGATGTTGGTGACCTTCGGATGGGGTTTTTGCGTGGTCCTCCTTTTTGTTTATGTTGATGCTATTGCTTTCGGTTTGTTAGTTTTCCTTCTAACAGGCCCCTCTTCAGCAGGTCTGCTAAGAGTTTGCTGGTGGTCCACTCCAGATGCTGTTTTCCTGGTTATCACCAGCAGAGGCTGCAGAACAGCAAAGACTGCTGACTGCTCCTTCCTCTGGAATCTTCATCCCAGAGGAGCACATGCCAGATGCCAGCCGGAGCTCTCCTGTATGAGGTGTCTGTCGATCCCTGGTGGGAGGTGTCTCCCCATCAGGAGGCACGGGGTTCAGGGACCCACTTGAGGAGGCAGTCTGTCCCTTAGCAGAGCTCGAGCACTGTGCTGGGAGATCCACTGCTCTCTTCAGAGCCGGCAGGCAAAAAAGTTTAAGTCTGTTGAAGCTGTACCCACAGCCACCCCTTTCCCCAGGTGCTCTGTCCCAGGGAGATGGGAGTTTTACCTACAAGGCCCTGAATGAGGCTACTGCCTTTCTTTCAGAGATACTCTGCCCAGAGGAGGAATCTAGAAAGGCAGTCTGGCTGCGGAGGCTTTGTGGCGCTGTGGTGGGCTCCAACCAGTCGAAACGTCCCATAAATTATAAAAATATATGTAACATTAAAAACAGTCATGCACTGGGAATGGAAGTATAGTTCAGGGTAGAGCTTTCCACACTGGCAGAGGAGTTTTCTGGCCAAAACCTGGAGGAGCTGTGTGGTCCTCAAGCTATGCTGTCTCCATGATGCTTCCCAGGACTACTCTCTGATCCATGTCAGAGGTGGGGAACTTCTCCAACTGTTTCATGAACTGGATTTAATGCAAAGATCCCAGACTGAGAGATATCTTTATGTGTCAGTATTGCATGTGTCTGAATTTGTGTCTCCAAACTGCTATTTTGTAAACAAGAAGAAATCAGACATGTAGACCTAAAGGCTGTTCCAGCAGTAAATGGGAACACTCCTCCCAGCTGCTCCCGTCACCACAGACTGAGGGAAAGCGGGGAGATGTGCAGGTATGTGAGCAGGGGCTAGGGTTTGGGAATCGGGGATGGACTTTTCTGGGGTGAGTTTGTGGTAAAATCAGTTGCTGGTCTTACTCTCTAAAAGCAAGCAGGAACTTTCAATGTGCTGTAGGACTGCTGGGTGTGATTACCACCATGAAAGGTGCTTATTAAACACTCATGACAAGTAGGGGGTATAGCTCAGGGGTAGAGCATTTGACTGCAGATCAAGAGGTCCCCAGTTCAAATCTGGGTGCCCCCTACTGCACTTTTTCTATTCATACAAGCTGTTATGTTCTTCACAGAAGCTGTTGGTCATATTCCAGTTTCTTTTCATCCATTCCACCTATGATTTTCCCTGGAACCGGAAGCTACAGCTCAGGCCTACCCAGCTGCACCCTGCCTGGATAACTTCTCATCTCTTCCAGCATCAGTTCCATGGGTATCCCTCATATTCTTGGTATCCAGCTCCTGCTCCCCCATACATGTAATTTCTCCAGCTGTCATGCAGAATGCATCTGGGTTTTTCCAGGGCAGACCAGAGAGTAGTACCACAGCAGGTTTCCCAGAAACAGACAGGGAATGGTATCCCAAGTTATCACCCTCCTGGCTCCTTCCCACAGCAGCAGTTTGTGCACTGGAGTGGTGGCCAGACCTGGGGAGACACATCACAGCACGCAGCGTTTCCATATAGGGCAGATATTTCCCCCTGGAGAATTGGTTTCTCCCACGCCAGAGCTCACTCACACCCTTGCTTCAACCTTGTAGGCCAAAAGCCTGGCTCAGCTACTCTAACAAGGGAGATAGAGGTTCTGCAGTGCTGCCCCTGCAGACCCAACTCCTGTAGCTCTGCGGCTGCAGTTGAATTTCAGCCCACTCTGTGACTGTGGCCCAAGGCTTGGAGGTAGGGGATTAGACTCAAGAGTCTGTTCGTATGAGATGATTTGGAATTCCAACTTTGTTCTGTGGGCCACAGGGAGTCCTGTGTGCTGCAATGAAGAACCAGGTCAAGTCCTTTGTCTAAGCAGGTCATTTAGGAGACATAACACATACTGGTTTGGGGGTTTGCCAAAAGACAAGGACAGGAACTGGTGTTACTTTTTGAACGCTTACTATGCACTACTATGTGCTAATATCATGCTAGGCAGTTTATCATCAGTTATATTTGTCCACTCTGTCTTCACTGCCGGAAAAAGGGAGCTAGGCTGGGAGCTTGGGTCAGAGTCTGTGGACTGTTTTGGAGACCAGTGGCCAGCTCTTGGGTTAACCCCAAAAAACAATGGGAAATGACTGGGGGTTCTGCAGGCAGCTTCCATCCTTTTCTCCTGTTCATGGCTCCACCCAGGGACAGGCCTGGTGAGCTGCAGAGCTGAGGGAAGGTGTCTAGCTGTGAATCAGATCTGGCAGCTTCCAGAAAGTCAGTCCTGGAGCGAAGCCATCATTTAATTTCACAAAGCTGAGTGCTCCCATACTGATAAAATATATTAACTAGTTAACCTCAGTGTGCCATGGGGGCATAGCTCAGGGCTACAGCTTTTGACTGTAGAGCAAGGGGTCCCTGATTCAGATCCAGGTTCTCATTCTTTTCTTTATGTTCAATTTTGGTAGCTAACTTTATCCACATACATCTTAGATTGGCATGGGCCACACAGAGCATGGGGTCACCTTCTCAGCCTCATTCTCCACATTGCCCCCAAACCCCAACTCCTCCACCATCCCTCCATTCTTCTGCTCTCTCAAAGCCATCTCCTTTCACCACTCTCTCCTCTCACCATTCATGTCTTCTCTGATATACGGGACTCCACAAACAGTGGACACTTTCAGAACCAGGCTAATAATCCTATTTTCCTCACCTCCCTCTCCTTCTGTCCTCAGGAATGTCAGACACCATGGCAATGTGCTTCCAATGCTAAGGCCTCCCGAGATTTCCATTCTGCTGCCTCTACAAATGTTCACAAACTCCACTCACTGTGGCTCTCAAGGAGTGTGGTGAGGCAGAGTCAGCGTTTTCCACCCGTGTCTTTTACCTTGCTTCTTGAGGCAGGAGAATCGCTTGAACCCGGGAGGTGGAGGTTGCAGTAAGCCAAGATCTTGCCATTGCACTCCAGCCAGGACAACAAGAGCAAAACTCCGTCCCCGACGCAAAAACAACCAACAAACAAAAAAAACCTTTCTCTTACTACAACTTCCTCAAACATAGTTTACTATGACATCCGTATTCCCATTGCCAATGCTCATTCCCTAAAGAAGTTACATTGCTTTTCAGAGAGCTTCTCTCTGCCTGTGATTTAGATTGACACCACCTTTTATTGGTTTCTTTGCTTTCTCTGTCTGACTTCCCACTCCCCACTGGTGTTTCCTGAACTTATCTTCCAAATTAACTACTTGTTCTTACATTTTAGTTTCAGAGTCTCTTTCTAAGAAATCTAAACCAAGACAACAGATTAAAGGAGAAAAATCACGTCATTCAAGTAGATGAAGAAAAACATCCAATCAAATCCAACACACCTTCATGATTTTAAAAAAATTCTTGGCAAGCGAGGACAAATATTCTACCTTCTTAATATGCTACTAGCTGCCTACCTAACATATAAAAAGAAAGATTATTAAACGGTGGGGTGATGAAAGCTTTGAATTGAAAACTGAAAGACAAAAATATTCTTAAATAAAAGGGAAATGGAAACTGAATTGAGGAGCAAAAGACTCTAAAAAAATCACCAAATATGTTTTTTAAATGAATCAACTAAGACACTCCAGAAATGAAAAAAAGTATCAACATCTTCCTTTTTATTTACTTTAACCTGAAATATAACTTACATAAGGTACAGAAATCTTTAACGTACAGCTCAATTAATTTGTACACATACACACAAATGTACCCACCTCCTAAATCAAGATATAGAAGATTGAAAGGAATGTTGCTATGAACAAGAATCTTGCACGTACATAGACACTCTTTAATCTCTGTATCTAGGAATACAATTGTCGAGGAAGTGGGTGTTTCTATTTTTGGCTTTAGCCAATAAGGTCAGACGGTTTTCTAAAGTGGATAGAGCAAATGACACTACCACCACTAGCAGGGGATGAGAGTCACTATGGCTCTACATACCATCACTGAGTAACATCAGTCTCTTTCATTTAAACCATCCTAGCACCAATTCTAGCGATAGTTCACTGTGGTTTAACTCGCACCTTTCTTTCCTTTTTGTTTTGAGATGGAGTTTTGCTCTTGTTGCCCAGGCTGGAGTGCAGTGGCGCAATCTCGGCTCACCACAACCTCCGCTTCTTGGGTTCAAACAATGCTCCTACCTCAGCCTCCTGAGTGGCTGGGATTACAGGCATGCGCCACCAAGCCTAGCTAATTTTGTATTTTTAGTAGAGAGAGGGTTTCTCCATGTTGGTCAGGCTGGTCTTGAACTCCCGACCTCAGGTGATCCAGCCTCCTCGGCCTTCCAAACTGCTGGGATTACAGGCGTGAGCCACCACGCCCAGCCTAATTTGCACCTTTCTAGACTCATGAGGTTTGAGCATCTTTTCATAGGCTTATTGGTCACTTGGATGTCCTCTTCTGTGAAGTGACTGCTCAAGTCTCTTCTTCATTTTTTATCTTCATTAAGATAACTTATCTATTTTTTAACTGTCTTGTGCAATACTTTATGTATTTTGGGAATAAACCCTTCATCAGTTATGTGCAATAGATACCTTCTCCTGCCATGTGGGTTTTTATTCTCTTGTGTTTATTGGCTCTCATGAATGTTAGCTGATTTCCCTCCGAGCTTTTTATCTGTTCAGCAAAACGGTATACAGAATTTACTACGTGCCAGTACTGTTTTATGTGCTTTACCCAGCTTAACTCATTCAATCTACACAACAATCCATGAAATATACACTTTTCTTTTTTTTTTTTTTTTTTGAGACAGAATCTATCTGTCGCCCAGGCTGGAGTGCAGCAGTGTGATCTGAACTCACTGCAACCTCCGCCTTCCCGTTTCAAGAGATTCTCCTGCCTCAGCCTCCTGAGTAGCTGAGATTACAGATGCCAGCCACCACGCCCAGCTAATTTTTGTATTTTTAGTAGAGATGGGGCTTCACCACATTGGCCAGGCTGGTCTCCAACTCCTGACCTGGTGATCCGCCCACCTCAGCCACCCAAAGTGCTGGGATTACAGGCGTGAACCACCGCGCCCGGCCATTGCTTAGCCCTTCTTGTATCTGCCTTTGTGCAAGGCTGTCTCCTTCCTGATTCCTCATCACGGGTGGGGCGTAAGACTTCCTCCTGGAAATGCCCACTCATCATTGTACTACTGACATCTGGGCCTCCAGCATCCAGCGATATCCAGGGTCTTCTGCAACTTTCTGGACTTTGTTCTTGTTGCCCAGGCTGGAGTGCAATGGCATGATCTTGGCTCACCGCAACATCCGCCTCGCAGGTTCAAGCAATTCTCCTGCCTCAGCCTCCCGAGTAGCTGGGATCACAGGCGAGAGTCACCACGCCCGGCTAATTTTGTATTTTTAGTAGAGATGGGGTTTCTCCATGTTGGCCAGGCCGGTCTCAAACTCCCAACCTCAGGTGATTCGCCCACCAGGCTGCTGCCCAGGCCCTGCCAGTGGGGAGTTCTGTGCTCTTGCAGGCTCATCAATCCTCCTCATCTTCCTTGGCAGTCCACCCTACTGCAGAAAAGGGAAAGCCAGAGGATTTTAACATTATCATAGAAATCACTGCGGAAGTGTGTTTCCTGAGGTTGTCGGGCCAGGAGCGGAGAGGAGTGGCTGGCTGCCTGGCTGCCTTCTGAGAAGGTGCCCAGGGCTACAAGGCAAAGGCCTGTGGGTAAAAGAGAAAATTCCAGTAGGAAAGAAAGGCAGTTTGAAGAAGAGACAGTTTATCAGCTCCTGTGACAAGAGCCTTAGCAGGGCCTTAGCACAGCTGAGGAGGTGAAAAGGAGCTAACCCAAGTATTACTCCAAGTGTTCCTTCTAGAAGGGACAGGGCTCTGCCTGCCATCAGAAAGGTCACGTGGGAGGCTGGACACACTGGCTCATGTCTCTCATCCCAGCACTTTGGGAGGCCAAGGCAGGAGGATCGCTTGAGGCCAGGAGTTTTAGACCAGCCTGGGCAAAAGAGTGAGACTTCACCTCCACAAAAAAATAAAAAATATTAGCTGGGTATGATGGTACACACCTGTGGTCCCACCTACTTGGGAGGCTGAAGTGAGCTATAATTGCTTCACCGCACTCCAGCCTGGATGACAGGAAAATACCCTGTCACTTAAAGACAAAAATGAGTCAAGTGGGGCTGTTCTCTAGCAACATATTTTAGTCCTTGAAACTATGTTAATGTTGGCCCTCTTAACGCTTTTGGGGATTCCGAAATCTACTCTGCTACCGACTTCTCACTATTTCTTGGAGTCGCTCCTTCTCTATCATTCTCCATTAAATTAATTGATGAAGTGAAAGTTGGAAGAATCACCTTCTGTCCTAGATTGTAGTTGTGTTGGAATATTGGACCAGGAGAGCCAGGCCCAACTCTGTCATTAAGTGTGTTAGAACACACACCTCTGTCACACACAGTTTCTCTTGTACGTGCCCACCATAAGAGGTAATGGAGGTTGACTCTCAAGGCCATTCTAGCAGCCACTGGCAGTGCTTTTCCAGGGTATGGCCCGCAACCAAGGACCCAAGGCAGGGAAGACACAGGCATGGGGGTATTTGAGGAGGGGGAACTGCCTCTTGTTATGCACAAGGTCAATGAGCTTTCACTGAGGTAGGCCTGACAGCTCCTAGGAGCTTTCATTATGAAGTAGCAACGCATAGGTAACGGGTCATCTGGGTGTGACTGCACAAGTCAAAGACATTAACTGACCCCCACAACAGCAGGAGGGGGTATAGCTCAGGGTTAGAGCATTGGACTGCAGACCAAGAGGCCATCAGTTCGATTCCAGACACCCCCTCCGCATTTTTAATTTTGACATTTTTACATAGGTGCCCACATTTTAACTTCTCCCTTATTAGACACTAGAATAAACATTTCTTTGCTTTCTTTTCTTTTCTTTTCTTTCTTTCTGTCTGTCTTTCTTTCTTTCTTTCTTTTTTTTTTCCCTGAAACCAGCAAACTGGTGAGGCTAGAATGTGGTGGTTCTTACCCCAGGTATAAACTAGAATCACTTGAAGAGTCCGTAAAAGTGCCATTTCCCGTGCCCCACCCCAGACCAATTAAATCAGAACATCTAGAGTGGGGCCCAGACACGGTGAAAGCTTCTCAGGGGGCTCTAGACTGTAGCGAAGGGCAAGACCCCACTTTAGCAGAGCTTCCAAGAAGTCTCCTTAGCCCAAGACTGCATTGTTCCCACTCTGCCTCTTCTTATTCATCCTTAGGTGAACCCCAAATATCTAGAGAAGGGTCTCAGTTAATTAGGATTAATCAGTCAATTTTTCCAAGGCTGCGGGTGCACGTCTGTGACACCGCCTCAGGCGAGTCCTGACAACCTGTGCCCAAGGTGGTTGGGGCACAGCTTGGTTTTATACATTTTAGGGACACATGAGCTATCAATCAATATGTGTAAGATGTACACTCGTTCTGTACGGAAAGGTGGGACAATGCCAGGCGAAGGTGGAACAACTGGAAGCTGGGAGGGGGCTTCCAGGTCACAGGTAGAGAAGAGACAAAAGGTTGTATTCTTTTGCATTTCTGATAAGCCTCTCTAAAAGAGGCAATCTGATACAGATTTATCTCATAAGCAGAGAGGTGACTTTGAATAAAATGGGAGGCAGGTTGACCCTAAGCAGTTCCCAGCTGGACTTTTCCCTTCAGCTGGGTGATTTGGGGGACCCAAGATTGATTTTCATGTCACACTTATGTGGACAGCACTTAAAACTGGACCAGAACAGCATCTCTCAGGAACAAAGGCTCTTTCAGCATTTCCTAGTTGTCTTAATTTTACCCCTTCTGGATGCAGTCATTCTGCCTGGGATGGGGTGGTATTGGTCTTCTATTTACAAAACAAACCACCAAGATCTGTCACTCAATGAGTAAGCCCTTAGAAGGCCAAGACTGTTAGCAGAGGATTAAATGTCAACATGTTGAAGTATAAGGAAAGTGCTACATTGTGTTCAGATGTTCCAACTATCAGAGGCAATGTTATGTCATAGTTAAGCTTTAAAAGCAAACTTCTGCAGAAGGGATCACTGAATTATATCAACCATCTCAAAAACTAGAGGATGTCATGGCATCCTATGCTTTAGACAACAAACAGCTTTTTTGACACAAATCTCAACATTCATGCAGGTTCAGCTATACAGCATAGAATTCAGAAGCACCAATTCATGATTTTTAGTATCCCTTATACTAATCATGTTTTATGAACCTTTTCAAAAAGTACCTAAAATACATTTAATAATTCTTCAGATTTCTGTACACAACAGTAGTTTATATCTTAGATAGATTAAAAACATGTTCCTGTAATAGAACTATCTGAAAGCAAGAAAGTCTTACTATCTTTACACTGAATGGCTGGAAAACACAACAGAGAAGCAGGCACTGAAGAGAGAGCCTGGCCAAGTGTAGTGTCACTTGAGGCTCTAATTTGATCATTTAGCAAATGGTGCTTTGCTGTACTCCCCTGAGTTGAAAATATTCTGTATCCTGTGACTCTCCTTATTAATGTAAGATGTAGTGGCCTGAAAAACAGAGCTTCTTTTATTTTCAATGATGTGCTTCATAATTTCCTATTCATTAAAGTAGATTCCTTTTGTTAACAAGATATGTGAACTTTTTATTTAGTACTTTTTCCGTCCCCCTAAAAAGTGGCATTGGTAACTCAGAGGATAAATGCTAGAGGGGATGGATACCCCATTCCCCATGGTGAGCTTATTTCACATTGCATGTCTGTTTCACAACAGTTCATACACCCCGTAAATACATATGCCCACTAGATACCCACAAAATCTTAAGGATTTTAAGAAGCAGCTTTTGCTGTTCCAGTTTTACAAACACTTAGAGCTTTGGCCTAGAACTTGGGTACTTGCCCCTTTCGCGTCCCTGCCGTCCAATGCCTTCTGTTAGTGGAAATGGTCTCTCGGGGTAGTCTCCTTCCTGTATCCCCACTACTGTTTCAGCTCCTCCACCCAAGCCCGCCAGCCCTCCAGTTACTCTGTAAACAGTCTCCTTCCTCCTTAGCCTTTCCCTGCAAGTCTGCCTTTTTATCCATCCTTGTACACCTGAAGGCCAGCTTTCCCCTGAAGCCATCCCTCCCCTTCATCCTCTGGAATGGACAGGGTGGGGTCACCTTCTCAGTCTCATTCTCCACATTGCCCCCCAAACCCCAGCTCCTCCACCATCCCTCCCTGCTTCTCCTCTCTCAAAGCTATCTCCTTCCACCACTCTCTCCTCTCACCATTCATGTCTTCTCTGATATACGGGACTCCACAAACGGGATACTTTTAGAACCAGGCTAATAATCTTATTTTCCTCACCTGCCTCTCCTTCTGTCCTCAGGAATGTCAAACACTATGGCAATGTGCTTCCAATGCTAAGGCCTCGCGAGATTTCCATCCTACTGCCTCTACGAACGTTCACAAACTCCACTCACTGCTGCTCTCAACGGGTGTGGTGAGGCATAGATTCAGCATTTTCCAGTAGTATCTTCTACTCTGCTTCTTGGTTATCAGCTGGGCACATGGCTTCCCAGAAGGAAATCTGCATTTCCCAGACCCTCTTGGAGCTGTAAGGCCACAGGCATAAGGCTGGTGAGTGAGATGCAGGTGAAAGTGATGGGTGTCCCTACAGCAAAGACTTGTCTTTTCCATCTCCTGCTGCCTGGGAGGTCGATGAGATGCTAATGTGGCTGATGGCATGCTGGGATGAAAGCCAAGCCAGACAGACAGTCAGAAAGGAGAACTCGGGTTCTTGACCCTATGAAAAGTCATGCCCGGACCACCTAGCTGTGGACTTTCACGTGGTAGCTTTTAAGCTTCTGGTTTGTTTGCTTCTTTCCATTTTGCTTTAATCCTTTGTTATTTTGGTTGTTCAGCGCTCATAGCCAAACTTGATCATCACTTATTCTCTTTCGGGATCTTAGAATCAGAAAACTCCTTCAATGACACCTCTTCTGATGTTTACATGTCCTTACTGTTACAAAAAATGGTTCATTATCCTCATTTTGACCTTAATCTTGTCTACCTCTCTCTGTTCCCGTGACCCCAGAGACACCTTGGGGTTCAGCTATCTGCCTGCCTATTATGAACCCCATGTTTGGCCTCTCAGTCATGATTCCGGCTCCTCTGAGGGCTTGGCCTGTGGTCTGTCTACCTCCTTCATGAGCCCTTCTGCTTCCGCGGATACACTCGCCATTGGCCTTTCCCATCTTTGCTCTGGGGGAGCCAGTCTTTGCTGGAGTAAATTGTACAGCCAGACAAATGGTCCCACTGCAAATCTATGCCAGTCTGACCTCAACCAGTGCCTCTCTCCTAATGAGCAATGATTCCATTCCTTTCTAATTCACCTCTTCTCCATTTCCCACCATGCCTGGTTCACACTTTGCCCTTCTTCCCAAGTAATGATTCCCACCTTACCTCCTTGATTCTCTTTGGATGACTTGTTTTCTACCTGACTGAGAAGACCAAGGTATCGAGTCCCCTCAGCATCCTCTGCTTCTCTGCATCTCCACCTTCTCCTCATCCCCTCCAGGGTAGAAGACAAAGCCTGGTTTTATCCAGTTCCCTGCCAATGGATATTTCGATGGTCTCCAGTGCTTGCTGTGAGGAATTTAAAAACCGCTGTCCATGAATCTCCACATATATGTGTCTTCATGCAATTATAGGAATATTTTTGAAGGATAAATTCCTACAAATGGTACACTGTAGACATTTTTTTCCTAACTTTATTTTAGGTTCGGGGTGCATGTGCAGGTTTGTCGCATAGGTAAACTCATGTCACGGAGGTTTGATGTACAGATTATTTCGTCAGCCATGTACTATGCATATGTATTTTTTCTGATCTTTTCTCCTTTCACCCTCAAGTAAGTGCAAGTGTGTAGTGTCCCCTTCTGTGTCCATGTGTTCTCATCATTTAGCTTCCACTTGTGAGAACATGCAGTATTTGGTTTTCTGTTCTTGTGTTAGTTTGCAAAGGATAATGCCCTGCAGCTCCATCCATGTTGCTCCAAAGGACATGATATCATTCTTTATTATGGCTGCATAGTATTCCATGGTGGATATGTGCCACATTTTTAAAAGACTTATTTTTTGAGTATCTTTTTTTTTTTATTTTTAAATTTGCTTTTCACTTAACAAATTAACACGAACAGTATTCTATGTCAAATACAAGTCTCCAGACACAGCCACTGGGTCTCCTTTCAGGGCAGGGAAAGGTGGTGTCACCTAGTTACAGTTCTGTCCCCAGCCTAGCACACCTCACATGATGCTCAACAATTGCTACTAAGAGAATTCTCTGGATGACTTGAAGGGTCTCTCCATTTATAAAGGTCAATGAGGACACCAGGGTGTCCTCAGCCAGGTGCACACAGAAGTGATGATGGAGAAACAAGTATTAGTGACAGGAGGGCGCCGGAGTTCAAAGAAACAGAACTGGCCTGGACATCCGAACTGGCAGAGCTTGGCCTTGCTCTTGGTGTGTCAACACATGAAAATGGTGTTAATTACACTACCCTCCTATGACCGGAGGTATGGCTCAGGGGTAGAGCATCTGACTATAGATCAAGAGGTTCCTGGTTCAAATCCAGGTGCCCCCTACCCTGTTTTACTTTTAATCACCAAAGTTGATCCTGGGTCATAAGCTCCACCCAATCCACCCACTTGGGGGAAAAATGACACAGCCTATCTAATCCCTGACCCATAGCATCTCTGAAGTGCAGACTCAACAGTCCTCAAATGATTTTACAGACTTTACAGTTTGTAAGGCACAGACCCCTGCCTCCTCCAGCCCTCTGGGTACCACTCCAGCACTTTTGCAGAGTTCTCCAGAATCTCCCCAGGCACATCCATGTGATCCCCAAGAGAAAGCTGGCCATGTCCCTAAGTCCTGCTGTATTCTCCACAGAACCCAGCTTCTACTGTGGCACAGGAGTACCTGAACCAGCCACAGTCTCATGCCCGCCTTCAATGGGCATGAGAAATCTAATGGGCTTAGATTTTTGAGCTTAGAGTGCCGCACCCTGGACTTCAGCTCTGTGTCCTCAGGTTCGGGATTTCCCATCTGGGGCTGCTGCAGACTCACACCCTGGCCTACCCAGACCATGGATTGAGGAAAAGCAAGATTCTGGGAGGCTCTGTGAGACTACGGGCAGGGAGCGAGATGATGGAGGAAGTCAGCTGGGACTTCCCAGAGGACTGACCTGATCCCATCAGCCTCTTCTCTCTCCTCCTTGCAGACAGATACAGATCATGGGCTCTAGCAAGGGAAAGGAAGCTGGAGTCAGATTCCAAAATCAGCAAATAAAAATAAGAATAGGTAAAAAGGGTAAACTGTTTGGAAACTTTTGGTCTGTCCTCTAAGGCTCATCTCATTATTATGTGATGAAAACCTTGCAGTCTGTAGTCTTTTGCATGGGAGCAGCACACCATAGGTAGTAACTGTGGTCTCTCGAGCCACCTCTGATGGTGGTAGCTAAATAAAGCAAGATGCAGGATGTGGTCTTTTCTGGGATATTCTGATGTTACCCAAATTACTGGATCTCCAGAAGCTTCACAGATGCAGCAGAGCCACCAATAATCCAAAATTAGGTGGATATTTCCCACTTCCCCATGTAGTTTCCAGGCAAATGGCTGAAAGGCCTAATATGGGAAATCGGGCAGAAGGATTCACTGTCCATGACTGGGTATTTTGGCAGAGTCCTTTTCTCAAGCTTGGCTTCCCCATCAAGGGAGGCAGGTTCTTTGAGCAGATTCAGACCTGGGGAATGGGTCAGAGATAAGGAACCTCCATTGTGCCGGCTATGGTGGTAGCTCAGATCTACACGTCCAGGGGACCACGATGGGCTCCCCATTCTCAGGCCTAAAATCCTCACCACTGATGAGTCACAGCCAAGACCTGTATGGCACAGACCACAGAATAACACCCAAACTTCACTTCGGGCTAAAGTATCACACTGCTTGGACTCTGACACCCCAGGATCCTCCTAGCCCCACTGAAATCAGGAGCTCCCTTTCCGCTATCATCCCTCCCACCAGCATCTCTGTCCACAGAGAACAGCTACCAGAATTCTTTTTACGAATGTAGAAGCTCCACACATCTATGTATTTTCCAAGCCAGGGTAAGTTGCATGTGATAAATCCCCTCTAACTTACCTACCACCTGAAGCCTATGGATTCTTTCTGCATTATAGCAAGAAATCCCTAGTATCTCAAATGCATTTAGAATTGGCTTTCTGTGAATCCAGGCTTAGGTCCACCAACGGAGCAAACAGTTTTTTCCCAGCTGCTCCAGCTATGGTATCTTAAATAGAATTTTAATTGGGTATACTCTTAATAAAAAATTCAGACTCATTTAAAATTAGTCTTTCTACTTTATGAAATACTCCAGTAATCTGTATCCACCCATGGTCTTGAAGTTTTGCTGACATACATTAACCAGTTGGAAATGATTTTGGTATCCGAGTCTTCACCTCCCAGCAACTGGTGCCCAGGCTCAACTAAGACCTTACTCTCACTGTAGGTCAAGGGACAATGGGCAGTGGGGAAACCAATCTCTTGCAGTGAAAACCCTTCCGTCTGGGCTGGTCGGCTTTCAGGCAGGAAGAAGGGGCAGGCTTGGAGATTAGGTAGAGTTGGTGATTTGGGATAAATCAAGTTTTCCAAATGCTCCCATAAATCCATCTTAGAATTCCTGAAGTTCCACCCTCTTAATCGCTGACCTATTTTCAGCTGGGAGACTGGGGGAAGCTGCAGATTCCATGGACATCAAAGTTGGCAAGCCACAGGGATCAGCCCTGGCTCTCATTTTCAGCTAGTTCAGTTATTTGGTGGCAGGAGATCAGAGAGTTTTGTTATACAGTCAGAAAAAGACCTGAGTTTCTTTTTTTTTTTTTTTTTTTTGAGACGGAGTCTCGCTCTGTCGCCCAGGCTGGAGTGCAGTGGCCGGATCTCAGCTCACTGCAAGCTCCGCCTCCCGGGTTTACCCCATTCTCCTGCCTCAGCCTCCCGAGTAGCTAGGACTACAGGCGCCCACCACCTCACCCGGCTAGTTTTTTGTATTTTTTAGTAGAGACGGGGTTTCACCGTGTTAGCCAGGATGGTCTCGATCTCCTGACCTCGTGATCCGCCCGTCTCGGCCTCCCAAAGTGCTGGGATTACAGGCTTGAGCCACCACGCCCGGCCTAAGACCTGAGTTTCAACCCACGTAGGACAGATCATATAGGGTAACACGTGAGCTATTTGCTTTCTTTAAACTGGTAGGACCAGCCATCCTGCACAGAGGCCATTTATAATCTGGGAACTACAAATGGGTCCTGATGGAACTGCAGGCAAAAGTTACTCAACTTTTCTTTTTTCAACTTTTCTACAGTCTGACGTGAGCTTCTGGATTTCTATCACCCCAAACCACTTAGATCGTCATTACCTTCAAGTTTAATGGTGCCAGAATTCCCAATCCACATTCCCTTCACGTTTCTGTAATCACTTGTTACACATCCCTAGTACCGGTAAGGGTACTTAATTAAAGACGTCATCTAAGGTTACTGTAGACACAGGGGGCAATCGCTCATAGGATGGCAAGAAGCTCATGTACCTCAGAGAAGCCTGCAGAGCCAGGCTTATCAAACACACAGGACCGGCCGGGCACAGTGGCTCACGCCTGTAATCCCAGCACTTTGAGAGGCTGATGAGGGTGGATCACGAGGTCAGGTGTTTGAGACCAGCCTGGCCAAGATGGCGTAACCCCATCTCTACTAAAAATACAAAACTTAGCTGGGTGTGGTGGTGGGTGTCTGTAGTCACAACTACTTGGGAGGCTGAGGCACAAGCATCACTTGAACCCCAGAAGCGGAGGTTGCAGTGAGCCAAGGTCGTGCCACTGTACTGCATCCTGGGCAAGAGAGAGAGACTCTGTCTCAAAACAAACAAACAAAAACAAACCAGGCAGGACCTCAGCCCACCCTGGCCTGGAAGCCGTCACTGCCACCACAACAGACACTGGCTGCAGCCTCTGGCCCTACTGCCATTGCCAGAGCTCTGCCATCTCCACAATGAATTCCAAATTCACCCTGCCTCTATGTAGGATTTATTCAACATTCATAGTCTTGTTTAGGGGAATATAGTTGGCCAAACTGAAGCCATTCCCAAGTGTGCTGGTTAGTTTTATGTGTCAGCAGGGCACAGTGGCTCAGGCCTGTAATTCCAGCAGTTTGGTAGGCTCAGGCATGTGGATCACTTGAGCTCAGAAGTCTGAGACCAGCCTGGACAACATGGTGAAACCCCATCTCTACAAAAAATACAAAAATTAGCTGGGCGTGGTGGTGCACACGTGTGGCCCCAACTACTCGGGAGGCTGTGAACCCAGGAGATGGAGACTGCAGTGAGTGGAGAGCACTGCACTCTAGCTTGGGTGACAGAGGGAGACCCTGTCTGTCTCAAAAAAATATTTTTTTTTTTTCCTTAAATGTGTCAACTTGGCTAGGCCATGGTGGCCAGATGTTTGTCCACAGCAATCTGGATGCTGCTGTGGAAGTATGTTTTAGATGTGATTAACATTCAGTCTACAGACTTCGAGTAAAGCAGATTACCCTCCAAAATGTGGGTGGGCCTCATCCGATCAGATGAAAACCTTATGAGGAAAGGTCTGCTGTCCCCCTAGGAAGGAATTTTGCCTCCATGCTGTCTTCAGGCTGGAGCTGCAACCTCAACTCTTCCCTGTTTCTCCAGATTGCTGCCATGCCCTGAAGACATGACACTTGCCAGCCCCCACAATGGCATGATCCAATTCCTTAAAATCTCTGACACACACACACACACACACACACACACACACACAGCCCCTGTTGGTTCTGTTTTCTCTGAGGAACCCTCATTTACAAAACCAACATTCAGGGAGAGGACATTATCTGACCTTGTTTTTTCCTTAACCAGAGACAGGATCCTGTCTTCCACCAAGACTTACACAATTGTGAATTCCCCAAATGAAGAGGCTTGGGATGTGCAAAAAAAAAAAGAGTTCTCTCCAGACCTGGCAATGACTTAGCCTTCAAGAAATTGGGTTTCTCTAGAGCTTCTGGGGTCAGGGGAGGCTTTCTAGTGAAGACCTGACCTGCTTCCTATCTCTCCTGCTTTGCAGAATGAATCCATGTGCTGAAGAAAAGCTAAGAGTAGAACATCCTATTGTGATCAGCAAGTGAAAAGATATTGGGAGACAAGCTGAGTGTTAGGAGAGAAGCTGAGGCAGGGCTTGCATGTCTGGCTAGACTTGCTGGCTCCTTGCTTCTAGCACTCCATTATCCTGTTTCTCTTCACTTGATACACTGTTTCCACCCCCACATCCTCACCACCTGTTTGTTTGAGCACCAATAAATACTGTGGGCTCCCAGAGCTCTGGGCTTTCCCAACCTCCACACTAGCGATGGCCCCCAGAGTCCCACTTTCTCTCTCAAACTGTCTTTTTCTCATTCCTTTGACTCCGCCGGACTTTGCCGCCCCCACGACCTGGTGCTGGGTCTGATCACCCCAAAAGAAAATAGGGAGGGGGCACCTGGATTTGAACCAGGGACCTCTTGATCTGCAGTCAAATGCTCTACCCCTGAGCTATACCCCCAGTTAATTGCCTGTCTCCAATAAGAACTATAAACCTGTATGGCCACACCCTGACTGTCACCATCATGAGATGTGTACTTCCTTTGTCACGATACACCCCCTTCCTACTCCACACCTGCTTGCCAGCTCTACTTAACAACCAGCATCCTTCCTCCTCCAGTGTCTGACTGAAGGCAGGGACATTAAAATCACTGAGGTTTGCAGCCAGGACATCCTTCAAACTTGCTGAGAAGGGCAGGACTCAAAGAACTGGTTGCTCAACAGACCCTTTAAAGGTGACGCTGGGCTGGGCAGAGCTGGGTAAAAGCCAAAGTTCTTGAGCTTCACTTGAGGACTCCTAAGCCAGACTCTCTGGGAAAGGACCTAGGGACAATGTATGCTTCTAACCAACTCCCTGCAGCATTCTGACTCATGGTTTGGAGCTACTGGTTTAATGTGCTCCCTTACATGGTACAGATCTAGAAAAATGACAGTATTTAAAATCATGCCCAAACAAAACATACCTGATTAATGACCAAGTCATGACAAGAATCCACGTTCATGATAAAGGGCCTCTTTGCACTCAACACTCTGAGGCAGGAGTTGAACTGCCTTTTCCTTTCCTCTTCTTTCCTCTTATCCTCCATTCGCTGAATCCCACGATGTGTCAGATAAAAGTTAGTAACCAGAAGACAGGATCCAATCCCTGGAAAAGTGCTGAAGTGGAGAATCAGAGCAATCTGTGGTCACTGGGAAGTGACACGGGATGGAGGGATTGAAAACGTGTGGGCAGAGTGAGAGGAAGGGCCAACAAGTGACACCATCTTGAACCAGGGACCACTTGACACGCAGCCAGATGCTCTGCCCCCAAACGTGCCCACTTCTGTTTAGACCTTCCTGACTGACACTGTTTCACCTATGTTCCCAGGCCCAAGGATCTAATATACACTGTAATTTCTCATCATTTTCAGTGAACCACTGACAATGACCTCATTCAGACAGACCTCTATCTGGCTTTGAACTTACCCTGTCCTTCCCCATGGACCTATCAGAGGACTTCTAGAAATCTTTCCTGCCTAGAATCCTGCAGCCTCCTCCTCAGTCTCTGTGTGGGGCAACAATTTGGAGAATTGCTGTTTAGAGCTGGAAGCTTCCTCTCTCCTTCTCTCCTACTTCAGTTTTATCTTCTCTAACCTACTTCCCAAACTCTCTCCACTCCACTTTCACCCTCTGCACAGTGGGGTTACTTTGGGCCTTGTCCTACATTTTTTCAACTGTCTTCTCTTCGTCCCTCTCCTCACTTATTAGTCCTTGCCTCTAAAAGGGAGACACCTTAGCAGAGGGGACCCAGTCCATGTTGGCCCCAAACCATTAGCTCAGCACAACTAGCAGAGCCAGGACCAGGCACGAAATCTATTTGAGCCCTGAAGCTCAGGCCTCCAGTATCCTGAATTCGGACCAGGATCTCTCCCCCATCAGGTTGGCAGAAATGTAATTATAGAAACTGGGCAAAGATGTAAGGAAACAGGCTCTTCACAGCTGCTGCTGGGAGCACCCAGTGGCCCTGGGGTACACCTGGGGACAGCAATATGGCAACAGCAGAAACGAAATCAAGAAAGCCTATGATGTGGTGAGGCCACTGCTGGGTCTGTTTCCTGGAGTAGCATCCCCACAGGGGCATAAAGAGGCAGGCCCAAGAACGCTCACTACAGTATCGCTTGTGAGCATGAAAAATCAGAAAAAGCTTAAGTGCCAATCAGTGGAGGAATGGAAAATAAGTTACAATATAGTTGCTTCTGGAATATTAAGCATCTGTTAAAAAGAATGAACTTGATCTACATGCATGGATAAGTCTGAAATACACAACAATGAGTGACAAATATAATATCTCTAATTTTTCAAAACACAAAAAACCATATAATACATTGTTTACAACTAAGAATGCACATGGCAGATGTTTTAAAATGTGGATAGAGGCCGGGTGCAGTGGCTCATGCCTGTAATCCAGCACTTTGGGAGGCTGATGCAGGCAGATCATGAGGTTAGGAGATCGAGACCATCCTGGCTAACACGGTGAAACCCCATCTGTACTAAAAATACAAAAATTAGCCAGTCGTGGTGGCACACGCCTGTAGTCCCAGCTACTCAGGAGGCTGAGCCAGGAGGATCGCTTGAACACGGGAGGCAGAGGTTGAGGTTGAGCCGAGATCACGCCAATGCACTCCAGCCTGGGTGACAGAGGGGGAGACTCTATGTCAAAAAAAAAAAAAAAAAAAAAAAAAAAGTGGACAGAAAGAATAACCATAGACAATTCAGGACAAGTGGTTACTCTAGGGAGGCATGGGAGACCTAAAAAGAGATTCAAATGGTATCAGAAATTCATTATTTCACACATACACATCACACACATTTTTTAAATTACCAAGCATGGCATACATTCAGCAAATAGTTATTGAATTCCTAGTCTGTGCTAGGCAATATTCTAGGTGCCTAGAATGATTATATGAAGAAAATAGATTTAAAATTTTTGTACTTTTGAAACTGACATTCTCATGGGGAAGACCTCACATACAATGAATCTATAAATAGGAAACATATATATACATGATGCTGTCTGACAGGCAAGACCCAAAGCAGGAAAGCAGGTCCAGTGTCCTGGGTGATGAGAAGATAGGGAAAGTCTACAGAAGCAGCAAAAAGACGAGGCCTGAGACCCAAAGGCAGGGTCTTTAGAGAGGGAGTGAGGCTGGCAGAAGCGCAATCATGAGGGGCGAGGACCCTGTCCTGGGTGGGCCTGGGCTCAGAGGGAGGCAGGGAAGAGGATGACAAGCACTCAGAGGGCTGCAGTCCCCTGGAGCTCAGTCCGAGCAGGGAACACTCAGGACCTGGCGGGTCTGCTGAGCCCTGAGTCCCACAAGGCTCGGTGGAGGGATATGTAGGAGGTGAGGTGAGGTCTCACGAAGGGACAGGCCAGGCCAAATGTGGCGACGGATGAGCTGGGAGTCCTGGCTTCTTAGACAAAGGGGAGAGAGATAAAGGCCACACAGGATCCCTGCCAACAGGCTCAAAGTGGACAGTGCAGTTTGTGTCTACTCATCTTGTCTAATGGTGGGTAGAGGCCAAGGATGCTGCTGAACATCGTACGATGCAGACAGAGAGTGCTATGGAGTCTTACTGTCTACTACCAAATTTCCAGACCCCTCTTTACTCTCGTTTAACGATGGTGTGAATGCAAGGGAAGCCTCCACACACAATGTAAATACAATGAAACCCAGTCACCCAGAACTTCCCACCCAGCCTAGGAAGCTGAATGCGCCTGGATTATAACCTTCTATTGCAGCCCAAAAGTATCTGTTTTCGGCCATCTTTATGCCCTCTGGTGCTCAGCACTGTCTTTGACACCTAGAAGATTCTCAAAATGCATCTGTGGAACTAAACTGTCAATGTCCTGATGACGACTGGGAAAGCGGTCAGCTCGGAACATGCTTCTGCCCTTAGGAAAGTGCAAATCTGACTGACATGAGATGATGATCATGGGAGATGCATTTAGTTTCACACAAGTGGAGCACAGGAGGACCTCTGCAGAACACCACCTTTTTAAGTGTCAGAAGAAAGGGAAAACCAAGGCAGGTGGGACGGTCAAGGGCGGGTCTTCTGGAGGAATCAGGTATTGAGCCTGTAAAAGATGTGGTCTCTGTGGTCAAATGACCCAGCAGGTCTTCACTCTAGGAATTTGGTTTTTCTCCTGTGCCCACCTGGCCTTCCCTTAACTTTCAAAGGTGCTGACTGGCTCCAGGGAAATCTGAGACACTGGTATCTGGTAACCAGATTCACCTTAAATAAATGTGTGCTTCTAGTAGGGGTGTATGTTCCACACTGCTACAGGTTTAAATTAAGGTTAAGGCCAGCCGCAGTGGCTCACACCTGTAATCCCAGCACTTCAGGTGGCCGAGGCGGGAGGATGGCCTGAGGTCAGGAGTTGAAATCTAGCCTGGCCAACACGGTGAAACCTCATCTCTATAAAAATACAAAACTCAGCTGGGCATGATGGCGGGTACCCGTAATCCCAGCTACTGAGGAAGCTGAGGCAGGAGAATAACTTGAACTCGGGAGGTGAAGGTTGCAGTGAGCCGATAACACGTCACTACACTCCAGCCTGGATGACAGAGTGAGACTCTGTCTCAAATAAATAAATTAATTAACTAATTAACATTAGTTATCAGAGGCAAGGCGGACTCTTTGCAAAGCTTTGAATTAACTTTGTCTTCAAGACACAGCTGTCCCTTGAACACCATGGGTTTGAACTATGCAGACCCACTTATAAGTGAATTTCCTTTTCCTCTGCCATTTGAGAGAGCAAGAACAATCCCTTATCCTCCTCCTCAGTCTACTCAATGTGAATAATGAGGAAGATGACCTTTATGATGACCCACTTCCACTTAAAGAGTAATAAACATATTTTCTTTTCCTCATGATTTTCCTAGTAAAAGGTTTTCTCTAGCTTATTGTAAGTATACAATATATAATACATAGAGCATACAAAATATGTGTTACTGACCATTCATATCGTCAATAAGGCTTCTAGTCAATAGGAGACTATCAGTAGTTAACTTTTTGGAGAGTAAAGTTAGATGTAGATCTTCGACTGCTTGGGATTGGGGGCTGGCGCCCCTGGGCCCTGCGTTGTTCAAGGGTCCACTATGCTCCTGCCTTCCCTCTCAGTGCCCTCCTCTCCCTCCCCTCATCCTGTGCCCTGCCTCTGTCTCTTCCTAAAAGATCAGGTTTTCCATCTGTTTCCCTGATAGGAGGTGTTCGTTTCTGAAGCATTAGCTGAATAAGTTAGAGATTAAAACTCAACTATAAAAAACGCAGACATAAAACATGTAAGCTTCATGTTTCTCCTTGGCTCTCTCTGGAAAGATCACACCCTTCCTGGCCTTTCCGTCTCTGTTTCCCGTACATCACCTGATGCCTCCCTGGCCTTCTCCCAGCCCTTACCTGGACTTGGGTCCACAGGAACATCTGGAATCTTGGAGCCAGGGCGGCGCCAGTGGCAGGGCTCCTTCCCTTGTTCAGTCTGGGAGAGGACCTCGGGCTTGGAGATGGCGTAGTCTGAGAAAAGACAGAAGGTTAGTTTTTGTCACATTCCAGTCAGAGCTGGGGACACTCAGCTTGGAAAACCAACAATGGTTTAGAAATGAAATCTCTTGATTGTCACAGAGCAGGAACTTTCAAACACAGGCAATTTGGCTCCGCAGGGGCATTTGGCAAAGTCTGGAGACAGTTCTGGTTGTCGTGCCCAGGGCTGGGGGAAAGGTGATTGGCATCTGGACGGCAGCGGCCAGGAAATGCTGCTGAGCATCCTATGATGCAGAGGATGGCCCCCGACACACAGAATCACCTGGTCCCAAATGTCAGCAGTGCCAGGGTGAAGAAACTGCTGCAGAGCACGCACGTTAAACAGCAGTGCACTTGTGCTGACAAAACATAACCTCACATCTGCACCTGCTCCTGTCCTCTCTAACAGGCCTCGCTGCCCTCAGCTCCAGGGTCACACAGAAACCATTGGGAAGAGGAAATCAGCCCAGGAAGAAACAGAGTGCAGGCCCTTCCTGGGCAGAATCAAATAAGGAGAGCAGCAGTAGCCCCACAGGCTGAGGGAAGCAAGGTTCTGAGGCATGAAGAAAATGTCTGCTGCAAGCAGCACCGTCTGCCCATGTTCTCCACTGACCTCGAGGCACGTCGCCATAAGAGCCACGCATGTTTGTAGGAGAAGACTGAAAGAAAGAGTCTTTCTCTAATGTGAGTCGATTACATACTGGATCTGAGAGCAGGAGGGGTCTTCCCTGCTCCAAGTCAGCACCAATAGAAAGGTCCACATCCCAGGCCTGTGTAGGAGAGAAGTCACTGCCATTCCCAGCCTGGCATTCTGGGGCCCTGCGCACAGGGCGAAGGGAGCTTCTAACTCCATCACCCAGGGCTCATCTTTCACAGGAGGCAACAACTTTCAAGGTCAACGTTTCTGGTGATTTACATATCACTGTCATGAAAACAACTACATGGAGAGAGAAGTACAGGGACTTCCAAAATCCCATAATGAGTGTCAGGCCTTACCCAGGGAGACCAGCGTCTCACAGCTGCCCCTCACCACATGCCTGTAGAGCTCCTTCTGCCAGTCCTCCAGCTTGCCCCACTCCTGCTCAGAGAACTACACAGCCACATCATCAGAGGCCACGGGCACCTGAAACCACAAGTGTCACACTCGCTCACCCACATGCTCACAGTCTCGGCCCCATGGCCTCCCCAACCCCAGGGCTCCCCAGGGCGACCTTGGGGGACTCCCCCTTGCTGACCGGGGGCAGCCGCAGAATGCGGAAGTTCCTGGTGCACAGCAGGTTCTCCACATTCTCCAGATGCCTCTGCAGCAGCCCGTACTCCTGCAGCAGAGTCCCCAGCACGGCCCATTTGTCCTCCAGCTGGTTCCTGAACTCCTCGGCTGTCTTCTCACAGTCGCCAGCTTCTTCTTGGCCATGCCTGTTTGACCTTCTAGGGAGAGCAGGCGAGCAACCTGCCATTCAGTCTTCCTCTCCATTGCATGCATGTTGGTTGCCATTGTCCACGGAGAAATCTTTCAAAAACAAGAGAGAAACTGGCATCATTCATTCCATCCATTGTC
The DNA here is from genome assembly GCF_007565055.1 of Rhinopithecus roxellana. Lineage (NCBI taxonomy): Eukaryota > Metazoa > Chordata > Mammalia > Primates > Cercopithecidae > Rhinopithecus > Rhinopithecus roxellana. Next base: position 107,676,867 of record NC_044554.1, read on the forward strand.
TTCACTGAGCCCCTCTTTCCCTAGGCACGGGGGAGCTGGGCTGGGAGCCCATATGTGTGGACAAGTGGGGCTATCCCGTACCACATGCCAGACCTCAGGCTGGCAATCACCTGTTTGGGTATGTTAGGTCTATGTCTGGGTAGATGCCTTTACTCCAGGTCTCTGCAGCACAGTGCAGACCCTTATCATGGCACTTCCCACTCTACAATTTCCTACCCACGCCTACACTGTGGTCTCTCTGAACATGGTACTGCATCTTTTCACACCACAGTCCTTGACACATGCCAGGCACTTGGTGCAGTCTTGCTATGTAAAAGTGACTTATCATTGCTAGGGCATTTTAGTGGAGAAATGGTAAACCACACATTTGCTAGAGCCCAGTCTGGACCTCCCGTCATGATTACACAGGAACTGTCTACAGATGATGACACAGCAAAAAAACAAGCTGGTTCACCGAAATGGCACAAACAAGAGTATGGCTCAATTTCTTTTTTTTTTAAACAAAAAGCATCTTATGTCCCCTTTTAATGAACATAAAAATCAGGCTGGGCACCGTGGCTCATGCCTGTAATCCCAGCACTTTGGAGGGCTGAGGCAGGCGGATCATGAGGTCAGCAGTTTGAGACCAGCCTGGCCAACATGGTGAAACCCCATCTCTACTAAAGATACAAAAAATTAGCTGGGCGTGGTGGCACATGCCTGTAATCCCAGCTACTCGGGAGGCTGGGGCAGGAAAACTGCTTGATCCCATGAGGCGGAGGTTGCAGTGAGCCAAGATCATGCCACTATGCTCCAGCTTGGGCAACAGGGTGAGACTCTGTCAAAATAAAAAACAATAAAAACATTAAAAAAAACAAACATAAAAATCGACCATAAAAATCGACCAGGCACAGTGGCTCACACCTGTAATCCCACCACTTTGGGAGGCCAAGGTGGGCTGATCACGAAGTCAGGAGTTTGAGACCAGCCTGGCCAACACAGTGAAACCCTGTCTCTATAAAAATACAAAAAATTAGCCGGGCGTGGTGGCCCATGCCTGTAATCCCAGCTACTCAGGAGGCTGATGCAGGAGAATTGCTTGGACCTGGGAGGCAGAGGTTGCAGTGAGCTGAAGGTTGTAGTGAGCCGAGACCGTGGCACAGCACACTAGCCTGGCCAACAGAGCAAGACTCTGTCTCAAAAAAAAAAAAAAAAAAAAATTACAACTAAATAAATAAACATAAAAATCTAATAGCCAGTTCCTCTTCCCCCAGGATAGTCTCATTTTGTCCTCTTCCCATCTGCCCCTCCACACTAGCTAAAATCCCCATGACATCAAATCTCCAACAGTACAGAGTTTTTTTGACACTGCATGAGCCCTACAAGATTCTTTCTCTTTCCCAAGTCCCACCCGCTCAAGGTAAAAATGATGGCCTCGATCATTTCCGTAGCTGTACCAGGAGCAGTGACATACCCTGCAGTCTGGTCAGGAAAACAGACATATGCCACAAAGTTAGACTTGTATATGCGCAGCAACCATTTAATTAGAGACGAGGGACTTCCCTGTCATTGGGCCTATCAGTGACTGGCAGCTGGGGATAAGAATGAGCACATTTTGCCTTGGTGGGGAGCTGGACTGCTTGAGCCACCCACATCTGAAAGTGGGATCTACAGGGCAGAGAGGAGCTCCCAGTATCTATGCCCAAGGATCAATGCCTCTTTACAACAATATGCAAAATAATGCCTGAACAAAAGGTTGGAGACTACTAGAAACCAGTGTGGATTCACTTAGAGAAAGTCACTGAGAACTAGGATGCGGATGGACACCTCAAAAAATAGAGACAAAAGGAGAGTTTGAGCAGAGGCAGAAAAAAACTTGTCCAGGACAGTGCTGAAGAGATTGTCTGGCTGTTTGGTGGGAAGCAGGACCCAAAGAAGGCAGGACTCTAAGGGGTCTTTAAGGCTGGGAGGTTCTGGACAAAGTGAACTGTTTCCAGGCGAAAACCCCAATATGGGTGGGAGTCTTCCTCTCAAGGAGTAGGTGGTCTGGGCTTGAGTCTGCCCTCCACCTAGGGCCACTGTTCCTTCCCTCACCTCTCCTTTCTCAGATCAATCCCTGCCACGTGATCCCAGATGCCAAGAGTTTACTCCAGAAGCATCCTTGCACCTCGTCACCAGCTCCCCATCCACCAAAATCCTGCCCACCCTCCACGTGCATTATTACGGTCTTGGTATGAAAGGTACTACCTGTATAAAATATTAGTCTTTTAATATGGACAACAGGGTGCACGGTTTTCTTACAATTCTGATGGGGCCAGGAAGCCCTGTGCAAGGCCTTCACACTATGTGGTGGGAGGTGGCGACTGTGCGCTGCCCATTCCAGCCCAGCTTCTTACTGTCTGGTGGATGGAATATGCAGGGCTGTCCTTAGATTCCCGCCAGGGGAGCCGAAACTCTGCTTGAGAGGAGCTGATGGTAAGAGGAGCGGGATCCCTCACCCACTGCCCACCTGCAGGATGAAGTCCAGCCATGCAGGCCCCTTCCTAGTCTCTCTCTGCAGACTCCTTTCCCACTGCCTCCAAACCAAAACCATCTTCTCCAGGTTCATGGACTCCTTTCTGTTCCTGAACACGTCCTGCACCGTCCCGTCTCTCTGTGCCTTTGCCCAGGCACTCCTCCCTCCCTGAAAGCACCACGGGTCTAGCTGGGCCTGAAATCCTAGCCTTCCTTAAAAGCCTGGCTCAAATCACAGAGGCGCAGAACAGTGGTACCAGGTGGACCCCTGACGCTCCTCCCCCTGGAGCCCACCACAAGCTTCCACCTGGGCGCCAGCACTCACCCCTTTCTGTTTTACACGATTATTGCCCACGTACCTCTGTTTGGTCCTTGAACACACAGAGTCATTGTGCGTCTTTTCGCACTTTCCACCAAGGTAATCCTGGACAAGTTAATTTCTCTAGGCCCTGGGTTTTTCTTTTGTATGACAGAGGTTAACACCAGTTATCTCTTCCAGGAGGAAGCGCGGCCGCACATCCCCGCCTGCAGGCCGGGAGGCGAACCCACCCCCACAGGCTTGCTGTGAGGACAGACTAACGCCTCAACAGGGCTTGGCGCAGTGTCTGCCTCTACACTCGGGAGCGCCTCTCTTTTGCCCTGACCACAGGGAGGTGGGCACGTAGTGGGTGTCGGTGTAAACGGATTTGAAGCCAGCCACTCCCGAGGTACCACCAGGCCACTGTGGTATCCTGGGGGAGGGACCCACAGGCCGAACGTCAGGCAGAGAAAGGAGCGCGGATGGGGGGCTTGCAGATGGAGGGGACAGTGGCTGGGGAGGGGCCAGGGAGTCCCAAGGAACGCATCGTGCTGCGGCTCCCGGCGTGCGGACAACCGTTCAGCCAGCGCTTGGGCTCCGCTCGGAGTAGGGGGCCCGGCCGTCGGGCGCCGTAGGGCCCCCGCGGACCCCACGCCCCGTTCGCCGGAGCCTCAGGCCCGGTGGTCCGGCCTGGCCCCCGGAACCACTCTCCAGGGCTTGCGGCACCGTGTGCCGGGGTCCAGGCCGCGAGTCTATGCGCGCGAGGAGTCGCCCTTACGGGAGCTGCGACCGCCTCGGCCGAGGCCCTGCTGTCCCGCCCGGCCGGAAGACGTCGCTGCTGTCGGGCCCGGCCGTCCGGTGCTCTCCGCAGGCGGCACCCGCCCGGCCCTGCCTCCACTGCCGATACTCCCTGGTTGCCCATGCTCAGCACCACCTGCAGGGGCAGGCGGGGCCTCCGTCACTGCCCCGCCGGTGCACACTGCATCCTGGGAGCAGGTGCCGCGGCTCGGCCAACCGAGGCCCGTGAGGCTTCCAGGAGGAAGCGCGGGCCGCACAGCCCCACCTGCAGGCCGGGAGGCGAACCGCAGGCGCGGCGCCCGCCAGCCTGCAACCTGGACGCGCACCACGAACCGGAGCTGACCCCGTGACCCCGGCCCCCACGGCCAAACACGCTCACGCAGTCACTGCGCTGGCCCCGCAGCCCGGCCCGAGGGACTCAGTTACCGAAAGGGTCCCCTTCATGGAACCAGCCTGGCCGCGCCCGCGTGGGAGCAGGGGCCTCTGAGCAGGACGCCCCCAAGGTGACGGTGGCCAGGGCGGCGCCCTCGCCCCGCGGGGCCCGGCGCGCCCTGGTTGGCACTTCTGTAGCCTGAGGTCCTTAGCCTAGAGGTTTGGGCTATTTTCGGAGGGCCACGGTAACTCACGCCCATCTGTGTTTGAAATGGAATTAAAACTTCCAACAATAAGAATATAGTTCGATAAACCCGGTTAGGCAGCCACTTAGCATTTTCTATAATGTGTTTGTTATAGTTAATATATGTTAATGGCATGAGCATGGAACGCAATGCACTCAATGAAAATTATTTTGGGGAAGAACTTGGTATGGACAGATGTTCATGATATTTTAAGAGAAAAAGCATGTCCAGAACGACATGCTTTTGTTAATTTTAAAACAATCTGACAATGTACGTAGCGTTATATTCTGTCTACGTGTGTAATGCACTCTGTACGTCATATATATGACATATGTAGCATTATATACTGTGTACGTGTATAATTATAGGTCTGAAAAATTTGGAAGCATATATATCAACATGACCTAAGAAGTTTTCTTTAATAGACCAGGGACTGTTAACGCATTTTTCTAACTTTTTCCAATTCATCTTTTTATTTTTCAATAACAAGGATAGTATTATTAAACAAGGAGAGAAAAATAAAAATTTAAATGTCCTGAAGAGGCGAACCAAAGCAGGGGAAGGAGGGCGCCTTGGATGGGACCCCCCACATTACAGAGGCGCATTGCCTTTCAGATTCCCGGGCTGAGTGGGGCTCTTTCCAGCTGGGGAAGCTGCTCCACGTGGTGCGGAGTCTATGGGGCTTGCCAGGCCTAGGGACCAGGATCTGAACATTTCCCCCTAGTTTCTCTTCATCAGCGTGGGCTGAACATACATCTCGGGCATCATCCGGGTTGCATTCTTGTTTATGTATAAAAATGGAATTGCCCCAGGTGTCTTGTGGGGGAAGACCTTACTCATAGTGGTGCCAATGCTCCTGCATCTGACTTCCTTCTTCAGGTCACGGGCACAATCTAGCTGTTCTATGATGCCTCTCATCTCTGGGCGATTGTCCCTCAAATGCGGGGTTTAGAGATTTCCTGCCTGGAGCCCTTGGCATCGTTTGGTCTTTTGGAGTAAATCCTGCAAAAGGTAAAATCACCCTACTCATCCCATCAGCTGTAGGAGAATGTCCCCGGACCTGCACCCAGGGTTTTTCCTGTTTTTTCCCTTCAGCTCTTCCACGTGATTCCCTCCCCTCTCAAGTAACACATCTCCTCTGCTACGGGTGGATCCATGTTTTATGGGTCTGAAGCTTGTGTAATCTGGGAGAACATTATTAACAAAAAGCCTCATAAAATTACAAATGTAGAAGGAAGCACAGAGCTGGTGCAGGCGAGGCACTCTGAAGCTTCCTTAGCTTCACTGTAATGTCCTGGATTAAAAAAAAAAAAAAAAGCCAGCAGGGACATCAAACATTCCCAAGTCTTGTCTAGGCTGGGGCATGTGCACCAGGGATGTTGTAGGGGGAACTGGGATTCAGGAGACCTGTCAGTTCTGTCATTAACCAGTCAAGATCCTTGGGCAAGTCAGTCAGCCCTTGCCTCATATGTAAAGTGAGGAGATTGGCCTAGATCATTCTGCAAATGTCCCTGAGTCCAGCCTTCCTTTTACCACTTGATACGGGACCCAACAGAAGACCACTGCTTCCACTTTCACTGTGGCCTATCTGCCACATGCACTCTGCATGATAATTTACTTCTATTATCAAGGCCACCATGTGTTGATCAGTCCCTATCATGGTGCCTGGAAGAGCTACTCCCGGACGGCCTTTGAAAAGGGGGTTTATTCCTATTTGAGGACACTGAGGTGTTATCTCCATGGCAATATGGCCCCTAGGGGAACTAGTGCTTTCATGGTATGTCAGAGAGGACATGAGCAGTGGGGCAAATGGCAGTCTGGACTTAAGTGACCATCTGTGTGTCCCTTGAAATAATTTAATGTCATCATAGAAATCACTGGGTAAGTCAGTGTTTTCCAAGGCTCTCGGGCCAGGACCAGAGAGGGGTGGCTCACTGCTGGCTGCCTTCTGAGAAGGTTGCCAGGGCTACCAGGTGAAGGCTTCTAGGTAAAGGAGAAAATTCCAGTAGGGGGCAAACACAGTTTGCAGAACAAACAGTTTACCAGCTCTGAGAAAACAGCAAAGGTGGATCCTTGGCACAGCCGAGGAGGTGAGAAGGAGCTAACCCAAGTGTTACTCTAAGAAGTGTTCCTTCTAAATGGAACAGGGCTCTGCTCGCCATCACAAAAGGTCAAGTGGGAGGCTGGACATAGTGGTTCATGCCTGTCATCCCAGCACTTTGGGAGGCCAAGGCAGGAGGATTGCTTGAGGCCAGGAATTTGAGGCCAGCCTCGGCAACATAGTGAGATATCTTCTCTACAAAAAATAAAATAAAAAAAAATATTAGCTGGGTATGGTGACACACACCTGTGGTCCCAACTATTTGGGAAGCTGAGATGGGAGGATTGCTTGAGCCCAGGATTTGGAGGCTGCAGTGAGCTACAATTGTTTCACTGCACTCCCAGCCTGGGCAACAGAACAATACCCTATCACTTAAAAAAAAAAAAAAAAAAAGAGAAGAAGAAGAAGAAGGAGGAGGAGGAGGAGAAGGAGGAGGAGGAGGAGAAGGAGGAGGAGGAGAAGGAGGAGGAGGAGAAGGAGGAGGAGGAGGAGAAGGAGGAGGAGGAGGAGAAGGAGGAGGAGGAGAAGGAGGAGGAGGAGAAGGAGGAGGAGGAGGAGGAGGAGGAGGAGAAGAGGAGGAGGAGGAGGAGGAGGAGAAGGAGGAGGAGGAGAAAGAGGAGGAGGAGAAGGAGGAGGAGGAGAAGAAGAAGAAGAAGAAGGAGAAGGAGAAGAAGGAGAAGAAGAAGAAGAAGAAAGAGTCAAGTGGGGTTGTTCTCTGGGAACATTTGATCTTTGAAACTATATTAACATTGGCCATTTTAATGCTTTTGGGGATTCCACAATCTACCAGCTACCCACTTCTCACTATTTCTTGGAGTTGTTCCTGCTTCATCATTCTCTATTTATATTAATTAAAGAAGTGGAGTTGGAAAAATCATCTTTTGTCCTAGATTGTAGTTGTGTTGAATGTGCCCTGAATGGAATACTGAACCAGGAGAGCCAGACCCAACTCTGTCAATAAGTGTGTTAGAACAGACACCTCAGTCACACAGTTTCCCTTGTATGTGCCCACCATAAAAGGCACTGGAAGTCGACTCTGAAGGCCATTCTAGAAGCCCGTAGCAGTGCTTTCCCAGGCTGCTGCCCTCAACCAAGCACTCAAGGCAGGGAAGACACAGGCTCTGGGGTATTTGAGGAGGGGGGGCACTGCCTCTTGTTATGGACAAGGCCAATGAATTTTCACTGAGGTAGGCCCGGCAGCTCCTAGGAGCTTCCACTGTGAAGTGGCAACTCATAGGTTACTGGTCATCTGGGTGACTATAGAAGTCAAAGATATTAATTGACCCCCACAACAGCAGGAGGGGGTATAGCTCAGGGATACAGCACTGGACTGCAGAGCAAGAGGCCCCCAGTTCAATTCCAGATATCCCCTCCACAGCTTCAATTTTGACATTTTAGATAGGTGCCTACATTTTAACTTCTTCCTTATTACACACTAGGGTAAATATTTCACTTTTTCTGGAACCAACAAATGGTGAGGCTAGAATGTGTTGGTTCTTAACCCCAGATATAAATTAAAATCACTTAAGAGTCCATAAAATTGCAATTTCCCAGGCCCCACCCCAGACCAATTAAATCAGAACATCTGGGCTGGGGCCCAGGCAAGGTAAAGCACCTCCGAGGGGGCTCTAGTCTGTAACTAAGGGCAAGACCCCGCTTCAGCAGAGCTTCCAAGAAGCCTCCTTAGCCCAAGGCTGCCTTATTCCCACTCTGCCTCTGCTTATTCATCCGCATGTGAAGCCTGAATATCTGAAACAGGTCTCAGTTAATTTACAAAGTGCATTTTGCCAAGGTTGAGGATGTGCACATCCTCAGGATGTGACACAACCTCAGGAGGCCTCAAAGACTAAAAGATGTGATGACGTTGTATGCTTTGGAGAACAAACAGCTTTTTTGGTATGAAATCTCAAAATTCATGAAGTTCAGCTATACAGCATAGAATTCAGAAATACAATTCATGATTTTTAGTATCCCTTACACTAATCATCTTTTATGAACCTTTTTCAAAATTACCTAAAATACATTGAATAATTCTCCAGATTTATACAAACAACAGAAGTTTCTACTTTAGAAAGATTAAAAACAGGTTCTTGTAATAAAACTGTGTGACAGCAAGAAAGTCTTAATGTCTTTATGTTGAATGGCAGGAAAACAAAACAGAAATAGTCATTGAAGATAAGGGCTGGTCAAGTGTAGTCTCACTCGAGGCTCTAATTTGATCATTTAGCAAATGGTGCTTTGCTCTACTCCCGGAGTTGAAAAAATTCTGTATCCTCTGACCTTTCTTTTTAGTATAAGATGTAGGGGCTGGACTGGTTACCCGATTTATGAAAAAGGTGGCGCTAACAGGTGGGGGAAAGACTGGTCTTTTTCTTTTTTTTTTTTTGAGACAAGAGTCTCGCTCTGTCGCCCAGGCTGGAGTGCAGTGGTGTGATCTCGGCTCACTGCAAGCTCCGCCTCCCGGGTTTACGCCATTCTCCTGCCTCAGTCTCCCGAGTAGCTGGGACTACAGGTGCCCGCCACCACACCCGGCTAATTTTTTGTATTTTTAGTAGAGACGGGTTTCACCGTGTTAGCCAGGATGGTCTCGATCTCCTGACCTCATGATCTACCCACCTCAGCCTCTGAAAGCGCTGGGAAGAATGGTTTTTTAAAATAAATGATTCTGGGTCCACTGGATACCCATATTTTAAAAAAATTAACCTATTTCAGACCACATGCAACAATCACTTCCAGATGGTTTTATATCTAAAATTTGGAAGATAAATAATAATGCTTTCAGAAGAAACCATCTTCATGACCTTGAACCATGGGCGCAGGCAGTCATTTCTTATGGGAAATCAGACAGTACTAAGATTCATAATTTCTGCTCTTGACTGGAATCACTAAATAGAGAAAGACAGAAAATACCATGTGTGGGGGTGTGGATATGGAGCAACTGGGTGATGGTAGTATAAACTTGAACAGTCACTCTGAAAAACTCCCAGGATTTCCTAAAGCTCAATGTGTACAAACTGTATTACCCAGCAAATTCTCTTCTAAAAATGCCTACATATTATATGTGTTTACCAAAAGAAACATACAAAATGTACATAGCTGCACCACTTGTAACATTCTCAAACTAGAATCTGCACTAACACACACAAGCTGTAAATTGGATAAATTGTGGTATATTCACAGGATAGAATATGAAACAGGAATGGGAATAGACATACTACAACTATAGGCAGCAACGAGGATGAAAGGGAAAGGATCAAGATCAATGAAGACTATTTTTAAAAGAAAAACAAGGTCGACAACTTCCACTGTCAGGTAACAAGCCTTATCAAAAAGCTACAGAAGTTAAGACTTTGGGCTACTGGCACAAGAACAAACATACAATCCAATGGACACAAACACAGACCCAAACTTATTTAAGCATATATTTATATAAGTTTCAATTGTGGTATATTCATATCATAGAACACTAGACAGCAATGGAAAAGAATGGGCTATAGCTACACACCAAGCTATGGAGAAACTTCTCAGACTCCATGTTGAGTAAAAGATTCCAGACACAAAGGCTACAAACAAATATCTCTTAATGGTAAAATGGGATAAGCAAATTGTGATTTGTACAATGAAATATGATAGAACAATAAAAATGAACAAAACACAGTTAAACACAACCAAATGATGACTCTCACAGAGATTATGTTGAGCAAGAGAAAAGTTGCAGAAGAATCCCTACAGTAAGATCCCTTTTGCATCAAGGTTTAAAACCAGCATACCTAAATGACAGTGTTTAGAGCTGCATTACACAGGTGGTAAAATTATTAATAAAAGCCAGTAGACGCTTTGCACAGAAATCAAGATAGAGCCAAGAAGGAAAGATGTTGTGATAAGGAAGGGAGCACTCAGGGATCCTGGGGCTGGGATGGCAATGTTCAATTTTTGACCTAGGCAAATTTTGCCTAGGTCAAATTTTAATTTAGGTGGTTAATTAAATTGCACATATACATACATATATTCTATTCTGTATGTGTATCTCATAAGTAAAAATTCCATTGGTTGGTACTTTCACACACTGCTGGTGGAAGTGCACATCCATGTGGCTTTTCTGGAGACAAATTTGGCAATAGAGAGGCTCAAAATATGCATACACATAAATTCCATGTCTAGCAAATTATGCTAAAAGTAAAACCAGATGACAGACAGATGCATTTTTAGTAAGGTCCTTTGCAGCATTGTAAGAGTAGAAATTAGAAACTGCACAGATGTCTTACAATGGAACACTGGCTAAATAAAACTGTAGTGCCAGTCATACAGAGGAAAACAATGCAGCCATGAAGAAAGCTTTCCTAAATTTAGTTTTGCAAGAAAAAATAATCCAGACTTTAAAAAATGTTAAAATAGGCCAGGTGCAGTGGCTCATGTCTGTAATCTTAGCACTTTAGGAGGCCGAGGAGGGAGAATTGCTTGAGCCCAGGAGTTTAAAATCAGCTTGGCCAACATAGGGAGACTGCATTTCTATTTTTTTTTTAAAGTTGAAATTAACATAAATAAGAATAATTTCACTTTTGTAAGTTACATACGTTGTATACATAAATTCTCCCTAAATGATCTATTTGCTTTTCTCTAAATATATTAGTTTTGTTATTAAAAAAAAGCAACAATTCCAGTTCTGTTAAACAAGAGATACCTTTATCTGAAAAGAAACTGATTCGAACAGGAATCATAATGGGTCAGTGAAGGCAGGTCCCCACTGTCAGAATTCCATCTGCTCTCTTCCTGAGGACCCAGCATCCAGGCTGGTGGGTTCACAGAACAGTGACATCTAAATTCTGCATCTCTCTTTGGCACCCCCAACGGCTTTATTATTTGGGAGTGTTTTAGCATTTCTGCAGAAGTAAATAGGGGTTACTCACAAAGCTACCATCGCTCATCCACAGGTCAGTGAAAATACATTGCTTTTCTAGTTACTGACATGTAAAAAGAGACTGAAGGTAGCTGTATCCGTTTGTGTTTTTCAACAAACTGCTGAAAAAGACTGCTTAATTTAAGAAGAGAATTTATTGGAAGAAGTGTTAGGAGGCAGAGAACAAGGCTTCCTAAATGCAGGACTAAATTAGCCTCAGAGATTCTGAGGGCGCAGCAGTGATCTCACCATGAGGCCAGGATGGTCCAGGATGGCATTTGCCTGATCCGGAGCCAACCATTCTGGGAAACTTGTCCCTTGTCCAAGGTGCTCAAGATCCAAGAAGAGGGCATGTGTATAACCCAGCTAACATTGGGGCATGTCCCCCTCAAGGTGATAGAAGGTCCTGCATTCTAGTTTCCTCAGACTGTACACAAGGGAACCAGGATATTTATTATTAGGAAGGGGAAACGGACCTTGGGCAGCCAAGAAACCTCCCACATGTCCACTACATCAGTATCTTTGAGACATTTGCATCAAGAAATGTTGCCTCAAGGAATGGTTGCTGTGCTGACAATACAAACGTTGTTCCTGTCACAGCCAGACATCTGAGAGAACAGGCAATATAAAAGCACAGTGTTTTCCTGTTCTTTTTCTTTGGCTGTGGCATCTGCCAAATATCCTTTTGAACTTAGTGCCAAAGGTGTTTCTCTTATCACAAAGTTCCACTTAGCTTTAGATTAAAAAAAAAAGGATAGGCCACCATAGACACTCAAAATAAGAAATGTCAAATGTGTATGTGCACATAACTATTAGAAAAAAGTTCTGGATCATTAGAAATATAGAAATATATATATACAGGTAGGTAGAATCTGGCAAGTAGAACCCATTCCCTAGTGTTCTAGGGAGACCCATTCAAACTAAGCATTTTCTCCTCCCTGGCACCATGACCTCAGGAACAGAAACATATCCCAATAAAGGCTAATGTGCGAGTACAGTGTAGCAACTTCTCTCTCAAGTTTGAGTTCTCCTGACATCTTCCAAAAATGCCCTGCAGCTGTCACTGACGTAGCAAGTCATAACACTAGAGATGGGGAAACCGAAACCAACCAGAATTGCAGATCGGCAATTCTGCCTTTTCATTTTTCAGCAATCTCAGTTATTCAGCAGCAAGAGCTGAGTGTTTTGGTGTAGTCGTGGGGACATCTGCACATTCCATCTGTGTCTGGAGAAGGCGTTGTAGACATCTGAGCTTTCCATTGTAGGTCTTTGAGCTTCCCAATGCTGTCAGACTCAGCTGGGCCCTTCTTACTGCTCTGTAACAACAGCTGGTCCCTACAAGTTTTGTCCTTCAGTGGGAACTTTATTCCAAGAAGTGACACTTGATATATTTAACCATAGCTACAGCACAGACACTGACCAATCAGAATGAACGCCAGCCATAAGCAGCCACTGAATGCCTACCAAGTGAATAAGCAGCCTTGAATCTGGTGATCAACTGAATCCAGGTGATCAAGTTCTCAGTTACTTTACCCCTGAGACCCTTGGGCTCCCAGATTGTCAACCCTGAACAATCAACTGGATTTCTACTTTCTGCAATCCCAGTCATGACAAAGTCCATCCTACACTTACCCCATTTTCTTTGGGATCTTTTGCCTGCAACCCTCTCCAATTGTGGTAGCTGCATAGGTACATCGTTACAGAAACTGGTTCTGGCCAGTGAAACAGATGAGACTGTCATTGTCCCTGTGTCAGGGAGCTCGAGCTTCTGAAACGGGGTGGATCCAGGCCACCCAGGTAGTCGGGCTCTCGGGAAGTCACACTGGTTAGGGAGCTGCTGGACGGTGCCTGAGCTCTGCCAGCCCGGGAATGAATGTGAAGCTATCTGTGCCTCTACGAGTCACTCACTCTAAATGCATAGTATCACTCAGGGCCACTGGAGTGGCTAGAAGTGCCAGGAAGACAAAGAGAAAGTGGCTTTTTCCTTCAGCTTCGGGGGCTGCAAGCAGAGCCATGTCTTCCACTATGCCTCACACAACTGGGGATCCTCAAAATGTGGACAGAGGGTTCACAGGGTGGGGAAGAATAGGAAGAAAAACAAGAAAACACAAGAGAAATGCTCACCAAAGAAAAGCAAGATAAGACTGATCAGGCCTGCAGAGCAGATCTGGGCAAGTCACGTGGGGCAGCAGGAAAGCAGAGAGTAGCATGGGACAAACAGACCTCCTTACCCTCTCGTCCTCCTTGCAGGAAGAGTCAGCTGCAGGGGCCTCAGGAGGTGAAAGGAAACTGTGTTTGAATACCCTGGTCAGTATGGGAAGAAATTAGTGTAGTTAGGGAACATATGAATTTGAGTCAGGGACCTGTGGATTGTCAATCAAATGCTTTACTCCAAAACAACTAGTGTTGCTTTGAACATGCTTCAATTCTGAACTTTATTGCAGGGAGTTGAGTAATCACTCATGGCCTGCCACCACCCCTAGCTGACTGTGCCACTGCAATTGGTCACCCTCCTATCATGTCCACAGCTTCATTCTGACTTCCCCCACCTTTCCCACACTCTCCCACCTCTACATCCCTGGCCACTGCCTATGCCTGCAGCTCAGCACGCCACATGCCCTCAGTGATGGACTGAAGGCAGGCACTAGCTTGAATGTCATTGATGCTTCCCACTGGGATGTTGTGTAGAATGACAAGTTGTTGTAGGTTCCAAAACAATTTTCCAGCTGCTTAGAATTATTGGATGTTAGAACAGGTATTAAGAGGGGATTATGCTCCAAACGACCCTCAAAAGTAGAAGTTCTCTGATTCCTCCTCAGTTCTACTACACTGGAATTTCTAGGGAGTAATCTGTATTTTTGATATGTTCTGTCAGTAATGCTGATGCAAAGTCAGACTACGTAACCGGTGATTCAGCCTGTCCTGCCATAATATAAACTTCAAAGAAGAGCAGCTGGTTAGAACTTTTGAAACACACACAAATTATTACTGACTTGACCATGACTTGTGCCAGAAAAATGAAGTCACAAGAAAACTGACACAAGCTTTTTGTTGGTGACCTTCGGATGGGGTTTTTGCGTGGTCGTCCTTTTTATGTTGATGCTATTGCTTTCGGTTTGTTAGTTTTCCTTCTAACAGGCCCCTCTTCAGCAGGTCTGCTAAGAGTTTGCTGGTGGTCCACTCCAGATGCTGTTTTCCTGGGTATCACCAGCAGAGGCTGCAGAACAGCAAAGACTGCTGACTGCTCCTTCCTCTGGAATCTTCATCCCAGACGAGCACATGCCAGATGCCAGCCGGAGCTCTCCTGTATGAGGTGTCTGTCGATCCCTGGTGGGAGGTGTCTCCCCATCAGGAGGCACGGGGTTCAGGGACCCACTTGAGGAGGCAGTCTGTCCCTTAGCAGAGCTCGAGCACTGTGCTGGGAGATCCACTGCTCTCTTCAGAGCCGGCAGGCAAAAAAGTTTAAGTCTGTTGAAGCTGTACCCACAGCCACCCCTCTCCCCAGGTGCTCTGTCCCAGGGAGATGGGAGTTTTACCTACAAGGCCCTGAATGAGGCTACTGCCTTTCTTTCAGAGATACTCTGCCCAGAGGAGGAATCTAGAAAGGCAGTCTGGCTGCGGAGGCTTTGTGGCGCTGTGGTGGGCTCCAACCAGTCGAAACGTCCCATAAATTATAAAAATATATGTAACATTAAAAACAGTCATGCACTGGGAATGGAAGTATAGTTCAGGGTAGAGCTTTCCACACTGGCAGAGGAGTTTTCTGGCCAAAACCTGGAGGAGCTGTGTGGTCCTCATGCTATGCTGTCTCCATGATGCTTCCCAGGACTACTCTCTGATCCATGTCAGAGGTGGGGAACTTCCCCAACTGTTTCATGAACTGGATTTAATGCAAAGATCCCAGACTGAGAGATATCTTTATGTGTCAGTATTGCATGTGTCTGAATTTGTGTCTCCAAACTGCTATTTTGTAAACAAGAAGAAATCAGACATGTAGACCTAAAGGCTGTTCCAGCAGTAAATGGGAACACTCCTCCCAGCTGCTCCCGTCACCACAGACTGAGGGAAAGCGGGGAGATGTGCAGGTATGTGAGCAAGGGCTAGGGTTTGGGAATCGGGGATGGACTTTTCTGGGGTGAGTTTGTGGTAAAATCAGTTGCTGGTCTTACTCTCTAAAAGCAAGCAGGAACTTTCAATGTGCTGTAGGACTGCTGGGTGTGATTACCACCATGAAAGGTGCTTATTAAACACTCATGACAAGTAGGGGGTATAGCTCAGGGGTAGAGCATTTGACTGCAGATCAAGAGGTCCCCAGTTCAAATCTGGGTGCCCCCTACTGCACTTTCTCTATTCATACAAGCTGTTATGTTCTTCACAGAAGCTGTTGGTCATATTCCAGTTTCTTTTCATCCATTCCACCTATGATTTTCCCTGGAACCGGAAGCTACAGCTCAGGCCTACCCAGCTGCACCCTGCCTGGATAACTTCTCATCTCTTCCAGCACCAGTTCCATGGGTATCCCTCATATTCTTGGTATCCAGCTCCTGCTCCCCCATACATGTAATTTCTCCAGCTGTCATGCAGAATACATCTGGGTTTTTCCAGGGCAGACCAGAGAGTAGTACTACAGCAGGTTTCCCAGAAACAGACAAGGAATGGTATCCCAAGTTATCACCCTCCTGGCTCCTTCCCACAGCAGCAGTTTGTGCACTGGAGTGGTGGCCAGACCTGGGGAGACACATCACAGCATGCAGCGTTCCCACATAGGGCAGATATTTCCCCCTGGAGAATTGGTTTCTCCCACGCCAGAGCTCACTCACACCCTTGCTTCAACCTTGTAGGCCAAAAGCCTGGCTCAGCTACTCTAACAAGGGAGATAGAGGTTCTGCAGTGCTGCCCCTGCAGACCCAACTCCTGTAGCTCTGCGGCTGCAGTTGAATTTCAGCCCACTCTGTGACTGTGGCCCAAGGCTTGGAGGTAGGGGATTAGACTGAAGAGTCTGTTCGTATGAGATGATTTGGAATTCCAACTTTGTTCTGTGGCCCACAGGGAGTCCTGTGTGCTGCAATGAAGAACCAGGTCAAGTCCTTTGTCTAAGCAGGTCATTTAGGAGACATAACACATACTGGTTTGGGGGTTTGCCAAAAGACAAGGACAGGAACTGGTGTTACTTTTTGAACGCTTACTATGCACTGCTATGTGCTAATATCATGCTAGGCAGTTTATCATCAGTTATATTTGTCCACTCTGTCTTCACTGCCGGAAAAAGGGAGCTAGGCTGGGAGCTTGGGTCAGAGTCTGTGGACTGTTTTGGAGACCAGTGGCCAGCTCTTGGGTTAACCCCAAAAAACAATGGGAAATGACTGGGGGTTCTGCAGGCAGCTTCCATCCTTTTCTCCTGTTCATGGCTCCACCCAGGGACAGGCCTGGTGAACTGCAGAGCTGAGGGAAGGTGTCTAGCTGTGAATCAGATCTGGCAGCTTCCAGAAAGTCAGTCCTGGAGCGAAGCCATCATTTAATTTCACAAAGCTGAGTGCTCCCATACTGATAAAATATATTAACTAGTTAACCTCAGTGTGCCATGGGGGCATAGCTCAGGGCTACAGCTTTTGACTGTAGAGCAAGGGGTCCCTGATTCAGATCCAGGTTCTCATTCTTTTCTTTATGTTCAATTTTGGTAGCTAACTTTATCCACATACATCTTAGATTGGCATGGGCCACACAGAGCATGGGGTCACCTTCTCAGCCTCATTCTCCACATTGCCCCCAAACCCCAACTCCTCCACCATCCCTCCATTCTTCTGCTCTCTCAAAGCCATCTCCTTTCACCACTCTCTCCTCTCACCATTCATGTCTTCTCTGATATACGGGACTCCACAAACAGTGGACACTTTCAGAACCAGGCTAATAATCCTATTTTCCTCACCTCCCTCTCCTTCTGTCCTCAGGAATGTCAGACACCATGGCAATGTGCTTCCAATGCTAAGGCCTCCCGAGATTTCCATTCTGCTGCCTCTACAAATGTTCACAAACTCCACTCACTGTGGCTCTCAAGGAGTGTGGTGAGGCAGAGTCAGCGTTTTCCACCCGTGTCTTTTACCTTGCTTCTTGAGGCAGGAGAATCGCTTGAACCCGGGAGGTGGAGGTTGCAGTAAGCCAAGATCTTGCCATTGCACTCCAGCCAGGACAACAAGAGCAAAACTCCGTCCCCGACGCAAAAACAACCAACAAACAAAAAAAACCTTTCTCTTACTACAACTTCCTCAAACATAGTTTACTATGACATCCGTATTCCCATTGCCAATGCTCATTCCCTAAAGAAGTTACATTGCTTTTCAGAGAGCTTCTCTCTGCCTGTGATTTAGATTGACACCACCTTTTATTGGTTTCTTTGCTTTCTCTGTCTGACTTCCCACTCCCCACTGGTGTTTCCTGAACTTATCTTCCAAATTAACTACTTGTTCTTACATTTTAGTTTCAGAGTCTCTTTCTAAGAAATCTAAACCAAGACAACAGATTAAAGGAGAAAAATCACGTCATTCAAGTAGATGAAGAAAAACATCCAATCAAATCCAACACACCTTCATGATTTTAAAAAAATTCTTGGCAAGCGAGGACAAATATTCTACCTTCTTAATATGCTACTAGCTGCCTACCTAACATATAAAAAGAAAGATTATTAAACGGTGGGGTGATGAAAGCTTTGAATTGAAAACTGAAAGACAAAAATATTCTTAAATAAAAGGGAAATGGAAACTGAATTGAGGAGCAAAAGACTCTAAAAAAAATCACCAAATATGTTTTTTAAATGAATCAACTAAGACACTCCAGAAATGAAAAAAAGTATCAACATCTTCCTTTTTATTTACTTTAACCTGAAATATAACTTACATAAGGTACAGAAATCTTTAACGTACAGCTCAATTAATTTGTACACATACACACAAATGTACCCACCTCCTAAATCAAGATATAGAAGATTGAAAGGAATGTTGCTATGAACAAGAATCTTGCACGTACATAGACACTCTTTAATCTCTGTATCTAGGAATACAATTGTCGAGGAAGTGGGTGTTTCTATTTTTGGCTTTAGCCAATAAGGTCAGACGGTTTTCTAAAGTGGATAGAGCAAATGACACTACCACCACTAGCAGGGGATGAGAGTCACTATGGCTCTACATACCATCACTGAGTAACATCAGTCTCTTTCATTTAAACCATCCTAGCACCAATTCTAGCGATAGTTCACTGTGGTTTAACTCGCACCTTTCTTTCCTTTTTGTTTTGAGATGGAGTTTTGCTCTTGTTGCCCAGGCTGGAGTGCAGTGGCGCAATCTCGGCTCACCACAACCTCCGCTTCTTGGGTTCAAACAATGCTCCTACCTCAGCCTCCTGAGTGGCTGGGATTACAGGCATGCGCCACCAAGCCTAGCTAATTTTGTATTTTTAGTAGAGAGAGGGTTTCTCCATGTTGGTCAGGCTGGTCTTGAACTCCCGACCTCAGGTGATCCAGCCTCCTCGGCCTTCCAAAGTGCTGGGATTACAGGCGTGAGCCACCACGCCCAGCCTAATTTGCACCTTTCTAGACTCATGAGGTTTGAGCATCTTTTCATAGGCTTATTGGTCACTTGGATGTCCTCTTCTGTGAAGTGACTGCTCAAGTCTCTTCTTCATTTTTTATCTTCATTAAGATAACTTATCTATTTTTTAACTGTCTTGTGCAATACTTTATGTATTTTGGGAATAAACCCTTCATCAGTTATGTGCAATAGATACCTTCTCCTGCCATGTGGGTTTTTATTCTCTTGTGTTTATTGGCTCTCATGAATGTTAGCTGATTTCCCTCCGAGCTTTTTATCTGTTCAGCAAAACGGTATACAGAATTTACTACGTGCCAGTACTGTTTTATGTGCTTTACCCAGCTTAACTCATTCAATCTACACAACAATCCATGAAATATACACTTTTCTTTTTTTTTTTTTTTTTGAGACAGAATCTATCTGTCGCCCAGGCTGGAGTGCAGCAGTGTGATCTGAACTCACTGCAACCTCCGCCTTCCCGTTTCAAGAGATTCTCCTGCCTCAGCCTCCTGAGTAGCTGAGATTACAGATGCCAGCCACCACGCCCAGCTA
Organism: Rhinopithecus roxellana; assembly: GCF_007565055.1. Taxonomy (NCBI): domain Eukaryota; kingdom Metazoa; phylum Chordata; class Mammalia; order Primates; family Cercopithecidae; genus Rhinopithecus; species Rhinopithecus roxellana. The sequence continues at coordinate 107,696,203 of NC_044554.1, forward strand.
ATTTTTGTATTTTTAGTAGAGATGGGGCTTCACCACATTGGCCAGGCTGGTCTCCAACTCCTGACCTGGTGATCCGCCCACCTCAGCCACCCAAAGTGCTGGGATTACAGGCGTGAACCACCGCGCCCGGCCATTGCTTAGCCCTTCTTGTATCTGCCTTTGTGCAAGGCTGTCTCCTTCCTGATTCCTCATCACGGGTGGGGCGTAAGACTTCCTCCTGGAAATGCCCACTCATCATTGTACTACTGACATCTGGGCCTCCAGCATCCAGCGATATCCAGGGTATTCTGCGACTTTCTGGACTTTGTTCTTGTTGCCCAGGCTGGAGTGCAATGGCATGATCTTGGCTCACCGCAACATCCGCCTCGCAGGTTCAAGCAATTCTCCTGCCTCAGCCTCCCGAGTAGCTGGGATCACAGGCGAGAGTCACCACGCCCGGCTAATTTTGTATTTTTAGTAGAGATGGGGTTTCTCCATGTTGGCCAGGCCGGTCTCAAACTCCCAACCTCAGGTGATTCGCCCACCAGGCTGCTGCCCAGGCCCTGCCAGTGGGGAGTTCTGTGCTCTTGCAGGCTCATCAATCCTCCTCATCTTCCTTGGCAGTCCACCCTACTGCAGAAAAGGGAAAGCCAGAGGATTTTAACATTATCATAGAAATCACTGCGGAAGTGTGTTTCCTGAGGTTGTCGGGCCAGGAGCGGAGAGGAGTGGCTGGCTGCTGGCTGCCTTCTGAGAAGGTGCCCAGGGCTACAAGGCAAAGGCCTGTGGGTAAAAGAGAAAATTCCAGTAGGAAAGAAAGGCAGTTTGAAGAAGAGACAGTTTATCAGCTCCTGTGACAAGAGCCTTAGCAGGGCCTTAGCACAGCTGAGGAGGTGAAAAGGAGCTAACCCAAGTATTACTCCAAGTGTTCCTTCTAGAAGGGACAGGGCTCTGCCTGCCATCAGAAAGGTCACGTGGGAGGCTGGACACACTGGCTCATGTCTCTCATCCCAGCACTTTGGGAGGCCAAGGCAGGAGGATCGCTTGAGGCCAGGAGTTTTAGACCAGCCTGCGCAAAAGAGTGAGACTTCACCTCCACAAAAAAACAAAAAATATTAGCTGGGTATGATGGTACACACCTGTGGTCCCACCTACTTGGGAGGCTGAAGTGAGCTATAATTGCTTCACCGCACTCCAGCCTGGATGACAGGAAAATACCCTGTCACTTAAAGACAAAAATGAGTCAAGTGGGATTGTTCTCTAGCAACATATTTTAGTCCTTGAAACTATGTTAATGTTGGCCCTCTTAACGCTTTTGGGGATTCCGAAATCTACTCTGCTACCGACTTCTCACTATTTCTTGGAGTCGCTCCTTCTCTATCATTCTCCATTAAATTAATTGATGAAGTGAAAGTTGGAAGAATCACCTTCTGTCCTAGATTGTAGTTGTGTTGGAATATTGGACCAGGAGAACCAGGCCCAACTCTGTCATTAAGTGTGTTAGAACACACACCTCTGTCACACACAGTTTCTCTTGTACGTGCCCACCATAAGAGGTAATGGAGGTTGACTCTCAAGGCCATTCTAGCAGCCACTGGCAGTGCTTTTCCAGGGTATGGCCCGCAACCAAGGACCCAAGGCAGGGAAGACACAGGCATGGGGGTATTTGAGGAGGGGGAACTGCCTCTTGTTATGCACAAGGTCAATGAGCTTTCACTGAGGTAGGCCTGACAGCTCCTAGGAGCTTTCATTATGAAGTAGCAACGCATAGGCAACGGGTCATCTGGGTGTGACTGCACAAGTCAAAGACATTAACTGACCCCCACAACAGCAGGAGGGGGTATAGCTCAGGGTTAGAGCATTGGACTGCAGACCAAGAGGCCGTCAGTTCGATTCCAGACACCCCCTCCGCATTTTTAATTTTGACATTTTTACATAGGTGCCCACATTTTAACTTCTTCCTTATTAGACACTAGAATAAACATTTCTTTGCTTTCTTTTCTTTTCTTTTCTTTCTTTCTGTCTTTCTTTCTTTCTTTCTTTTTTTTTTTTTTTCCCTGAAACCAGCAAATGGTGAGGCTAGAATGTGGTGGTTCTTACCCCAGGTATAAACTAGAATCACTTGAAGAGTCCGTAAAAGTGCCATTTCCCGTGCCCCACCCCAGACCAATTAAATCAGAACATTTAGAGTGGGGCCCAGACACGGTGAAAGCTTCTCAGGGGGCTCTAGACTGTAGCGAAGGGCAAGACCCCACTTTAGCAGAGCTTCCAAGAAGTCTCCTTAGCCCAAGACTGCATTGTTCCCACTCTGCCTCTTCTTATTCATCCTTAGGTGAACCCCAAATATCTAGAGAAGGGTCTCAGTTAATTAGGATTAATCAGTCAATTTTTCCAAGGCTGCGGGTGCACGTCTGTGACACCGCCTCAGGCGAGTCCTGACAACCTGTGCCCAAGGTGGTTGGGGCACAGCTTGGTTTTATACATTTTAGGAACACATGAGCTATCAATCAATATGTGTAAGATGTACACTCGTTCTGTACAGAAAGGTGGGACAATGCCAGGCGAAGGTGGAACAACTGGAAGCTGGGAGGGGGCTTCCAGGTCACAGGTAGAGAAGAGACAAAAGGTTGTATTCTTTTGCATTTCTGATAAGCCTCTCTAAAAGAGGCAATCTGATACAGATTTATCTCATAAGCAGAGAGGTGACTTTGAATAAAATGGGAGGCAGGTTGACCCTAAGCAGTTCCCAGCTGGACTTTTCCCTTCAGCTGGGTGATTTGGGGGACCCAAGATTGATTTTCATGTCACACTTATGTGGACAGCACTTAAAACTGGACCAGAACAGCATCTCTCAGGAACAAAGGCTCTTTCAGCATTTCCTAGTTGTCTTAATTTTACCCCTTCTGGATGCAGTCATTCTGCCTGGGATGGGGTGGTATTGGTCTTCTATTTACAAAACAAACCACCAAGATCTGTCACTCAATGAGTAAGCCCTTAGAAGGCCAAGACTGTTAGCAGAGGATTAAATGTCAACATGTTGAAGTATAAGGAAAGTGCTACATTGTGTTCAGATGTTCCAACTATCAGAGGCAATGTTATGTCATAGTTAAGCTTTAAAAGCAAACTTCTGCAGAAGGGATCACTGAATTATATCAACCATCTCAAAAACTAGAGGATGTCATGGCATCCTATGCTTTAGACAACAAACAGCTTTTTTGACACAAATCTCAACATTCATGCAGGTTCAGCTATACAGCATAGAATTCAGAAGCACCAATTCATGATTTTTAGTATCCCTTATACTAATCATGTTTTATGAACCTTTTCAAAAAGTACCTAAAATACATTTAATAATTCTTCAGATTTCTGTACACAACAGTAGTTTATATTTTAGATAGATTAAAAACATGTTCCTGTAATAAAACTATCTGAAAGCAAGAAAGTCTTACTATCTTTACACTGAATGGCTGGAAAACACAACAGAGAAGAAGGCACTGAAGAGAGAGCCTGGCCAAGTGTAGTGTCACTTGAGGCTCTAATTTGATCATTTAGCAAATGGTGCTTTGCTGTACTCCCCTGAGTTGAAAATATTCTGTATCCTGTGACTCTCCTTATTAATGTAAGATGTAGTGGCCTGAAAAACAGAGCTTCTTTTATTTTCAATGATGTGCTTCATAATTTCCTATTCATTAAAGTAGATTCCTTTTGTTAACAAGATATGTGAACTTTTTATTTAGTACTTTTTCCGCCCCCCTAAAAAGTGGCATTGGTAACTCAGAGGATAAATGCTAGAGGGGATGGATACCCCATTCCCCAGGGTGAGCTTATTTCACATTGCATGTCTGTTTCACAACAGTTCATACACCCCGTAAATATATATGCCCACTAGATACCCACAAAATCTTAAGGATTTTAAGAAGCAGCTTTTGCTGTTCCAGTTTTACAAACACTTAGAGCTTTGGCCTAGAACTTGGGTACTTGCCCCTTTCGCGTCCCTGCCGTCCAATGCCTTCTGTTAGTGGAAATGGTCTCTCGGGGTAGTCTCCTTCCTGTATCCCCACTACTGTTTCAGCTCCTCCACCCAAGCCCGCCAGCCCTCCAGTTACTCTGTAAACAGTCTCCTTCCTCCTTAGCCTTTCCCTGCAAGTCTGCCTTTTTATCCATCCTTGTACACCTGAAGGCCAGCTTTCCCCTGAAGCCATCCCTCCCCTTCATCCTCTGGAATGGACAGGGTGGGGTCACCTTCTCAGTCTCATTCTCCACATTGCCCCCCAAACCCCAGCTCCTCCACCATCCCTCCCTGCTTCTCCTCTCTCAAAGCTATCTCCTTCCACCACTCTCTCCTCTCACCATTCATGTCTTCTCTGATATACGGGACTCCACAAACGGGATATTTTTAGAACCAGGCTAATAATCTTATTTTCCTCACCTGCCTCTCCTTCTGTCCTCAGGAATGTCAAACACTATGGCAATGTGCTTCCAATGCTAAGGCCTCGCGAGATTTCCATCCTACTGCCTCTACGAACGTTCACAAACTCCACTCACTGCTGCTCTCAACGGGTGTGGTGAGGCATAGATTCAGCATTTTCCAGTAGTATCTTCTACTCTGCTTCTTGGTTATCAGCTGGGCACATGGCTTCCCAGAAGGAAATCTGCATTTCCCAGACCCTCTTGGAGCTGTAAGGCCACAGGCATAAGGCTGGTGAGTGAGATGCAGGTGAAAGTGATGGGTGTCCCTACAGCAAAGACTTGTCTTTTCCATCTCCTGCTGCCTGGGAGGTCGATGAGATGCTAATGTGGCTGATGGCATGCTGGGATGAAAGCCAAGCCAGACAGACAGTCAGAAAGGAGAACTCGGGTTCTTGACCCTATGAAAAGTCATGCCCGGACCACCTAGCTGTGGACTTTCACGTGGTAGCTTTTAAGCTTCTGGTTTGTTTGCTTCTTTCCATTTTGCTTTAATCCTTTGTTATTTTGGTTGTTCAGCGCTCATAGCCAAACTTGATCATCACTTATTCTCTTTCGGGATCTTAGAATCAGAAAACTCCTTCAATGACACCTCTTCTGATGTTTACATGTCCTTACTGTTACAAAAAATGGTTCATTATCCTCATTTTGACCTTAATCTTGTCTACCTCTCTCTGTTCCCGTGACCCCAGAGACACCTTGGGGTTCAGCTATCTGCCTGCCTATTATGAACCCCATGTTTGGCCTCTCAGTCATGATTCCGGCTCCCCTGAGGGCTTGGCCTGTGGTCTGTCTACCTCCCTCATGAGCCCTTCTGCTTCCGCGGATACACTCGCCATTGGCCTTTCCCATCTTTGCTCTGGGGGAGCCAGTCTTTGCTGGAGTAAATTGTACAGCCAGACAAATGGTCCCACTGCAAATCTATGCCAGTCTGACCTCAACCAGTGCCTCTCTCCTAATGAGCAATGATTCCATTCCTTTCTAATTCACCTCTTCTCCATTTCCCACCATGCCTGGTTCACACTTTGCCCTTCTTCCCAAGTAATGATTCCCACCTTACCTCCTTGATTCTCTTTGGATGACTTGTTTTCTACCTGACTGAGAAGACCAAGGTATCGAGTCCCCTCAGCATCCTCTGCTTCTCTGCATCTCCACCTTCTCCTCATCCCCTCCAGGGTAGAAGACAAAGCCTGGTTTTATCCAGTTCCCTGCCAATGGATATTTCGATGGTCTCCAGTGCTTGCTGTGAGGAATTTAAAAACCGCTGTCCATGAATCTCCACATATATGTGTCTTCATGCAATTATAGGAATATTTTTGAAGGATAAATTCCTACAAATGGTACACTGTAGACATTTTTTTCCTAACTTTATTTTAGGTTCAGGGGTGCATGTGCAGGTTTGTCGCATAGGTAAACTCATGTCACGGAGGTTTGATGTACAGATTATTTCGTCAGCCATGTACTATGCATATGTATTTTTTCTGATCTTTTCTCCTTTCACCCTCAAGTAAGTGCAAGTGTGTAGTGTCCCCTTCTGTGTCCATGTGTTCTCATCATTTAGCTTCCACTTGTGAGAACATGCAGTATTTGGTTTTCTGTTCTTGTGTTAGTTTGCAAAGGATAATGCCCTGCAGCTCCATCCATGTTGCTCCAAAGGACATGATATCATTCTTTATTATGGCTGCATAGTATTCCATGGTGGATATGTGCCACATTTTTAAAAGACTTATTTTTTGAGTATCTTTTTTTTTTATTTTTAAATTTGCTTTTCACTTAACAAATTAACACGAACAGTATTCTATGTCAAATACAAGTCTCCAGACACAGCCACTGGGTCTCCTTTCAGGGCAGGGAAAGGTGGTGTCACCTAGTTACAGTTCTGTCCCCAGCCTAGCACACCTCACATGATGCTCAACAATTGCTACTAAGAGAATTCTCTGGATGACTTGAAGGGTCTCTCCATTTATAAAGGTCAATGAGGACACCAGGGTGTCCTCAGCCAGGTGCACACAGAAGTGATGATGGAGAAACAAGTATTAGTGACAGGAGGGCGCCGGAGTTCAAAGAAACAGAACTGGCCTGGACATCCGAACTGGCAGAGCTTGGCCTTGCTCTTGGTGTGTCAACACATGAAAATGGTGTTAATTACACTACCCTCCTATGACCGGAGGTATGGCTCAGGGGTAGAGCATCTGACTATAGATCAAGAGGTTCCTGGTTCAAATCCAGGTGCCCCCTACCCTGTTTTACTTTTAATCACCAAAGTTGATCCTGGGTCATAAGCTCCACCCAATCCACCCACTTGGGGGAAAAATGACACAGCCTATCTAATCCCTGACCCGTAGCATCTCTGAAGTGCAGACTCAACAGTCCTCAAATGATTTTACAGACTTTACAGTTTGTAAGGCACAGACCCCTGCCTCCTCCAGCCCTCTGGGTACCACTCCAGCACTTTTGCAGAGTTCTCCAGAATCTCCCCAGGCACATCCATGTGATCCCCAAGAGAAAGCTGGCCATGTCCCTAAGTCCTGCTGTATTCTCCACAGAACCCAGCTTCTACTGTGGCACAGGAGTACCTGAACCAGCCACAGTCTCATGCCCGCCTTCAATGGGCATGAGAAATCTAATGGGCTTAGATTTTTGAGCTTAGAGTGCCGCACCCTGGACTTCAGCTCTGTGTCCTCAGGTTCGGGATTTCCCATCTGGGGCTGCTGCAGACTCACACCCTGGCCTACCCAGACCATGGATTGAGGAAAAGCAAGATTCTGGGAGGCTCTGTGAGACTATGGGCAGGGAGCGAGATGATGGAGGAAGTCAGCTGGGACTTCCCAGAGGACTGACCTGATCCCATCAGCCTCTTCTCTCTCCTCCTTGCAGACAGATACAGATCATGGGCTCTAGCAAGGGAAAGGAAGCTGGAGTCAGATTCCAAAATCAGTAAATAAAAATAAGAATAGGTAAAGGGTAAACTGTTTGGAAACTTTTGGTCTGTCCTCTAAGGCTCATCTCATTATTATGTGATGAAAACCTTGCAGTCTGTAGTCTTTTGCATGGAAGCAGCACACCATAGGTAGTAACTGTGGTCTCTCGAGCCACCTCTGATGGTGGTAGCTAAATAAAGCAAGATGCAGGATGTGGTCTTTTCTGGGATATTCTGATGTTACCCAAATTACTGGATCTCCAGAAGCTTCACAGATGCAGCAGAGCCACCAATAATCCAAAATTAGGTGGATATTTCCCACTTCCCCATGTAGTTTCCAGGCAAATGGCTGAAAGGCCTAATATGGGAAATCGGGCAGAAGGATTCACTGTCCATGACTGGGTATTTTGGCAGAGTCCTTTTCTCAAGCTTGGCTTCCCCATCAAGGGAGGCAGGTTCTTTGAGCAGATTCAGACCTGGGGAATGGGTCAGAGGTAAGGAAACTCCATTGTGCCGGCTATAGTGGTAGCTCAGATCTACACGTCCAGGGGACCACGATGGGCTCCCCATTCTCAGGCCTAAAATCCTCACCACTGATGAGTCACAGCCAAGACCTGTATGGCACAGACCACAGAATAACACCCAAACTTCACTTCGGGCTAAAGTATCACACTGCTTGGACTCTGACACCCCAGGATCCTCCTAGCCCCACTGAAATCAGGAGCTCCCTTTCCGCTATCATCCCACCCACCAGCATCTCTGTCCACAGAGAACAGCTACCAGAATTCTTTTTACGAATGTAGAAGCTCCACACGTCTACGTATTTTCCAAGCCAGGGTAAGTTGCATGTGATAAATCCACTCTAACTTACCTACCACCTGAAGCCTATGGATTCTTTCTGCACTATAGCAAGAAATCCCTAGTATCTCAAATGCATTTAGAATTGGCTTCCTGTGAATCCAGGCTTAGGTCCACCAACAGAGCAAACAGTTTTATCCCAGCTGCTCCAGCTATGGTATCTTAAATAGAATTTTAATTGGGTATACTCTTAATAAAAAATTCAGACTCATTTAAAATTAGTCTTTCTACTTTATGAAATACTCCAGTAATCTGTATCCACCCATGGTCTTGAAGTTTTGCTGACATACATTAACCAGTTGGAAATGATTTTGGTATCCGAGTCTTCACCTCCCAGCAACTGGTGCCCAGGCTCAACTAAGACCTTACTCTCACTGTAGGTCAAGGGACAATGGGCAGTGGGGAAACCAATCTCTTGCAGTGAAAACCCTTCCGTCTGGGCTGGTCGGCTTTCAGGCAGGAAGAAGGGGCAGGCTTGGAGATTAGGTAGAGTTGGTGATTTGGGATAAATCAAGTTTTCCAAATGCTCCCATAAATCCATCTTAGAATTCCTGAAGTTCCACCCTCTTAATCGCTGACCTATTTTCAGCTGGGAGACTGGGGGAAGCTGCAGATTCCATGGACATCAAAGTTTGGCAAGCCACAGGGATCAGCCCTGGCTCTCATTTTCAGCTAGTTCAGTTATTTGGTGGCAGGAGATCAGAGAGTTTTGTTATACAGTCAGAAAAAGACCTGAGTTTCTTTTTTTTTTTTTTTTTTTTTTTTTTTGAGACGGAGTCTCGCTCTGTCGCCCAGGGTGGAGTGCAGTGGCCGGATCTCAGCTCACTGCAAGCTCCGCCTCCCGGGTTTACCCCATTCTCCTGCCTCAGCCTCCCGAGGAGCTGGGACTACAGGCGCCCGCCACCTCACCCGGCTAGTTTTTTGTATTTTTTAGTAGAGACGGGGTTTCACCGTGTTAGCCAGGATGGTCTCGATCTCCTGACCTCGTGATCCGCCCGTCTCGGCCTCCCAAAGTGCTGGGATTACAGGCTTAAGCCACCACGCCCGGCCTAAGACCTGAGTTTCAACCCACGTAGGACAGATCATATAGGGTAACACGTGAGCTATTTGCTTTCTTTAAACTGGTAGGGCCAGCCATCCTGCACAGAGGCCATTTATAATCTGGGAACTACAAATGGGTCCTGATGGAACTGCAGGCAAAAGTTACTCAACTTTTCTACAGTCTGACGTGAGCTTCTGGATTTCTATCACCCCAAACCACTTAGATCGTTATTACCTTCAAGTTTAATGGTGCCAGATTCCCAATCCACATTCCCTTCACGTTTCTGTAATCACTTGTTACACATCCCTAGTACCGGTAAGGGTACTTTAATTAAAGACGTCATCTAAGGTTACTGTAGACACAGGGGGCAATCGCTCATAGGATGGCAAGAAGCTCATGTACCTCAGAGAAGCCTGCAGAGCCAGGCTTATCAAACACACAGGACTGGCCGGGCACAGTGGCTCACGCCTGTAATCCCAGCACTTTGAGAGGCTGATGAGGGTGGATCACGAGGTCAGGTGTTTGAGACCAGCCTGGCCAAGATGGCGTAACCCCATCTCTACTAAAAATACAAAACTTAGCTGGGTGTGGTGGTGGGTGTCTGTAGTCACAACTACTTGGGAGGCTGAGGCACAAGCATCACTTGAACCCCAGAAGCGGAGGTTGCAGTGAGCCAAGGTCGTGCCACTGTACTGCATCCTGGGCAAGAGAGAGAGACTCTGTCTCAAAACAAACAAACAAAAACAAACCAGGCAGGACCTCAGCCCACCCTGGCCTGGAAGCCGTCACTGCCACCACAACAGACACTGGCTGCAGCCTCTGGCCCTACTGCCATTGCCAGAGCTCTGCCATCTCCACAATGAATTCCAAATTCACCCTGCCTCTATGTAGGATTTATTCAACATTCATAGTCTTGTTTAGGGGAATATAGTTGGCCAAACTGAAGCCATTCCCAAGTGTGCTGGTTAGTTTTATGTGTCAGCAGGGCACAGTGGCTCATGCCTGTAATTCCAGCAGTTTGGTAGGCTCAGGCATGTGGATCACTTGAGCTCAGAAGTCTGAGACCAGCCTGGACAACATGGTGAAACCCCATCTCTACAAAAAATACAAAAATTTGCTGGGCGTGGTGGTGCACACGTGTGGCCCCAACTACTCGGGAGGCTGTGAACCCAGGAGATGGAGACTGCAGTGAGTGGAGAGCACTGCACTCTAGCTTGGGTGACAGAGGGAGACCCTGTCTGTCTCAAAAAAATATTTTTTTTTTTTCCTTAAATGTGTCAACTTGGCTAGGCCATGGTGGCCAGATGTTTGTCCACAGCAATCTGGATGCTGCTGTGGAAGTATGTTTTAGATGTGATTAACATTCAGTCTACAGACTTCGAGTAAAGCAGATTACCCTCCAAAATGTGGGTGGGCCTCATCCGATCAGATGAAAACCTTATGAGGAAAGGTCTGCTGTCCCCTTAGGAAGGAATTTTGCCTCCATGCTGTCTTCAGGCTGGAGCTGCAACCTCAACTCTTCCCTGTTTCTCCAGATTGCTGCCATGCCCTGAAGACATGACACTTGCCAGCCCCCACAATGGCATGATCCAATTCCTTAAAATCTCTGACACACACACACACACACACACAGCCCCTATTGGTTCTGTTTTCTCTGAGGAACCCTCATTTACAAAACCAACATTCAGGGAGAGGACATTATCTGACCTTGTTTTTTCCTTAACCAGAGACAGAATCCTGTCTTCCACCAAGACTTACACAATTGTGAATTCCCCAAATGAAGAGGCTTGGGATGTGCAAAAAAAAAAGAGTTCTCTCCAGACCTGGCACTGACTTAGCCTTCAAGAAATTGGGTTTCTCTAGAGCTTCTGGGGTCAGGGGAGGCTTTCTAGTGAAGACCTGACCTGCTTCCTATCTCTCCTGCTTTGCAGAATGAATCCATGTGCTGAAGAAAAGCTAAGAGTAGAACATCCTATTGTGATCAGCAAGTGAAAAGATATTGGGAGACAAGCTGAGTGTTAGGAGAGAAGCTGAGGCAGGGCTTGCATGTCTGGCTAGACTTGCTGGCTCCTTGCTTCTAGCACTCCATTATCCTGTTTCTCTTCACTTGATACACTGTTTCCACCCCCACATCCTCACCACCTGTTTGTTTGAGCACCAATAAATACTGTGGGCTCCCAGAGCTCTGGGCTTTCCCAACCTCCACACTAGCGATGGCCCCCAGAGTCCCACTTTCTCTCTCAAACTGTCTTTTTCTCATTCCTTTGACTCCGCCGGACTTTGCCGCCCCCACGACCTGGTGCTGGGTCTGATCACCCCAAAAGAAAATAGGGAGGGGGCACCTGGATTTGAACCAGGGACCTCTTGATCTGCAGTCAAATGCTCTACCCCTGAGCTATACCCCCAGTTAATCGCCTGTCTCCAATAAGAACTATAAACCTGTATGGCCACACCCTGACTGTCACCATCATGAGATGTGTACTTCCTTTGTCACGATACATCCCCTTCCTACTCCACACCTGCTTGCCAGCTCTACTTAACAACCAGCATCCTTCCTCCTCCAGTGTCTGACTGAAGGCAGGGACATTAAAATCACTGAGGTTTGCAGCCAGGACATCCTTCAAACTTGCTGAGAAGGGCAGGACTCAAAGAACTGGTTGCTCAACAGACCCTTTAAAGGTGACGCTGGGCTGGGCAGAGCTGGGTAAAAGCCAAAGTTCTTGAGCTTCACTTGAGGACTCCTAAGCCAGACTCTCTGGGAAAGGACCTAGGGACAATGTATGCTTCTAACCAACTCCCTGCAGCATTCTGACTCATGGTTTGGAGCTACTGGTTTAATGTGCTCCCTTACATGGTACAGATCTAGAAAAATGACAGTATTTAAAATCATGCCCAAACAAAACATACCTGATTAATGACCAAGTCATGACAAGAATCCACGTTCATGATAAAGGGCCTCTTTGCACTCAACACTCTGAGGCAGGAGTTGAACTGCCTTTTCCTTTCCTCTTCTTTCCTCTTATCCTCCATTCGCTGAATCCCACGATGTGTCAGATAAAAGTTAGTAACCAGAAGACAGGATCCAATCCCTGGAAAAGTGCTGAAGTGGAGAATCAGAGCAATCTGTGGTCACTGGGAAGTGACACGGGATGGAGGGATTGAAAACGTGTGGGCAGAGTGAGAGGAAGGGCCAACAAGTGACACCATCTTGAACCAGGGACCACTTGACACGCAGCCAGATGCTCTGCCCCAAACGTGCCCACTTCTCTGTTTAGACCTTCCTGACTGACACTGTTTCACCTATGTTCCCAGGCCCAAGGATCTAATATACACTGTAATTTCTCATCATTTTCAGTGAACCACTGACAATGACCTCATTCAGACAGACCTCTATCTGGCTTTGAACTTACCCTGTCCTTCCCCATGGACCTATCAGAGGACTTCTAGAAATCTTTCCTGCCTAGAATCCTGCAGCCTCCTCCTCAGTCTCTGTGTGGGGCAACAATTTGGAGAATTGCTGTTTAGAGCTGGAAGCTTCCTCTCTCCTTCTCTCCTACTTCAGTTTTATCTTCTCTAACCTACTTCCCAAACTCTCTCCACTCCACTTTCACCCTCTGCACAGTGGGGTTACTTTGGGCCTTGTCCTACATTTTTTCAACTGTCTTCTCTTCGTCCCTCTCCTCACTTATTAGTCCTTGCCTCTAAAAGGGAGACACCTTAGCAGAGGGGACCCAGTCCATGTTGGCCCCAAACCATTAGCTCAGCACAACTAGCAGAGCCAGGACCAGGCACGAAATCTATTTGAGCCCTGAAGCTCAGGCCTCCAGTATCCTGAATTCGGACCAGGATCTCTCCCCCATCAGGTTGGCAGAAATGTAATTATAGAAACTGGGCAAAGACGTAAGGAAACAGGTTCTTCATAGCTGCTGCTGGGAGCACCCAGTGGCCCTGGGGTACACCTGGGGACAGCAATATGGCAACAGCAGAAACGAAATCAAGAAAGCCTATGATGTGGTGAGGCCACTGCTGGGTCTGTTTCCTGGAGTAGCATCCCCACAGGGGCATAAAGAGGCAGGCCCAAGAATGATCACTACGGTATTGCTTGTGAGCGTGAAAAATCAAAAAAAGCTTAAGTGTCAATCAGTGGAGGAATGGAAAATAAGTTATAATATAGTTGCTTCTGGAATATTAAGCATCTGTTAAAAGGAATGAACTTGATCTACATGTATCATGGATACGTCTGAAATAAGAATGAGTGATAAATATAACGACATCTATGTAATGTTTCAAAACACAAAAATCCATATATTGTTCACAACTACCAATGCACACAGTAGACGTTTTAAAATGTGGATAGAGGGTGGGCGCGGTGGCTCACGCCTCTAATCCAGCACTTTGGGAGGCCAAGGCGGGTGGAATACGAGGTTAGGAGATCAAGACCATCCTGGCTAACACGGTGAAACCCTGTCACTACCAAGAGTACAAAAAACTGGCCGGGTGTGGTGGCATGCGCCTGTAGTCTCAGCTACTCCAAAGGCTGAGGCAGGAGGATCGCTTGAATCTAAGAGGCAGAGATTGCAGTGAGCCAAGATCGTGCCACTGCACTCCAGCCTGGGCAACAAAGCGAGACTCTGGCTCAACAAAAAAAAAAAAAGTGGATAGAAAGGATAAACATAGACAATTCAGGACAAGTGGCTGCCCTAGGGAGTCCTGGGGGACCAAAATGGTATCAAAAATCCATTATTTCACAAACATACATCACACACATACACACACACACACGTTTTAAATGACGAAGCATGGCATACATCCAGCAAGTAGTTACTGAATTCCTACTCTATGCTGGGCAATATTCCAGGTTCCTAGAATGAATATATGAAGAAAACAGTTAAAAAGTTTTTGTACTTTTGAAACTGACATTCTAATGAGGGAGAGCTGACGTAAGATAAATATATAAATAGGAAACATATATTACACGACGCTGTCTGACATGGAAGACCCAAAGCAGAAAAGGAGGCCCGGAGTCCTGCGTGGGGAGGGGCTGCAGTACCGATGACAGGAAAGGCCTGAAGGTGGGATTTGCCTGAGGAGCACTCCCAGCAGAGGGCACTGCGAAGGCCCTGGCACAGGGCGCAAGGGACAGCAAGGGGGATGGTGCAGCTGGGCAGAGTGTGAGAGAAAAGCGGAGGTGAGCCGATGGTGCGGGTCAGATGGAAAGCCAGGATTGGGTCTAAAAGGGATCACTCTGCTGGGCTGAGATGAGACTTGGGGATCAGGGCAGGGGCAGAAGGGCTGGTGACAACCTCAGCAAGAGACAATAAGCCTGGGTGTCAGAGTGGAGGGGACGAGGCGTGGACAGACTCTGGGCAAACCCGGCAGGGAGGGCCAATAGGGTTTCTGGTGGAGTGGATGGGGGTGTGGAGGAGGAGGTCAGAGAGGACTTCTCAGGTTTTGACTGCAAATGGAAGGATGGAGCTGCCATTTACTGGGATGGGGAGAATGTGGGAGGAGCAGGCTATTCAGAGAAGACAGGAGCTCAGCTCTGGGAATGTTTAGGGGGAAGTCTATGAGACACTCAGGTAGAGATGCAGGCCAAGCAGCTAGATGTGTGGAATCTGGGGCAAAAATCCAGGTTCGAGGCACACATTCCTAGACAGTACGTGTGGCCCCAAGACCCTGGGAGACAATGGGGAGTGAGGAAATGCAAGGAGTAGAGAGGGGGTGTGAGAATCAAGGGCGCTCTGGGGCTGAGAGGCTCCACAGGGCAACAGGAACCAGGGAAGAAAGAGTAGTGAAGGTGGGTGGCAGGTGCAAGGAAAGTGAGCAACATGGCAAGTGTTATCAACAGGCCAAGTAAGAAGACAGACCATTCAGCACCACGGAGGGCCCTGGTAACCGAGGTTGGAGAGGTTTTGGTGGAAGGGGTAAAAGAGTGGGAGGGAAGGGGCAGGAGACAGCAAGCGCAGATGTCCCCAAGGTCAAGGCAGGATTGCTTGTGTTGCCCTTGAGGTGGCATGGGATGGGATGGAGCGCCAGGTGGAAGGGGGGCTTTCGCTGGAGAGTTGACAGTTTAGCAGTCACAGGAATGAAGGCAGAGAAGGGGGCACAGGTGCAGGCAGACGGCATGGGGAGGGCTGTGCAAGTGAGTGGTGTATTTCTCTTTAATTAAAAAAAAGCGGGTTAAAATATAAAACCATTCTCAGCTGTGGGACATACAGAAACAGATGCGGTAAATTTGGCCCTCAGCCACAGTTGGCCGGCCCCTGGGCTAGGGAAACACAGTGTAATCGCGTGGCAGAGCACCCACTGAAGTCACTGGTTGTGGATGTCATGTGACACCAGCAGCCAGCTTACCCGGTTCTCTGCAGTCACGTGCAGCTGCTTGGCTGCAGGTGCAGAATACTGATAGATTTCATCAGGTGGATACAATGAACAAAACAGGGGCAAGGGCACTGATGCTGTGTGCAAAGGGGGACCACAATGGTGGACATGGAGGGAAATGAGGGGTGAGGGCAGTGAAAAGGCAGCAGGGTCAATGGCTTGCAGGTCTTGAAAGACTGGAAACTGCTGAAATCAGGACACAAGACAGGGAATTGAAGGGACCGCAGGAAGCGGCCGGGGAGTGGTGTGCTGGAGATGGAGATGGAGGTGTGGTGCAGTCACTGTCATCACAGTCATGGATGGCCGTGGGATGGGTGGAGGGGCACAGGACCATCCGCAAGTAGGCTGCCATGGCCAAGAGTAAGGGCAGGGAGGGACGAGAAGAGAGGGAAAGTCTGCAGAAACAGCAAAAAAGACGAGGCCTGAGACACAAAGGCGGGGTCTCTAGAGAGGGAGTGACGCTGGGAGAGATGCAATCATGAGGCGAGGACCCTGTCCCTGGTGGGCCTGGGCTCAGAGGGAGGCAGGGAAGAGAATGACAAGCACTCAGAGGGCTGCAGTCCCCTGGAGCTCAGTCCAAGCAGGGAACACTCAGGATCCGGCGGGTCTGCTGAGCCCTGAGTCCCACAAGGCTTGGTGGAGGGATGTGCAGGAGGTGAGGTCTTATAAGGGGATGGGCCAGGCCAAATGTGACGAGGGATGAGCTGTGATTCCCAGCTCCTTGGATAAACGGGACAGGGATAAAGGCCACACAGGATCCCTGCCGACAGGCTCAAGGTGGACAGTGGAGTTTGTCTCCTCATCTTGTCTACTGGTTGGTAGAGGCCACGGATGCTGCTGAACATATGATGTAGCCAAAGAGTGTTATGGGGTCTTACCAGCAACCAGCATATTTCCAGACCCCTCTTTACTCTCGTTTAATGATGCTGTGGAATTGAGGGAAGCCTCCACACACGGTGTAAATACAACGAAACCCACCCACCCAGAACCTCCTATCCAGGCTAGGAAGCTGGACGCGCATGGGTTGTAACCCTCTTTTCCAGCCCAATATTATGTGTTCTCAGCCGTCTTTCTGTCCTCTAGCGTTCAGCACTGTCCATGACACCTAGAAGATTCTCAAATTGCACCTGTGGAACTAAACTGTTGTTGCGGGAAGTCAGGGACCACAAACGGAGGGACCAGCTGAAGCCCCAGCAGAAGAACATAAATTGTAAAGATTTCATGGACATTTATTAGTTCCCCAAATTAATACTTTTATAATTTCTTACGCCTGTCTTTACTGCAATCTCTGAACATAAATTGTGAAGATTTCATGGATACTTATCACTTCCCCAATCAATACCCTTGTGATTTCCTATGCCTGTCTTTACTTTAATCTCTGAATCCCTTCATCTTCGTAAGCTGAGGAGGATGTATGTCACCTCAGGACCGTGTGATGATTGTGTTAACTGCACAAATTGCTTGTAGAGCATGTGTGCTTGAACAATATGAAATCTGGGCACCTTGAAAAAGGAACAGCGTAACAGCAATGTTCAGGGAACAAAGGAAATGGCCTTGGACTCTGACTGCCGGTGAGCCGGACAGAACAGAGCCATATTTCTCTTCTTTCAAAAGCAAATAGAAATATCGCTGAATTCTTTTTCTCAGCAAGGAACATCCCTGAGAAAGAGAATGCGCCCTAAGGGTAGGTCTATAAATGGCCCCGTTGGAGGCTGCCATCTCTTATGGTCGAAGCCCAAGCCAAAAGCGCTCCCAGGCTTATTAAGACGAGGAAATTCCCACCTAATAAATTTTAGTCAGACAGGTTGTCTGCTCTCAAACCCTGTCTCCTGATAAGATGTTATCAATGACAATGTGTGCTGACACTTCATTAGCAATTTTAATTTTGCCCCATCCTGTGGTCCTGTGATCTTGCTCTGCCTCCACTTGCTTTGTGATACTTTATTACCTTGTGAAGCATGTGATCTCTGTGACCCACACTCTATTCGTGCACTCCCTCCCCTTTTGAAAATTGCTAATAAAAACTGGCTGGTTTTATGGCTCAGGGAGCATCACGGAACCTGTCGACATATGATGTCTCCCTCGGACACCCAGCTTTAAAATTTCTCTCTTTTGTACTCTTTCCCTTTATTTCTCAGACCAGCCAAGACACTTGGGGAAATAGAAAAGAACCCATATTAACTATCGGGGGTGGGTTCCCCCGAGAAACTGAATGTCCTGATGATGACTGGCAAGCGGCCAGCTCGGAACATGCTTCTGCCCTTAGGAAAGTGCAAATCTGACTGACATGAGATGATGAACATGGGGGATGCATTTAATCTCACACAAGTGCAGTACAGGAGGGCCTCTGCGGAACACCACCTTTCTCAGTGTCAGACGAAAGGGAAAACCAAGGCAGGTGGGACGGTCAAGGGTGGGTCTTCTGGAGGAATCAGGGGTCGAGCCTTGCAGAGATGTGGTCTCCGTGGTCAAATGACCCAGCAGGTCTTCATTTTAGGAATTTGGTTTTTCTCCTGTGCCCACCTGTCCTTCCTTAACTTTCAAAGGTGCTGACTGGCTCCAGGGAAATCTGAGACACTGATTTCTGGTAACCAGATTCACCTTAAATAAATGTGTGCTTCTAATCATACCGAACCATAAGGCTGACCAAGGGGTGTATGTTCTAGAACTGCTACTGGCTTAAATTAAGGCTGAGGTCGGATGCAGTGGCTCTTATCTGCAATCCCAGCACTTTGGGTGGCAGAGGTGGGCAGATGACCTAAAGTCAGGAGTTCAAGACCTGCCTGGCCAACATTGGGGGTGAGACCCTGTCTCTACAAAAATACAAAAATTAGCTGGGCATGATGGCGGGTACCCATAATCCCAGTTACTCGGGAAGCTGAGGCAGAAGAAATGCCTGAATCCAGGAGGTAGAGGTTATAGTGAGCTGAGATCGTGCCACTGCACACCAGGCTGGGAGACAGAGCAGGATTCCCTCTCAAAAATAAATAATAAATAAATAAATTAGACGTTGGTTCTCAGAAGCAAGGCCGACTCTTTGCAAAGCTTTGAATTAATCTTGTTTTCAATACACAGTTGCCCCTTGAACAACATGGGTTTGAACTACGCAGGCCCACTTATAAGTTAATTTTCTTCTGCCTCTGCCACGCCTGGGACAGCAAGACCAACCCCTCCTCTTCCTCCAGTCTACTCAATCTGAAGATGACAATGAGGAGGATGACCTTTATGATGCTCCACTTCCACTTAATGAGTAGTAAATATATTTTCTTTTCCTTATGATTTTCTTAATAACATTTTTTCTCTAACTTACGGTAAGTATATAATACACAATACAAGAGCATACATAATATGTGCTATTCCCTGTTCATAGTATCAAGACTTCTGGTCAATAGGAGACTATCAGTAGTTAACTTTTTGGAGAGTAAAGTTAGATGTAGATCTTCGGCTGCTTGGGATTGGGGGCTGGTGCCCCTGGCCCCTGCGTTGTTCAAGGGTCCACTATGCTCCTGCCTTCCCTCTCAGTGTCCTCCTCTCCCTCCCCTCATCCTGTGCCCTGCCTCTGTCTCTTCCTAAAAGATTAGGTTTGCCACCTGTTTCCCTGATAGAAAGTATTCGTTTCTGGAGCATTAGTTGAATAAATTAGAGGTTAAAACTCAACTATAAAAAACTCAGACATAAAACATGTAAATTTTATGTTTCTCCTCGGCTCTCTCTGGAAAGATCACACACTTTCTGGCCTTCCCATCTCTGTTTCCCTTACATCACCTGATGTCTCCCTGGCCTTCTCCCAGCCCTTACCTGGACTTGGGTCCACAGGAACATCTGGAATCTTGGGGCCAGGGCGGCGCCAGTTGCAGGGCTCCTTCCCTTGTTCAATCTGGGAGAGGACCTCGGGCTTGGAGATGGTGTAGTCTGAGGAAAGACAGAAGGTCAGTTTTTGTCACGTTCCAGTCAGAGCTGGGGATAGTCCGCCCAGAAAACCAACAATGGTCTAGAAACAAAATCTCTTGATTGTCATAGAGCAGTAGCTCTCAACCACAGGCAATTTTGCTCCCCGGGGACATTTGGCAAAGTCTGGAGACAGTTCTGGTTGTCGTGCTCAGGGCTGGGGGAGAGGTGACTGGCATCTGGAGAGTAGAGGCCAGGGTTGCTGCCGAACATCCTATAATGCAGAGGATGGCCCCCAACACACAGAATCACCTGGTCCCAAATGTCAACAGTACCGGGCTGAAGAAACTGCTGCAGAGTGTGCATATTAAACAGCAGTGCACTTGTGCTGACGAAACAACCTCATGTCTGCAATTGCTCCTGTCCTTTCTAACAGGCCTCACTGCCCTTGGCTCCAGGGTCACAGAGAGGAAATTAGAAGAGGAAATGAGCCCAGGAAGAAACACAGTCCAGGCCCTTCCTGGGCAGGATCAAACAAAGAGAGCAGAGAGCAGTAGCCCAAAAAAATGAGGGAAGAGTAGTTTTGAGGCATGAAGAAAATGTCTGCTGCAAGAAGCACCATTGGCCCATGTTCTCCACTGACCTCAAGGCATGTCGCCGTAAGGGCCATGCATGTCTGTAGGAGAAGACTGAATTAGAAAGAGTCTTTCTCAAATGTGAGTCGATTACACACAGGCTCTGAGAGCAGGTGGGGTCTTCCCTGCTCCAAGTCAGCACCAATAGAAAGGTCCACATCCCAAGCCCGTGTAGGAGGGAAGCCACCACCTTTCCCAGCTTGGTATTCTGGGGCCCTGCGCACAGGGCGAAGGGAGCTTCTAACTCCATCACCCAGGGCTCATCTTTCACAGGAGGTAACAACTTTCAAGGTCAACGTTTCTGGTGATTTACATATCACTGTCATGAAAACAACCATGTGGAGAGAGAAGTACAGGGACTTCCAAAATCCCATGAGTGTCAGGCCTTACCCAAAGAGACCAGCGTCTTGCAGTTGCCCCTCACCACATGCCTGTAGAGTTCCTTCTGCCAGTCCTCCAGCTTGCCTTACTCCTGCTCAGAGAACTACACAGCCACATCATCAAAGGCCACGGGCACCTGAAACCACAAGTGTCACACTCGCTCACCCACATGCTCACAGTCTCGGTCCCGTGGCCTCCCCAACCCCAGGATGCCCCAGGGCTACCTTGGGGGACTCCCCATTGCTGCCCGGGGGCAGCCGCAGGATGCAGAAGTTACCATTGCGCAGCAGGTTCTCCATGTTCTCCAGCTGCCTCTGCAGCAGCCCGTACTCCTGCAGTAGAGTCCCCAGCACGGCCCATTTGCCCTCCAGCTGGTTCCCGAACTCCTCGGCTGTCTTCTCGCAGTCGGCCAGCTAATTCTCGGCCATCCCAGTTGGACTTTCTAGGGAAAGCAGGCGAGCAGCCTGCCGTTCAATCTTCCTCTCCATGGCATGAATGTTGGCTGCCATTGTCCACGGAGAAATCTTTCAGAAACACGAGAGAAACCGGCGTCATTCATTCCATCCATTGTCTTCACTGAGCCCCTCTTTCCCTAGGCACGGGGGAGCTGGGCTGGGAGCCCATATGTGTGGACAAGTGGGGCTATCCTGTACCACATGCCAGATCTCAGGCTGGCAATCACCTGTTTGGGTATGTTAGGTCTATGTCTCGGTGGGTGCCTTTACTCCAGGCCTCTGCAGCACAGTGCAGACCCTTCTCACGGTGCTTACCACCCTACACAGTAATTTCCTACCCACGCCTATACTGTGGGCTCCCTGAACATGGTATTGCATCTTTTCATGCCACGGTCCTTGACCCAAGCCTGGCACTCAGTGCAATTTTGCTACGTACATAATGACTTAGCATTGCTTGGTATTTTAGTGGGGAAATGGTTAAATGCAGATTTACTATAGCCCAGCCTGCACCTCCCCTTATGATTACACAGGAACTGTCTATTGACGATGATGCAGCAAAACAAACAAACAAAAAAAACACAGCCAATTCACTGAAATGGCACAGAGTACTGCTTATTTTTTGTCCCTTTTTAATAAACATAAAAATCTAATAGCCAGTTCCTCTTCCCCCAGGATAGTCTCATTTTGTCCTCTTCCCATCTGCCCCTCCACACTAGCTAAAATCCCCATGACATCAAATCTCCAACAGTACAGAGTTTTTTTGACACTGCATGAGCCCTACAAGATTCTTTCTCTTTCCCAATTCCCACCCGCTCAAGGTAAAAATGATGGCCTCGATCATTTTCGTAGCTGTACCAGGAGTGGTGACATACAGTCTGGTGAGGAAAATGGACATATGTCACAAAGTTACACTTATATATGGGCAAAAACCATCTTAATTAGAGATAAGGGGCCTCCCTGTCCTTGGAAACATTCACATGGCGTATCAGTGACCGGCAGCTGGGACAAGGAAGAACAAGCACATATTGCCTTGGGTGGGGAGCTGGACTATTTGAGCCACCCACATCTGAAAATGGGACCTACAGGGCAGAGAGCAGCTCCTGGTATCCATGCCCAAGGATCAACACCTCCTTACAACAATCTGCAAAATAATTCCTCAACAAAAGGTTGGCGATTATTTGGAAAACGAATAAGTGGCTACTAGAAACCAGTGTGGATTCACTTAGAGAAAGTCACTGAGAACTAGAACGTGGATGGACACCTCAAAAAATAGAGACAAAAGGAGAGTTTGAGCAAAGGCAGAAAAAAAAACTTGTCCAGGACAGTACTAAAGGGCCTGACTGGCTGTTTGAAGGAAAGCAGGACCTAAAGAAGGTAGGACTCTAAGGGGTCTTCAAGGCTGGGAGGTTCTGGACAAGCTGAACTGTTTCTAGGCGAAAACCCCAATGTGGGTGGAAGTCTTGCTCTCAAGGAGTAGGTGGTCCTGCAAGTACCCAGGTGGGCTGGCTTGGTTCTGGGTTTGAGTCCGCCCTCCACCTAAGGCCACTGTTCCTTCCCTCACCTCTCCTTTCTTAGATCAGTCCCTTTCCGGTAAAGTCAAACGCCAAGAGTTTACTCCAGAAGCTTCCTTTCAACTGGTCACCAGCTCCCCATCCACTGAAATCCTCCCCATCCTCCACGTCCATTATTACGGTCTTTGTGTGGCATGAAAGGGACCTCTGCATAAACTACTTTATTAAGAAAATATTAGGCCGGGCGCGGTGGCTCAAGCCTGTAATCCCAGCACTTTGGGAGGCCGAGACGGGCGGATCACAAGGTCAGGAGATCGAGACCATCCTGGCTAACACGGTGAAACCCCGTCTCTACTAAAAAATACAAAAAACTAGCCGGGCGAGGTGGCGGGCGCCTGTAGTCCCAGCTACTTGGGAGGCTGAGGCAGGAGAATGGCGTGAACCCGGGAGATGGAGCTTGCAGTGAGCTGAGATCTGGCCACTGCACTCCAGCCCGGGCGACAGAGCGAGACTCTGTCTCAAAAAAAAAAAAAAAAAAGAAAATATTAGTCTTTTACAGATGGACAACAAGATGCATGGTTTTCTTACAATTCTGATGGGGCCAGGAAGCCCTGTGCAAGGCCTTCACACCATGTGGTGGGAGGTGGCGACTGTGCGCTGCTCACTCCAGCCCAGCTTCTTACTGACAGGTGGCTGGAGTATGTGGGGCTCTCCTTAGACTCCTGCCAGGGGAGCCGAAACTCTTTGCTTGAGAGGAGCTGATGGTAAGAGGAGCCGGATCCCTCACCCGCAGGATGAAGTCCAGCCATGCAGGCCCCTTCCTAGTCTCTCTCTGCAGTCTCCTTTCCCACTGTCTCCAAACCAAAACCATCTTCTCCAGGCTCATGGACTCCCTTCTGTTCCAGAACACGCCCTGCACTGTCCCGTCTCTCTGCGCCTTTGCCCAGGCACTCCTCCCTCCCTGAAAGCACCACGGATCTAGCTGGGCCTGAAATCCTAGCCTTCCTTAAAAGTCCGGCTCAAATCACAGAGGCAGAGAGCATCAGGAGAGCATCAGGCCAGGAGGGGTGGACAGCGGTACCAGGCAGCCCCCTGACGCTCCTTCCCCCGGAGCCCACCGCCAAGTTTCCAACTGGGCGCCAGCACTCACCCCTTTCTGTTTTGCACAATTATTGCCCGCGTACCTGTCTGCTTGGTCCTTGAACACACAGCCACTGTGTGTCTTTTCACACTTCCAGGTGTGCCAGCCTGGGCAAGTTAACTTCTCTAGGCCCCGCGTTTTTCTTTTGCATGACAGAGATTAACACCAGTACCCATCCCACTGGCTTGCTGTGAGGACAGAAGGACAGAAGGACAGACTATCGCCTCAACAGGGCTTGGCGCAGTACCTGGCTCTATATCCCCTTCCGCGCCGACCCCGGGGAGCTGGGCACGTAAGGGGTGTCGGTGTATGCGGATTCGAAGCCGCACAACTCCCAGGTACCACTAAGCCGCTGGGAGGAGCTGGGGGAGGGACCCACAGGCAAAGCGCCAGGCAGAGAAAGGAGCCTCGGGTGGGGAGACGCAGACGTAGGGTACAGCGGCTGGGGCGGGTGCAGGAAGCCCCGGAGGGGCCAAGGAACTTGGCGTGGGGCGGCCCGGGGCGGGGGACAACCGTTCCGCCAGCGCTCGGGCTCGGCCCGGAGTGGGGGTCCCGGCTGGCAGGCGCAGTAGGCCCCAGCGGACCCCGCGCTCCGGTTCCCCGGAGCCCCAGGCGCGTTAGTACGGTCCGACAGCCAGAGCCCCCATGTGCCGGGCCCGGGTCGCCCGGGGCACCCAGGCCGCAAGTCCGTGCGCGCGCTGATCGCCCTTACCGGAGCCGCGGCCGCCTCCTCCATGGCCCTGCGCTGTCCGTCGCGGCCCGAAGAAAGTCGTCGCGGTGCTGCGCGTGGCGCCACGCAGGCCCCGGCTCCCAGTGCTCTCCGCAGACTGCGCCCGCCCGGCCTTGCCCCCGCCGCCGCTCCTCCCTGGCTACCCCTGCATGGCGCCGCCCGCAGTCGCGCCAACACCTTTAGCGCCCGCCAGGTCCACGCTGTATCCTGGGGGCCGGCGCGGCCTACTAAGGCACGTGAGGCTTCCTGGAGGCAGGCAGCCGCACGGCCCCACCTGCAGCTCCGGAGGCGAACTGCAGGCGCGACGCCCGCCTGGCCCGCGACCGGCGCTGACCCCGCGACCCTTGGCCGACCCCTCACCCATCCCCCCGACTGCCGAGTGCTCGCGCGCAGTCACTGCGCTGGCCCCGGTGCACTGGCAGGGCCCTCCCCGGTGACCTTGGGCAGTGTGGCCCCCTCGCCCAGCTGGGCCCTGGCGCGCCCGAACAGGCACTTCTGCCGCCTAAGGTCCTGGGCCTGGAGGTTTGGGCTGTTTTCGGCGGGCAACTGTAACTCACCCCCCATCTGTGTTTGAAGTGGAATAAATACTTCGAACAATAGGAATATACCGGTAGACGCCACTTAACATTTTCTACCATGTATTTATTACAGTAAATATTTTTTAATGGCATGAGCAATGGAACGCAATACTATCATTGAACATTTTGGGGAAGAACTTGGTATGGACAGATGTTCATGATACTTTAAGAGAAAAAGAGATATTTAAGAGAAAGATAATTAAGAGAAAAAGCCTGTCCAAAACGATCCTGTCTTTGTTTTGAAATTAACACTTTAAAGCAATATATGACATCGTATGTAGCGTTATACTCTATATATAACGTTATATATACTATATATAGTTATATATACGTTATATATATCTATAGTTTTGAAAGTTTGGAAGCATACATATGTCAACATAGACTAAGCAGTTTTCTTTAATAGATCACAGGCCTTTTCCCAATTCATGTTTTTATTTTGCAATAACAAGGACAGTATTTTTAAACAAGGAGAGAAAAATAAAAATTTAAATGTCGTTAAGAGGCTGGGGATGGAGGACGCCTTGGACGGGGGCCCCCACGTGGTTACAGAGGCGCATTGCCTTTCAGATTCCTGGGCTGAGTGGGGCTCTTTCCAGCTGGGGAAACTGCTCCATGTGGTGCGGAGTCTATGGGGCTGGCCAGGCTTAGGGACTGGGATCTGAACATTCTCTGCTAGTTTCTCCTTTTCTTTTCTTTTTTTGAGACGGAGTTTCACTCTTGTTGCCCAGGCTGGAGTGCAGTGGCGCGATCTTGGCTCACTGCAACCTCCGCCTCCAGGGTTCAAGCGATTCTCCTGCCTCAGCCTCCTGAGTAGCTGGAATTACACCACCACGCCAGGCTAATTTTGTAGTTTTTTAGTAGAGACGGGTTTCTCCATGTTGGTCAGGCTGGTAGCGAACTCAGGACCTCAGGTGATCCGCCCGCCTCGGCCTCCCAAAGTGCTGGGATTACTGGCATGAGCAAAGTGCTGGGATTACAGGCATGAGCCACTGCGCCCGGCTGTTCTCCCCTAGTTTCTCTTCATCAGCGTGGGCTGAATGTACAGCCTGGGCATCGTCTGGGTTGCATTCTTGTTTGTATATAAAAATGGAATTGCTCCAGGAGTCGTGTGGGGGAAGACCTTACTCATAGTGTTGCCAATGCTCCTGCATCCGACTTTCTTCTTCAGGTCACAGGCACTACCCAGCTATTCTCTGATGCCTCTCATCTCTGGGCGATTGACCCTCAAATGAGGGGGTTTAGACATTTCCTGCCTGGAGCCCTTTGCATCATTTTGTCTTTTGGAGTAAATCCCACAAAGGGTAAAATCACCCTACTCACCCCATGAGCTGTAGGAGAATGTCCCTGGACCTGCACCCAGGGTTTTTCCTGTTTTTTCTTTTTTCCCTTCAGCTCTTCCACGTGATTCCTTCCCCTCTCAAGTAACACATCTCCTCTGCTAGGGGCGGACCCATGTTTTATGGGTCTGAAGCTTGTGTAATCTGGGAGAATATTATTAACAAGAAGCCTCATAAAATTACAAATGTAGAAGGAGGCACAGAGCTGGTGCAGGCAAGGCACTCTGAAGCTTCTTTAGCTTCACTGTAATGTCCCGGATTAAAAAAAAAAAAAATCCAGCAGAGGCATCAAACATACCCAAGCATTGTCTAGGCTGGGGCATGTGCACCAGGGATATTGTAGGGGGAATTGGGAGTCAGGAGACCCGTCAGTTCTGTCATTAACCAGTCAAGATCCTTGGGCAAGTCAGTCAGCCCTTGCCTCATATGTAAAGTGAGGAGATTGGCCAGATCATTCTGCAAACGTCCCTGAGTCCAGCCTTCCTTTCACCACTTGATACGGGACCCAGTAGAAGACCACTGCTTCCACTCTCACTGTGGCCTTTTTGCGGGTCACCCTGCATGATAATTTACCTCTGTTATCAAGACAACAATGTGCTGATCAGTCCCTGCCATGTTGCCTGGAAGAGCTACTCCCGGATTACCTTGGAAAAGGGATTACCTCTTGTTAGAGGAGACAGAGGTGTTATCTCCATGGCAATATGGCCCCTTGGGGAACATGGTGTGTCCCATGGTGTGTCCTGGAGGACATGAGCAGTGGGGCAAAGTGCAGTCTGGACTTAAGTGACCATCTGTGTGTCTCTTGAAGGAATTTATCATCATCATAGAAATCACTGTGGAATTCAGTGTTTCCCAGGTCCTCAGATCAGGAGTAGAGAGGAGTGGCTGCCTTAGCTGCCTTCTGAGAAGGTTGCCAGGGCTACAAGGCAAAAGGCCTGTGGGTAAAGGAGAAAATTCCAGTAGGAGGGAAAGACAGTTCACAAATGGGACAGTTTACCAGCTCCTGTGACAAGAGAAGAGGCAGGGCCTTGTCATAGCTGAGGAGGTGAAAACGAGCTAACCCAAGTGTTACTCCAAGTGTTCCTTCTAAGAGGGACAGGGCTCTGCCTGCCATCAGAAAGGTCATGAGAGAGGCTGGACGCAGTGGCTCATCCCAGCGCTTTGGGAGGTCAAGACAGGAGGATCGCTTGAGGCCCCGAGTTTCAGACTAGCCTGGGCAACACAATGAGACGTCTGCTCTACAAAAAAATAAAAATAAAAATAAAAAGTATTAGCTGGGTATGGTGGCACACACCTGTGGTCCCAGTTAGTTGAGAGGCTGAGGCAGGAGGATTGCCTGAGCCCAAGAGTTGGAGGCTGCAGTGAGCTATGATTGTTTCACTGCACTCCAGCCTGGGTAACAGTGCAATACCCTGTCACTTAAAAAAAACAATGAAAGAGTCAAGTGGGCTTGTTCTCCTGCAACATTTTTTGGTCCTTGAAACTGGGTTAACATTGGCCATTTTAAGGCTTTTGGGGATTCCAAAATCTACTCAGCTACTGCCGTCTCACTATTTCTTGGAGCTGCTCCTTCTCCATCATTCTCCATGTATATTAACTGAAGAAGTGGAGCTGGAAGAATCATCTTTGTCCTAGATTGCAGTTGTGTTGAAAGTGCCCTGAATGGAATACTGGGCCCGGAGAGTCAGACCCAACTCTGTCATTAAGTGTGTTAGAACAGACACCTCAGTCGCATGAAGTTCCTTTTGTGGGTGCCCACCATGCCAGGAACTGGAGGTTGACTCTGAAGGCCATTCTAGCAGTGCTTTTCCAGGCTGCTGCCCCCACGCAGGAACTGAAGGCAGGGAAGACACAGGATCTGGGGTATCTGAGGAGGAGAGACTGCCTCCTGTTATACACAAGGTCAGTGAGTTTTCACTCAGGTGGGTCTGGCAGCTCCTATGAGCTTCCATCGTGAAGTGGCATCTCATAGGTTCCTGGTAATTTGGGTATGACTATAAAAGTCAAAGATATTAATTAACCCACACAATAGCAGGATAGGGTATAGCTCAGGGGTAGAATATTGGACTGCAGATCCAACAGGACACCAGTTCAAATCCAGATAACCCCTCTGGCTTTTCAGTTTTGACATTTTAAATAGGTGCCTACATTTTAACTTTTTTTCTATTAGACAGTAGAGTAAAGATTTCACTTTTTCTGGAACCAGCAAATGATGAAGGTAGAATGTGGTGGTTTTATACATTTTAGGGAGACATGAGACATCAATCAATATGCGTAAGATGTACATTGGTTCAGTCTGGAAAGGCGGGACAACTTGAGGTGAAGGCAGGACAACTGAAACGAGGGAGGGGGCTTCCAGGTCACAGGTAGATAAGAGACAAACTGTTGCATTCTTTTGAGCTTCTGAGGAGCCTCTCCAAAGGAGGCAATCAGATATGCATTTATCTCAGTAAGCAGAGGGGCGACGTTGAATAAAATGGGAGGCAGGTTTGCCCTAAGCAGTTCCCAGCTGGACTTTTCCCTTCACGTTAGTGATTTGGGGGCCCCAAGATTTATTTTCCTTTCACACTTAAGTGTACAGTACTTGAAACTGGACCTGTGGCTGGGTGCGGTGGCTCACACCTGTAATCCCACCACTTTGGGAAGCTGAGGTAGGTGGATCACGAGGTCAAGAGTTCGAGACCAGCCTGGACAACATGGTGAAACCCCATCTCTACTAAGAATACAAAAATTAGCTGGGCATGGTGGTGCATGCCTGTAATGCCAGGTACTGTGGAGGCTGAGGCAAGAGAATCTCTTGAATCCGGGAGGTGGAGGTTGCAGTAAGCCGAGATCACACCATTGCACTCCAGCCTGGGCAACAGAGCAAGACTCCATCTTGGGGAGAAAAAAAAAAAAAAAACTGGACCAGAACAGCATCTTCAGGAACAAAGGCTGTTTCAGCATTTCCTAGTTGTCTTAATTTTTCCCCTTCTAGATCCAGGCATTCCCCCTGGGATGGGGTGGTATTGGTCTTCTAATTCCAAGACAAACCATGAGGATTTATAGCTCAGTGAGTGAGCCCTTATAAGGCCAAGAGAGTTTGCAGAGAATGAAATGTCAACAGGTTAAAATATAAGTAAAGTTCCATGTTGTGTTTAAATTTTGTAACTATCAAAGGCAATTTTATGTCATATTTAAGCTTTAAAAGCAAACTTCTGCAGAAGGGATTATTGAATTATATCAACCATCTCAAAAGCTCAAGGATGTGATAGCATTCTATGCTTTGGAGAACAAACAGCTTTTTTGGTACAAAATCTCAAAATTCATGGAGGTTCAGCTATACAGCATAGAATTCAGAAGCACAATTCATGATTTTTAGTATCCCTTACACTAATCACCTTTTATGAATCTTTTTCAGAACTACCTAAAATACATTTACTCATTCTTTTGATTTCTATGAACAACAGAAGTTTCTACTTTAGATAGGTTAAAAACAGGTTCTTGTAATAAAACTATGTGACAGCAAGAAAGTCTTACCATCTTTACATTGGATGGCAAGAAAACACAACAGAGAAGCAAGTATTGAAGACAGAGCCTGGTCAAGTGTAGTGTCACTTGAGGCTCTGTCTAATTTGATCATTTAGCAAATGGCACTTTGCTCTACTCCCCTGAGCTGAAAATATTCTGTATCCTGTGACCTTTCTTCTTAGTATAAGATGTAGGGGCCTGAATAACAGCACTTCTTTTATGCTTCATAATTTCCTTTTCATTAAAGCAGATTCCTTTTGTTAACAAGATATTCAAATTTTTTTATTTAGTATTTTTTTTTCCTCCAAAAAGTGGCACTGGTAACTCAAACAAGAAATGCTAGAGGGGATGGACACCCCATTCCCCATGGTGAGCTTATTTCACATTGCAGGCCTGTTTCACAACAGTTCATATACTCCGTAAATATATATACCACTTTCTACCCAGAAAAACTTAAATTTTTTAAGAAGTGGCTTTTGCTGTTCCAGTTTCACAAACACTTAGAGCTTTGGCCTAGAACTTGGGTACTTGCCCCTTTCCTGTCCCTGCCCTTCAATGCCTTCTGATAGTGAAAATGGTCTCTCCAGACAGCCTCCTTCCTGTATCCTCATTACTGTTTCAGCTCCTTCACCCAAGCCCGCCAGCCCTCCAGCTACTCTGTAAACAGTCTCCTTCCTCCTTAACCTTGCTCTGCGAGTCTGTCTTTTTATCCCTCCTTTTACACCTGAAGGCCGGCTTTCCCCTGAAGCCATCCCTCCCCTTCAACCTCCAGAACTGAGAGGGTGGGTTCGCCTTCTCAGCCTCATTCTCCACGTTGCCCCCAAACACCGGCTCCTCCACCATCCCTCCCTGCTTCTCTGTCAAAGCCATTTCCTTCCACCACGCTCTCCTCTCCACATTTGTGTCTTCTCCACAAACTTAGTGGAAATTTTTAGAACCAGGCTAACAATCATATTTTCCTCACCTCCTCCTGCTTTCATCCTCAGGAATGTCAAACTCCACAGCAATGTGCTTCCAATGCTAAGGCCTCACCAGATTTTCATCTTCCTGGCTCTAGGAATGTTCACAAACTTCGCTCACTGTGGCTCTCAAGCTGTGTGGTGAGGCAGAGGTTCAGAGTTTTCCACCAGTGTCTTCTACCCTGCTTCTTGGTTATCAGCTGGGCACACAGCTTCCCAGAAGGAAAACTGCATTTCCCAGACCCTCTTGGAGCTGTGAGGCCACAGGCACAAGGCTGGTCGATGAGATGCAGGTGAAAGTGATGGGTGTTCTTACATGGAGAGGCTTGTCTTTCCTCCTTCCTACTTGCTGGGAGGTCGATGAGATGCTAATGTGGGTGATGGCATACTGGAATGAAAGCCAAGCTGGCCAGACAGCCAGAAAGAAGAACTCGGGTTCTTGACCCTATGGAAAGCCATCCCTGGACCACCTACCTGTGGACTTTTATGTGGGAGAAAAGGAAGCTTCCGGTTTGTTGGCTTGTTTTTGTTTTGCTTCCATCCTTTGTTATTTTGCGTGTTCAGCATCCGTAGCCAAATCTGATCATCACTTAAACCATTCCCTTTCAAGATCTTAGAATCAAAAAAGTCCTTTTATGACATGTTTTCTGATGTGTACATGCTCTTACTGTTACCGAAAGTGTTTCATTATCCTCATTTTGACCTTAATCTTGTCCACCTCTCTCTGTTCCCATGACCCCAGGGCCACCTTGGGGTTCAGCTATATGCCTGCCCATTATTGACCCCATGTTTGGCCTCTCAGTCATGATTCCGGCTCCTTTGAGAGCTTGGCCTGTGATCTGTCTACCTCCCTCAAGAGCCCTTCTGCTTCTGGGGATACACACGCCTTTGGCCTTTTCCACCTTTTCTCTGGGGGAGCCAGTCTTTGCTGGAGTAAATTGTAGAGCCAGGCAAATGGTTCCACTGCAAATCTACACCAGTTTGACTTCAACCAGTGCCTCTCTCAAATGAGCAATGATTCTATTCCTTTCTAATTCACCTCTTCTCCATTTCCCACAGTGCCTGCTTCATGCTTTGCCCTTCTTGCCAAGTAATGATTCCCACCTTACCTCCTTGATTCTCTTTGGAAGACTTTGTTTTCTACCTGGCTGAGAAGACCAAGGCCATAGAGGCCCCCCAGCATCCTCTGCTGCTCTGCATCTTCACCTCCTCATCCCCTCCAGGCTAAGAGGAAAAGCCCGCCTGCTCCTCTCTAGAGCGCATCCTGTGTTCTTCATCCACCCTTTGGCTTTCCCTGAGATCTCATTCCATCAATGCATCCTCTCTTTTTTGTTGACACATTTGAGCACATTCATATATGTAGTGGCTATTCACGATATACAGGGAACCCTACAGGCACATCTTTGCAGCAATTATGGCAAACTGTGTGTGCTTTGATAGACATACAGGTGCCATGGGAGCATGTGGCCAGGGTCCCACCCATCAGGAGGGTCAGGAGGGCTTCCCGGGAGAACACCCACCCAAGTGCTCCACTTCACTGAGATTGTGCTTGTCACAGTCCTTGGTGACCATGTGTCATGGGTGATTCTCATCTTTAACTCAAGCCCTCAGTAGCATTATTTTTAATCGACATTGGGGCTGTCACTGTTTTTCTGTTGTTTTCTTTGTACTTCTCTGCCGCTTTTCCTCAATCTCTTTTGCTGGTTTCTCCTTAACATCCCCATTTTTAAACATTTGAGGGTCCAGGTCTTAGTTCCTAGACCATTTTTCTTTTCACTCACACTTCCTCAGTGATCTCATTCCATCCTGTGGCTTTAATGGGATGACGACCCTCAAATTTATATCTTCAGCTAACTCCTCCCCTTCGAACTCCAGCTTCATTTTTGACATTTCCATTAGACCATTTAACAGACAGATTCAATTTAATACATCACAGATTGAACTCCTGACTTCCACCACCTCCTCAAATTTCATTTCTGCTGCAATGAGAATGGCCATCTCAGAGAATGGCCACCCCATCCCGCTGGGTGCTCAGGACAGAAAAGCCTGGCATTATCCTTCACTTTTCCTTTTTTCTCACACCCTGCTCTCAAATCATCAGCAAATCCTGTTCACACTGCTTCAAAATCTGTCCAAAATCTGACCACTTCTCATTGCCTCCACCATCAGACAAAGCTACAATCATCTCTCATCCAGGTTATGGCGACAACTTCCTGAACTTGTGTGCCTGCTTCCATACATGTGCCCTAGCGCCCTCAAGCCAGCCAGAGGACAAAATCAGCTTATGGCATTGCTCTGCAAGAAATCCTCCAATCGCTCCCATCTAATCCAGAGTGACAGCGCATGTCTGTATGCAGCCTATCCCAATAGCAAGTGAAACAGACATGGGCTCTTGAAACTAGAGGAGTAGATCAAGATGTACAAATGTTCACAGAAGTTAAAAATGGAAAATATAAGAAATACTACATGGTAAGATGCAGGGATATTATAAGACTATTACTGGGATATCAAAGCGACTGCAGGAGGTAAGGACGTTTTCCTTGAGGAAGTGTTATTTCAGTCATGGCGTACTGGTAAGGTAAAATATTCGTGGTAGTTATTATGCATAAGTAGTGTATATCCCATTGGGGCTGATGTGAAAAATTCTCTCTCTTGGGTAGTGAGGCCATCCTGCTGGCTTTTTTCAGGGCACCTACTGTCCATTTTAGCCATAGAAGCTGGTGCTGGAGTTCACCTCCTTTGCCCAGGTAAGGCTTCTGCACAGTGAGATAAGGCAGGTAGTGACTCCCGCCCCGGGAAACTCTCACTGATCTCTATGGTCTCCTTGGGCTGCCTCTGTCCGTGCCTTGTGTGTATTTCACTCTCCAAACCCCTTTTAGGACTCCCTGAGAGAAAAGTATTCTAGAGATTCTATTATCTAGACAGTCTACATAGTCCTAGACATGCCCTAGACTGCCATGTTGGGACACCTGGAGCCAGCCTTCACCACATCATGCTCACCAGAGGAGACAAGTTCTCTTTTATGAAGGTGGAATTTGCCATCACAAAAGAGGCTTGCTGGTCTGCTCTCTCCTTCCTTGCTGAGGGCAACATTGCATAGTTTCTGGAAGGTGGGGCAGGGAAATTTGAGAGGAAAATTTGCCCAACTGCCTTCTTTTCATCTATTCTCTTACTTTCTTGGCCTCTTAGGTCTTCTTACTACCTCTGGTTTTGTGAAGAGCCACCCCCTGGGCAAGGTCGGTCATGCCTGGAGTTCCCATGCCATGTGCAATTGTCTATATGCTGGTATAAGTACTTCGACTATTGCTAACCCTCTAGTCTCCTTACAGTTAGCACATTGGTCTGAGTAATTTATGTAATTTCCCTATTGGAAGCTTAGGGCAATTTCCGGGGGCATTCTAATGTAGGAGGAAGAGGGGACTCTGGGCTAGGGTGGCCACAGTGTGCAGTCGATTCCTTGTTGATGTTTGCTCCAGCATGAGCTGCATACCGGCTGGCTACTTCCACAGGCACACTCAATGCAGGAAGCTATCTCCCAAGGACTGTCACTGACTCTTTTTAGGGCTGTCACAGTGAGATCCAGAGAAGACAGGAGCTCGCCCAGTACTTGGGGTCGTAGGACCATTTCAGGCAAAGGGGCTTTCAGATTCCTCCTCCTCCATACGGGGGCCATTGGAATCATACAAGAGCCGCATTCATTACTCTCTTTCTTGCTCTCCAGGAGGGATTCCTAGCAACTGCCCTGCTGCCCCCACCCCAATTCAGCCATCTCCCTCATATAGGAAAGATGACTTGTCTATTTCTCTTGCCATATATGTGGTTTCATCACTGAGTGGGGGACTTATCCCTTCCTTGATTGTCTTCCCCCAGGTATGACTGGAAGGACCTTTCTCTGCCTTTAACAATGCTGTCACCATCACTTTGACCTTATTGTGAGCCCCAGCTGACTTGGGAGGGCAGCACTGGCATTTTTATTTTCACTGATTCCTGCACAGTTTATAAACCTCCTTGGGCATGGCACTACCCAACTATACTAGGTCCTCACCATCCAAGAGGCCTCTGGGGAGGCTGTAGGTCAGGGTGGAGAAGGCAGGTGTGGAAGAGGGTGCCATGGGACTCAACTCAAGTGTGGCTGAGGGGATGGGGGTCAGGGCCTGGGTGCTGGGCACAGGACACAGGCAGCAGGGATGCCCCTGGCCCACTGTGGGTGCCTTTTGCCCTCAGACTCACCACCCCCATCATGATGTCCCAATCTGGTGGACAGTGGACAACTGCTGTGTTAAAAAAGAGTGACAGCATCAGAGGGGAGGTGCTGAACACCAGTGCTGCCTGGAAGGAACAGCACAGAGGAACTGGATGAGAGAAAACCTGGGAGGATCTGAAGGAGGAGAAGGAATTAGGACAATGCCAGCTGCAGGAGGCAGAGAAGACTTCCTGGGGAAGATTTTACCAATTTCTCTCTTTTATTTTTAACCACTCAGACGGCTCAGTACCTGGAAGGCTGGAAACATGGACATTTGAGTTATCACGTGTGTAAATCGGAAAAAAGAAGATTCCCCCACCCACTCCCTAGTCTCTTCACCTGCTCCCGGGGGTTACCATTAACTATTGGTCTATTATCATTCTTTTTTATGGCCACATAGTATGCCATGGTGTATATGTGCCACATCTTTTAATGCTGAGTATTATTATTTAAGTAACTTTCTTTCACAAAAGCAATTTGCTTATCGCTTGGCAAATTATCATCAACAGTATTGTATGTCAAATACAAGCCCCAGACACAGGCACTGGGCCTCCTTTCAGTGCATGGGAAGGTGGCATCACCTGATTAGAGTTCTGTCCCCAGCCTAGCACGCCTCACATGATGCTCAACAACTGCTACTAAGAGAATTATCTGGATGACTTGAAGGGTCTCTCCAGTTATAAAGGTCAACAAGGCCACCAGGGTGTCCTTAACCAGGTCCACACAGAAGTGATGGGAAAAGAAGTGTTAGTGACAGGAGGGAGGCCAGAGTTCAGAGAAACAGAACTGGCCTGGACATCCCAACCTGCAGAGCTTAGTCTTGTTCTTGGTGTGTTGACACATGAAAAGGGTGTTAATTACACCATCTTCCCAGGCCTGGGGGTATAGCTCAGGGGTAGAGCATTTGACTGCAGATCAAGAGGTCCCTGGTTCAAATCCAGGTGCCCCCTACCTGTTTTAATCACCAAAGTGGGTCCTAGATCACATGCTCCTCCCAATCTACCCTGGGGAAAAATGACACAGCCTACCTAATCTCTGACCCACAGCATATCTGAAGGGCAGACTCAAGAGTCCTCATGTGATTTTATGGACTTTAAAGTGTGTAAGGCACAGACCCCTGCCTCCTGCAGCCCTCTGAGTACCACTGTCCCACTTTCCAGAGTTGTTCAGAATCTCCCCATTAAGATCCATGCGATCCCCAAGAGAGGGCTGGGCCATGTCTCTAAGTCCTGCTGTATCCTCCCAACAGCACCCAGCTTGGGCTGTGGCACAGGAGAACCCGAACCAGTGGCAACATCATGCCCACCTCCAATGGGCATGAGAAATCAAATGAGCATATATTTCTGGGCTCATTGTGCTGCACCCTGGACTCTGGCTGTTTGTCCCCAGGTTCTCGATTTCCCACCTGGGGCTGCTGCAGACTCATACCCTGGCCCACCCAGACCATGAACTGGGGGCGAGAAAGATTCTGGAAGACTCTGGGAGACTATGCGCAAGGAGTGGGATGATGGAGGAAGTTAGCTGGGACTTCCCAAGGACTGACCTGATCCCATCAGCCTCTTCTCTCTCCTGCATGCAGACAGATACAGATCATGGGCTCCAGCAAGGGAAAGGAAGCTGGAATCAGATTCCAAAATCAGTAAGTAAAAATAAGAATAGGCAGAGGGCACCCTGATTGGAACCTTTTAGTCAGTCCTCTAAGGCTCATCTCATTATTATCTGATGAAAATCTTGCAGTCTGTAGCTGAGGATGTCAGCACAAAAGCCATGGCTGCTCCATGGAGGGCCTCTGGATTGACCTAAGGCTGCTTCCCCTGCTGGCCTGTCCACTGCAGCACTGGGCATATGTGGTCATGAGAGCACATTTGCTTGCATGAAAATAAAGGCTCATAGGCTCCACTCAGACCTCCTGAATCAGAATGCTTGGGAGTGGGGCCAAGGTGCAGTTTTTAACAAGCTCCTCAGACGATCCCAATGGAAAGTCAGATTGGCAACCGCCACTTTAGCTTGGTGCGCTATGTTATAGGCTTGAAGAGAGGTCATAATTAAGAAACATGCCAGAGCACACACATCTGAGTAATAAAAGGGTTGTGACCAAATTCCACATGGCTGGTGTTGGGCTCTCTCTATTAACCCAACCCTGAGCAAGACATGACCAGGCCTGCTGCCCCCTCTGCTCCCACTCCCCATCTGCTGAGCCCTCGACAGGCCCAATGAGATGCCCTGTCCCCAGGAATTACCCAAATGACTTCCAGTTGGAAGTCTAGCACTAAGAGGCACCAAATTTGCACCATGGACCTCTTGACCTGCAGGCAAATGCTCTTCCTCTGAGCCAGAAACCCACTTCAGATGAGTTCCCAAAGGACACTGCTTAAGGATGTGGCCTGCCCAGGGAAGGGATCCTCCTGAAACCTGCAATAGTTTCTGTTTACTCCAGGTCAGGTCCCATGTCCTGGCAGACCTATCTCACACCAGCCAACCCTCTCTGGCCATTGGCTCTGTCCCTCTCCCACTGACCCCTCATTTGAGTCCCAGAGCCTCCTTTGTACTGTGTGGTCCGTTCTCCTCCTTCTGTCTCAAACTGAGTGCATGAGCTTTGACATTGCTTCTTGCTGGAATGATCATCCACTACATCTGTCCTTCCTTTGCCTATTCCTCATGCACATTTATTCTAAAATCAACCCCCCTCCACCCCACACTCACCCTCACCCTTTAGACCATGGCTAGATTTTACTGCCTCCTCCTCCTCTTCTTCCTCTTCCTCTTCCTCTTCTTCTTCTTCTCTCCTCCTCCTCCTCCTTCTTCCTTCTTCCTTCTTCCTTCTTCCTTCTTCCTTCTTCCTTCTTCCTTCTTCCTCCTTCTCCTTCTCCTTCTCCTTCTCCTTCTCCTTCTCCTTCTCCTTCTTCTTCTTTTTATGGAGCTTGTTCTGTAGCCCAGGATGGAGTACAATGGTGTGATCTCTGCTCACTGCAACCTCTACCTCCTAGGCTCAAGCTATTCTCCTGCCATCGCCTCCCAAGTAGCTGAGATTACAGGCATGCACCACCACGTCTGGCTAATTTTTGTATTTTTAGTAGAGACGGGGTTTTGCCATGTTGGCCAGGCTGGTCTCAAACTCCTGACCTCAGGTGATCCGCCTACCTCGGCCTTCCAAAGTGCTGGGATTACAGACGTGAGCCACCCTACCTGGCCCGTTTTTTCTATTTTCTACCTTTTCCTCTTCTTTTATCCCAAGAGCTGCAGGGCTGACCCTAGGGGAGGTGGAAGCTGCCCTCCTGGTGAGCAGCCCAGTTGTCTCAGAAGGCGTCACTCAACAGGTCAGCACATATGAGGGACAGGGAGTGGGCATAAGCCTGCCTGTCTGGGGATCCAAAGCCCAGGCCTAAAGGGGCTTCTGAACTGGGAGGAGGAATCCCTCCCTCCAGTGGCTGAGCCACAGCCCCAGGCACATCAGAACACAGGCAAACTGGGCACCTTCCCTGACAAGACACATCCACAGGGACACATGGTGTCTGTCCCTTGCTGTAGTCAAAAGCCACGTAGATTCCAGACTTGTGGCACAGGGGTCCCGATGGGTGGGAAAGCCCCTAGATATTTTCTGTTACTACAGTGAGTGGGCAGCTTTGGCATTTGGTGGGCAGGGGCCAGGGCTGCTGGGCATTCTGGGAGATGCTTCATCAGCTGGGAGAGGAGGCTGCTTTTGCTGTCATGGAGATTTGGCAGAGTTTGGAGTTTGTTTGGATTTTTGTTGTGAATTCTCCACATCTTCTCGTAAATTCTCTCTACAGTTCTTCGATTGCTGTTCTTTCCTGAAAAATGACCCAGCCTTCACACGAGAGCCCAGGGAGGCTGTGCATTTAACTGAATGTAGCAACTGCAGGATCCAATTTTGCCTCTGGTTTTCTGCTATGTCACGCAGGAGCCTTAGAGAAGATTCTCTCAGCATAATGCTGGAAGCTCTAGGAGCCCTTCCATGCATTGCATGGAGAAGCTGGGCCTTTGCTTTAGCCTGGTAGTTCTCCATGCATTAGAATCAGCCCCCTACCTGCAGCTTCTCCTGTTTTATGGCAGCTGGGTCTCTTGCCCTCAATGGGCTCCATTTCAGCCAATCACAGGTACCAGTGTATGTAGCTCTTCTGTTGTTGTGAGCCCTGGTCTGCTGGATTCCCATCCAGGAAGAACCAGCTGGATTTTTATTGACTTCAGTACAACTAGATCTGACAATTAACTCCAGTGTCCTTCCACATACCCATTTCTCGAGGATCTCTTGCTTGCAGATCACATCTGGTACCAATTTCTGTTCTAGTCACAGACACAGGCACAAAACTAGAACCTGACTTTGTCTAATGGAAACAGATGAAACCATCGCTGACAGTACTAGGAGCTCACAGCACTGACGGGAAGGGGTGAACTTAGAATCACAGCAAAGTCATGGCAAAGAGTGTGCTGGCCAGGGGTCACTGCAGCCCTGCCGGATGCTGGCTGCAGCCACTAGCCCTGGTACTAGACCAGAGCTCTGCCATCGTGGGATGCAGTTTGTCAGCTCCACCCTGCACATAGTCCACATTCAACATCTGAGCAGGCCCTTACCACCCGAGGTCGAGGCAGGAATATTTGGCACACCTATTTGATGCAGCATGTTGCAGAGCTATGCTTTCCTCCAAGACTCACATTATTATGGGTTCCTAAAGTCATATAATAATACAAACATCCACCTCAAGCCACAGGAGAGGGACTGAGTCAGCACCAGAGGGCTGGGTGGCAGCGCCCATTGCCTTCCTCATAAGCTTTCAGAACAACAGCTGGCTCAGGGGATAAAAGCATAAGAGCCAGGGGACAGCTGGCTTTGAGCCAGGGACCTCTTGGTCTGTAGTCAAATACTCTACTCCTGAGCTACACTTTCTCTCTGCTGTAACTTAGGTTTAGCATATTGACCACTGTGGCCTCACCCACAGACGCCAGCACACTGTAACTTCCATTT
The DNA here is from genome assembly GCF_007565055.1 of Rhinopithecus roxellana. Classification (NCBI taxonomy): domain Eukaryota; kingdom Metazoa; phylum Chordata; class Mammalia; order Primates; family Cercopithecidae; genus Rhinopithecus; species Rhinopithecus roxellana. The sequence goes on from NC_044554.1 coordinate 107,736,202, forward strand.
GCTGCTCTTAGTCTACCCCTGGCACCCAGCAGATTGATCTCACTACACACTGCCCCTTTGGGCCATGAGCTCACCCTGTCCTGTGCCTCCTGTGAACTCCAGAAGTCTCCTCTGCCCTGACCTGAGGTTTCCCTCCCTCAGTACCCATCTGGGGTTACCACTACTTCCCTCACCCCAGGACCACTGGATGCACTTTTGGGTTTCTCTACCATATACTCCTCTGTGGTCTTCTTCCCTCACCCTATGGCCAAGACTTGGCAGAGTCTGCAGAGACTTGCTTGACACTGCGGGAGACATTTATCCAGAAAGGCTGCCATCTCCATGCTAGGCCAGGATGCAGCCCCAGTCTCTCACAGGAGGCCCCACACTGGCAGGTCAGCACAGCTGGGGAGGCACCAAGCCTGGATGCCTGGAGGACTTAAAGACCAGGCCCCAAGGGCCTCTGAACTGCCTGGAGGACTTAAAGACCAGGCCCCAAGGGCCTCTGAACTAGGACTAAGGACCCTCTCTTTGTCCTGCCCAAGCTCCTGGCCTCCCTGGCAGCAGGACAGACTACACTGAAGAATGTGCACCTTTTCTCTGGCAGGCACACCTGTAGTGATGGATGCCACTCCCAGACCATCTGAGCACCTAAGACACCTGATGAATGCCAGGATCGCAGCCACCCCAGGGGCTACTGAAGATGTGACAAAGATCTGTTAGGAATGGATTCCATAATTCTTATTACACAGACAAGTTCCACGTGAGAAAGAAAGAAAGAGTGACAGAGAGAGAGAGAAAGAAAAAGAAAGAAGAGAGGAGAGAAAACAAAAGAAAAGATGAAAGAAAGAAGAGAAAAAAGAAAGAAGAAAGGGAGAGAGAAAGAAAAAAGAAGAAAGAAGGAAGAAAAGAAAAAAATACTACTTTTCTTGAAAATCTCATGTCGGTATCTCCTGGCCTCTTGTTGAGTACATTACAGATTCTCAACAAATGCTTGTTGACTTAAAAATACATAGAACATTTAGGAAACACAAATAAAAATCAGGAAGAAAACAAATAATCCTATAATCGCACCAGCAAAACAACTCCTGTTCAGAGTTCGGTATCTATTCTTCCAAACTTAAAATGCACAGCCCTGGGCAGAGGACTGAAGTGCTTGCTGCTGCAGGGTTGACCCAGGCCCAGCTTCTTGGTGCTCTCCCGTCAGCTCCCTTTCTATTTGGAGCTGCCTTTCTCCCCTACCAGTGTCCCCTGTCCTGTTCTGTAAGCATAAGAATTTTCAATTTAACAGCAGGCATATCCCTGAATTTATCTTCCTTTTATATCAAAATTATTGTAATTCTTTAAAAGGTGGTGGGTACTCTCATATGGGGCTGCTGGGATGAACTGCAATTGGGGTATCTTTTCTGGCAGGCTGCTTGGAATAAAAATGTTTAAATATCTGCATTTGCTTTGCCTCATATGAGAGTGCAAAAATGTACATACATGGTTGGTCATTGCAGTGCTCTTTGTGAAAATGAAAACTGCATAGATACACATTCTGTGTAGGTGCTGAGAACTCCATGAGAAGACCATTTGAATGGACACTGTGTGTGGCTCTGCAGGCTATGAAGGCAGCCATTGCCACCCAACATGTGGTGGTCAAGGGCAACTTCTAGCCTCTTCCCCTTCATCCTCAATTTGAATTAGAGAATTCATTTTAGCTGTAGCGTCTTTCACTGGTTGACAAAGATATGCAATTAAAATGGTTTTCAAAGATGCCAGAGCTCCAGTAAATAAAGTGCTTCTAAATAACGTATTGAAGGGGTTTTCTCCTAACCATTGTGTTGGTGGAAGCTATGGGGCTGGGAGGGAGGGCATGTCACATGAATTTAGTACATTTCACCTTTCCAGTCTTTTCAAGTCTAGAGTTGGCCAGGCACAGTGGCTCACGACTGTAATCCCAACACTTTGGGAAGCTGAGGCGGGCAAATCACGAGTTCAGGAGTTCGAGACCAGCCTGGCCAATAGGGTGAAACCCTGTCTCTACTAAAAAATACAAAAATTAGCTGGGCATGGTGGCATGTGCCTGTAGTCCCAGCTACTTGGGAGGCTGAGGCAGGAGAATCGCTTGAACCTGGGAGGCGGAGGTTGTAGTGAGCCGTGATCACGCCACTGCACTCCAGCCTGGGCGACAGAGTAAGACTCCGTCCAAAAAAAAGTCTAGAGTTACTGTTCAGGGCATCTCAATTTCATCTGTCTTTGAACAATTTTGATTTCTGATTTTAATCAGCAAGTTGAGCAAATAATAAAATAATCCCCAGCTGCTCCAAGTAGGACATCAAATGCAGAATTCAATAGCACTAAATGCAGTAGAATTTAACTGTTTCCACCCTCCTTAGACAACTGCTGTCAAGAAATCACTTCTGCACACATTCCCCAGATTTTTGGTGCTATAAATCAGAATAGTCTGGTGATTATTTTTGTGTTAAAGCTTCCATCTTCAAGGTGTGACTTTGTAATTGACTCTGTGGGTATGCTAAGATTCTCTCAAATTGTAGATCAAAATTAAAATGGAAGGTGTGGTGAGGTAAGAGGCGGAGCAGCGCTGGAACAAGGGCAGCAGGAGAAGCAGGGTTGTCTTTAGCTGGCAGAGGAGGTGCAGAAGACTGCATGTTAGGTATAGTTTGGGTTCTACAAATCTTCCATGGACCCCCGTGACCATTCCTGGGGGTCTCATTCTTTCCAGATCAAAGCCCTAGATGTTCCTATTTTTAATTAATTAGTTAATTTGAGACAGAGTCTTGCTCTGTCACCCAGGCTGGCATGCAATGGCACAATCTCGGCTCACTGCAACCTCCACCTCCTGGGTTCAAGCGATTCTCCTGCCTCAGCCTCCTGAATAGCTGGGATTACAGGTATCCATCATCACACTCAGCTAATTTTTGTATTTTTACTAGAAACGGGATTTCACCACGTTGTTCAGGCTAATCTCAAATTCCTGACCTTAAGGATCCGCCTTGGCCTCCTAAAGTGCTGGGATTACAGGCATGAGCCACCTGGCTGGCCCAGAGTCCTAGATTTTCACACTAGGAAGGCTGTAATTGAGCAATCTTGCAGAATCAAACACTGCCTTTGGCTCTCTGCTAAGCCTCATGGCGGCTAAAAAGGAGAGATTTTGGTTCTTTTCATTGAACCTTTTGTTGTTTCTTTCTCTATGCTATCCCAGTACATCAGCTACACTGCCAGCTTCCAGTTCAATGACAAGAAGCAAATGTGTATCCGGAAGCCTGGTCCCTAGTGGGCACTTCATTCCAGATGACCACCAGCAGTAATATTCTTAGTTATTTTGCCAGTGTGGGCTGTAGGTTATACCATATTCCCAGGCCCGAAGATTAACTAGACTGCCTCCAAATTTAGCCTCAGCCAGTCTGGATAATCAATACCATTTTCATAATTATCTGTTACCTGAAACCCACTCCTAACACCAACTTATGTAGCAGGTAGAAAATCTGGGCTGAGCGCGGTGGCTCAAGCCTGTAATCCCAGCACTTTGGGAGGCCGAGGCGGGCGGATCACAAGGTCAGGAGATCGAGACCATCCTGGCTAACACGGTGAAACCCCGTCTCTACTAAAAAAATACAAAAAACTAGCCGGGCGAGGTGGCGGGCGCCTGTAGTCCCAGCTACGGGAGGCTGAGGCAGGAGAATGGCGTGAACCCGGGAGGCGGAGCTTGCAGTGAGCTGAGATCTGGCCAGTGCACTCCAGCTTGGGTGACAGAGCGAGACTCCGTCTCAAAAAAAAAAAAAAAAAAAAAAAAAAAATCTGGGTACACGGCTGGGCACAGTGGTTCACGCTTGTAATCCTAGCACTTTGGGAGGCCGAGGCGGGCGGATCACAAGATCAGGAGATCGAGACCATCCTGCCTAACATGGTGAAACCCCATCTCTACTAAAAATACAAAAAATTAGCCGAGCGTGGTGGCGGGCACCTGTAGTCCCAGCTACTCAGGAGGCTGAGGCAGGAGAATGGAGTGAACCCGGGAGGCGGAGCTTGCAGTGAGCCAAGATTGTGTTACTGCATTCCAGCCTGGGCGACACAGCGGGACTCCATCTCAAAAAAAAAAAAAAAAGAAAAGAAAAGAAAAGAAAATGAAGAAAAAGAGAAAATTTGGGTACAAAACCAGAAGCTAGCTTTGACTACCTGAAACAGATAAGGTGACGGTTGTCAGGCAGTTCATAACACTGAAGGAAAGCCTGGAGCAAGAGGCTGAGGAGTTGGGCAGGATCCCAGGGGCACTCGGCAGCCAGGCTTCAGCCAGAGCCACACCAGCACAACGGGCTGTGAAGAGAGACTTCACACTGTTCTGAGCATTAAGGTGTGGGGAAAAAAGAGAGTGACTTCATACTGGATTCATGCCAAGCTACGGCACCAGCAAAATAAACTCTAAACTCTTCATTTCTGTGTTTCACTCATTTGATTACCAAACTCTGAGTGGCGAATTCCCCTACCCAAGCTTGCTGGAGATGTCAGACAGCACCTCCACGCGCTGGAGAACCTCGATGCACCCAAGACCAGCTGTGCCAGTACAGCCAGGTGGCTGCTTCTGCTGCACACCGCCCTCCCTGCCCAATAGCTGGAGGGGCTTCTCTTGCCCTAGGCCCTGTACAAAGCCTTTCGGGTGGGAGCAGCACACCATGGGTAGTAACTGCGCTCTCTCAAGCCCCCTCTGATGGTGGTCGCAAACAGGGCAAAGTACAGGATGTGGTCTTTTCTGGGATGTTCTGATGTTACCCAAATTACTGGATCTCCAGAAGCTTCACAGATGCAGCAGAGCCACCAATAATCCAAAATTATGTGAATATTTCCCACTCCTCAGTGCAGTTTCCAGCCAAATGGCTGAAGGGCCTATTAGGGGAAATCTGGCAGGAAGATTCACAGTCCATGACTGGGTATTTTGGCAGAGTTCTTTTCTCAAGCTTGGCTTTCTCGTCATCAGGGAAGGCAGGTTCTTTGAGCAGATTCAGACCTGGGGAATGGATCAGAGGCCAGGAACCTCCATTGTGCCGGCTATGGTGGTAGTTCAGGTCTACATGTCAAGGGGACCACAATGGGCTCCCCATTCTCAGGCCTAAAAACCTCACTACTGATGAGTCACAGCCAAGACCTGTATGGCACAGACCACAGAATAACACCCAAACTTCACTTTGGGCTAAAGTATCACACTGCTTGGACTCTGACACCCTAGGATCATCCCAGCCCCACTGAAATCAGGGGCTCCCTTTCCGCTATCATCCCTCCCACCAGCATCTCTGTCCACAGAGAATGGCTACCAAAATTATTTTCAAGAATGTAGAAGTGCAGCCAGGCGCCGTGGCTCACGCCTGTAATCCTAGCACTTTGGGAGGCCAAGGTAGGTGGATCACGAGGTCAGGAGATCGAGACCATCCCGTCTAACATGGTGAAACCCCGTCTCTACTAAAAAATACAAAAAATTAGCCGGGTGTAGTGGCGGGTGCCTGTAGTCTCAGCTACTCGGGAGGCTGAGGCAGGAGAATGGCGTGAACCCAGGAGGCAGAGCTTGCAGTGAGCCAAGATTGTGCCACTGCACTCCAGCCTGGGCAACAACAGAGTGAGACTCCACCTCAATAAAAAAAAAAAAAAAAAAAAAGACTGGAGAAGTGTCACACATCTATGTATTTTTCAAGCCAGGGCAAGTCACATGTGATAAATCCACTCCAGCTTACCCGCCCCCTGAAGTCTATGGATTCTTTCTACATTATAGCAAGAAATCCCTAGTATCTCAAATGCATTTAGAATTCGCCTCCTGTGAATCCAGGCTTAGGTCCACCAACCGAGCAAACAGGTTTATCCCAGCTGCTCCAGCTATGGTGTTTTAAATAGAATTTTAACTGGGTACACTCCTAATAAAAAATTCAGACTCATTTAAAATTATACTCTTTCTACTTTATAAAATACTCCAAGAATTCACATCCACACATGTTCTTGAGGTTTTTGCTGACAGATATTAGCCAAGTTGGGAATGATTCTGGTGTGTGAGTCTTTGTCTCTCAGCAACTGGTGCCCAGGCTCAGCTGAGATCTTACTCTCACCGTAGGTCAAGGGACAGTGAGGGGTGGGGAAACTGATCTCCTGCAGTGAAAACCCCTCTGTCTGGGCTGGTCAGCTTTCAGGCAAGAAGAAGGGGCAGGCTTGGAGATTAGGTAGAGTTGGTGATTTGGGATAAATCGAGTTTTCCAAATGCTCCCATAAATCCACCTTACAATTCCTGAAGTTCCACTCACTTCATCACTGACCTATTTTCAGCTGGGAGACTGGGGGAAGCTGACAATTCCATGGACATCAAAGTTTGGCACCCACAGGGATCAGCCCTGGCTCTCATTTTCAGTTGTTTCGCTTATTCGGTGGCAGGAGATTAGAGAGTTTTGTGATACAGACAGAAAAAGGCCTGTGTTTCAGTCCACGTGGAACAGATCATACAGGGTGACACATGAGCTGACTATTTGCTTTGTTTAAACTGATAGGACCAGCCATCCTGCCCAAAGACCACTTATAATTTGGGAAATACAAATTGGTCCTGAGGGAACTGCAGACAAAAGTTACTCAACTTTTCTACAATCTGATATGGGCTTCTGGATTTCTAACCCCCAAATCAAACTACCGAGATTTTCATTATCTTCAAGTTTAATGAGGCCAGATTCCTAATCCACATTCCCTTCATTTCCCTGAAATCACTTTTTATACATCCCTGGTACCAGCCAGGGCACTTTGATTAAAGAGGCCATCGAAGGTGAGTGGAGACAGAGGGAAATTGCTGACAGGATGGCAAGAAGTTCATGCACTTCAGAGAAGCCTGCAGAGCCAGGCTTATCAAGTAAGCAGGACCTCAGCCCACCCTGGCTAGGGAGCCGCCACTGTCTCCACAATAGCTGCTGGCTGCAGTCTCTGGCCCTACGGCCATTGCCAGAGCTCTGCCATTTCCAGAATGAATTCCAAATTTGCCCTGCCTCTTATGTGCAATTTACTCAACATTCATAGTCTTGTTTAGGGGCATATAGTTGGCCAAACATTAGCCATTACCAATTGTGCTGATTAATTTTATGTCTTGGCAGGGCACAGTGGCTCATGCCTGTAATTCCAACAGTTTGGAAGGCCGAGGTGTGCAGATTGCTTGAGGCCAGAAGTTTGAGACCGGCCTGAGCAACATGGAGAAACTCCATTTCTACAAAAAATACAAAAATTAGCTGGGTGTGGTGGTGTGCACCTGTAGTCCCAGCTACTCCAGAGGCTGGGGTGGGAGGACTTCTTGAGCCCCAGGAGGCGGAGGTTGCAGTGAGAGGAGATCATGCCACTGCACTCCAGCCTGGGTGATAGAGCAAGACTCTGTCTCAAAAAAAAAAAAAGAAAATTTTTTTAAAATGTGTCAACTTGGCTAGGCCATAGTTCCCAGATATTTGTCCAAACCAATCTAGATGCTGCTGTGAAAGTATTTTTTAGAGGTGATTAATATTAAATCCATACTTTGAGTAAAGCAGATTACCCTCCAAATTGTAGGTGGGCCTCATCCAATCAGATGAAGGACTTATGAAGAAATGTCTGCTGTCCCCTGAGAAGGAATTCTGCCCCCACGCTGTCTTCAGACTCGTGCTGCAATCTCAACTCTTTCCTGCAAGTCCAGCCTGCTGCCATGTCCTGTATCAGACTTGCCAGTCCCCACAATTGCATGATCCATCTCCTTAAAATCTCTATGTATACACACACACGCACACATGCCTGCACACAACACACACACGCATGCACCCTATTGGTTCTATTTTCTCTGAAGAACCCCGACTCACACACCGACATTTCGGGGGAGGAAATATCTGATCTTGTTATTTTCCTTAACTGGAGACAGGATCTTGTCTTCCACCAAGAGTTACACAATCGTGAATTCCCCAAATGAAATTGAGAGGGTTGAGATATGCAAGAAAAAAAAAAAGTCCACCCCAGACCTATGAACACTGACTTAGCCTTCAAGAAATCGGGTTTCTCTGGAGCTTCAGGTGTCAGGGGGAGCTTTCCAGTGAAGACCTGACCTGCCTTCTCTCTCTCCTGCTTTGCAGAATGAATCCATGTGTTGAAGAAAAGCTAAGGGTAGAACATCCTATCATGTTCAGTGAGTGAAAAGGAAAGAGGGGGCCGGGTGTAGTGGCTCGTGCCTCTAATCTCATGACTTTGAGGGGGCGAAAAGGGGTGGATAACCTGAGGTCATGAGTTCAAGACCAGCCTGGCCAATGTGGTGACACTCCATCTCTACTAAAAATACAAAGATTAGCCGAGCATGGTGGCGCACATCTGTAATCCCAATGACTCAGGAGGCTGGGGCAGGAGAATTGCTTGAACCCGGGAGGGGAGGTTACAATGAGCTGACATCATGCCCCTGCCCTCCAGCCTGGGCAACAGAGTGAGACTCTATCTCACAAAGAAAAGAAAAGTGAAATACAGAGGGGGCAACCGGATTTGAACCGGGGACCTCTTGATCTGCAGTCAAATGCTCCACCCCTGAGCTATACCCCCAACTGGTCATTTGCCCTCTACTAACCACTATAAACCCATATGGCCACACCCTGGCTGTCACCATCATGAGATGCATACTTGCTCTGTCACCATATGCCCCCTTCCTATTTTACACCTACCTGCCTGCCAGCTCTACTTGTAACCAGCATTCTTCCTTCTCTAATTCTATTAAAATCACAGGTTTGCAGACAGAACATCCTTCAGACTCACCTAGAGAAGCAGGACTCAAAGAACTGGTTGCTCAACAGACCCTTTAAAGGTGAGGCTGGGCTGGGCAGAGCTGGGTAAAAGCAAAAGTTCTTGGGCCCCACTTGAGGACTCCTAAGCCAGACTCTCTGGGAAGAGGACTTGGACAACTTATGATTCTAACAAACCTCCTACACCATTCTGACATATGGTTTGAAGCTACTGGTTTAAACTATTCCCTTCCATGGTACAGATCTGGAAAAAATGACAGTAATTAAAATTGTGCCCAAACAAAACACACCTGATTAATGACCAAGTCATGACAAGAATCCACATTCATAAAGGGCCTCTCTGCACTGAACACTCTGAGGCAGGAGATGAACTGCCTTTTCCTTTCCTCTTCTTTCCTCTTATCCTCCATTTGCTGAATCCCACGATGTGTCATGGTAGTAGTGACCAGAAGAAAGGATCCAATCCATGGAAAAGTAGAGAAGTGGGGAATCAGAGCAATCTGTGGTCACTGGGACATGACACAGGACGGAGGGATTGTAAACATGTCAGCAGAGTGAGAGGAAGGGCCAATAAGTGACACTGTCTTGAACCAGGGACCACTTGACACGCAGCCAGATGCTCTGCCCCCAAAATGTGGCCTCCTATCTGTTTAGACTTTCCTGATTGACACTGTTTCGCCTATGTTCCCACACCCAAGGATCTAATATACATTGTAATTTCTCATCATTTTCAGTGAACCACTGGCAACTGACTGACCTCATTCAGACAGACCCTTATCTGGCTTTGACTTACCCTGTCCTTCGCTAAGGACCTATCAGAGGACTTCTAGAAATCTCTCCTGCCTAGAATCCTGTAGCCTCCTCCTCAGTCCGTGTGTGGGGCAACAATTTGCAGAACTGTTTAGGGTTGGAAGCTTCCTCTCTCTTTCTCTCCTAAGTTTTATCTTCTCTAACAAACTTCCCAAACTCTCTCTCCACTTTACTTTCATCCTCTGCACAGTTGGGTACTTTGGGCTTAGTCCTACGTGTTTTTAACTTTTGACTCTTCTTCCAGCTCATTTACTAGTCCTTGTCTTTAAAAGGGAGACACCTTACCAGAGGGGTCCCAGCCTCAGGCAGGCCACAAACTAGTAGCTCAGTACAACTGGAAGAGCCAGGGCCAGGCACAAAGTCTGGCTGTATGAGCCCTGAAGCTCAGGCCTCCAGTATCCTCTGTATTAGGACCAGGATCTGTGCCTCTGTGGACCTTTCCCCTGAAAGTTTCTATTATAAGGCCCAAAGACCACACAGATCCTGAGATGAAGAGAAAGGACAATCATCTAAAAGGGCGTAGCAGATGAAGGCAAGGAACTGTGGGAGTGATGCCAGCGAGGCTGAAGCCAAACATTCACTAGGATTGCAAAGGATCATCAGGGCACCATGGAGTGTTCTCCTCCCCTCCCCTCCCCTCCTCTCCCCTTCCCTCCCTCCCTCCCTCTCTCTTTCTTTCTTTTTTTGCAGTTGCAAGATTTAATAGAGTGAAAACAGAGCTCCCATAAAATGGGAGGGGACCCAAAGAGGGTTGCCCTCCAAAGGGGTTTTGCCGCCCCCGGCTTGAATGCCTGGGGTTTATATCCCAATCATTGTCCCTCCCCCTCTGCTCTCAAGTGATATATGATTTGACTATTTCTTTACCTCCTGCTTTTAGCCTAATTTGTATTTTAGTGAGCCGTCTTTACTACCTGAATGGTCGTGTGTGGGCTGAGTTACAAGCCCTGTGTTTAAAGGTAGGTATGGTCACCTTCCCCAGCTACGCTTAGGAATACTTAGCCTAGGAAATCCAGCTAGTCCTGTCTCTCACTTTTTCTAATTGTTCATTAACTAAGTCCTCTAAAACCTCCAGTTTCTCTTTACTTAGCGGCCATTGTTCTATCCAAATGGGCTTATCTGTGAACCATTTTAAAGGTATAGGTTCTGGAGGCTTCACAATGGCCGCCATGAAAAATGATCTCCTAAACCGTGGTGGTAACTTTGTCTTTCCGCTTGAAGCGGTTCCTTCAAACCTTGGAAATTTTTTCCTAGTCTCATGCCAGGGACATACCCCATTTCATGCATCATATGTTGACTTTGAGGGCTGTATAATTGCTCTGGAATTAGAATTTGTGCTCCCCATTGTTGTAATAAATCTGTTCTCCATAAATTTATAGGTTCAGAAGTTATAATTGGTTGAATAGTCCCAGGTTGTCCATCGGGCCCTTCACAATGCAAAATATAACTACTTTGACATACTTCAGGGGCTTCACCAACTCCAACTGTGTTAAATTGAGCAGGCTGAATTGGCCAGGTGGACGGCCAGTGCTGTAGAGAATTGACTGAAATGTCTGCTTCTGTATCTACGAAACCTTTAAATTTCTTTCCCTGAATAGTTATTTCACAGGTAGGACGTTTATCAGTAATTTGATTCACCCAATGAGCTGCTTTGCCTTGTTTATTTGTGCTTCTTAATCCTCCTGTTTGTTTAATTTCACTTTTTCCCATTCCCACATATGGCACAATCAGAAGTTGTGCTATACGCTCTCCTGGCTCTGCTTTCCAGGGAACAGAAGTAGATGTAACAATTTGAATTTCCCCATTGTAATCTGAATCAATGACTCCTATATGTATTTGTACTCCTTTTAAATTTACACTAGATCTTCCTAGAAGTAATCCTATCGTCCCAGCTGGCAAAGCTCCACAGACTTCTGTTGGGACCTTTTACAGGGTTCCCTAGGCAGAAGGTTCACAGATTTTGTGCAGCATAAATATACTGCGGCACTACTGTCTGCGGCGGGGCACAGACATTGTATAGGGGTGAGGGAATGCCCTGAGCCAGAAATGCCCCAGTTTGGAACGGGGCTCGGCATGGGCCCCTCGTGGCATTTCCCGAAATCGGGTTCCCGTCTTTATCAAACTTAGAGTGACACTGGTTAGCCCAATGTTTTCCCTTTTTACATTTTGGACATATTTCAGGCTCAGCAGTTTTCTTTTTTCTCCTATCTGGTGGCCTGACTTGCTGATTTTTTCTACATTCTTTTTTAGTATGACCATGCTTCCCACAGTTAAAACAAGCTCCAGGAAATGGAGTATTTCCTTTACCCACTCTCAGTCCTACCATTGCCTGGGCTAGCAGAGTGGCCTTATGCAGATTACCTCTGATACCGTTACATGCCTTGGTATAATCAGCTAAATGTGCTTTCCCTCTAATAGGTCGCAGAGCAGCCTGGCACTCGGGATTAGCATTGTCGAAAGCTAATAACCGCAACACTATATCCTCAGCAGCCAAATCTGCAATTACCTTTTAAAGAGACTCCTGTAATCGAGCTATAAAATCCGCGTATGGTTCTTTTGGTCCCTGTTTTACAGCACTAAATGAAGGGTACTGTTCTCCACCTGAAGTGATTTTTTTTTTCCCAAGCTCTAATGCACACTCCCCTAAGCTGTTCTGTGGCATCACCCTGCATGACCACTTGTGCATCTAAACCAGCCCAGCCGCCAACCCCCAAAAGTTGGTCTGCAGTTATATTAATTTGAGGTTGGGCCTGGGCATTGCAAGCAGCCTGAATGGAAGCTTCATGTGCCCACCAAATTTTAAATTGTAAGAACTGAGCAGGAGCTTGACAAGCTTGAGTAAGAGCATCCCAGTCAGTAGGAATCATCCGACTGGAAACAGCAACATTCTTTAACAGTCCCATTACAGAAGGAGAACCTGGTCCATATTGATTAATAGCTTGTTTAAATTCTTTGAGTAATTTAAAAGGAAAAGGCTCAAATGTAGCTACAATATTTCCCTGTTGATCTGGGGGGTGTATTCTTTTTTTTATTTGTTTGTTTGAGACAAAGTCTCGCTCTACCATCCAGGCTGGAGTGCAGTGGCGTGATCTTGGCTCACTGCAAGCTCCGCCTCCTGGGTTCATGCCATTCTCCTGCCTCAGCCTCCTTAGTAGCTGAGACTACAGGCGCCTGTCACCACGCCTGGCTAATTTTTTGTATTTTCAGTAGAGATGGGGTTTTACTGTGTTAGCCAGGATGGTCTTGATCTCCTGACCTCATGATCCACCCACCTCGGCCTCCCAAAGTGCTGGGATTACAGGTGTGAGCCACTGTGCCCAGCTTGGGGGGTGTATTCTAACAGGGAACTGCCAGGCCTCTAAATCACTCTCTCTTCTAGCTTGCTGAATTCCTGCCTGAATAGAACTGAAAGTGGTTGCTCGAGGCGCTGCTCGAACAGTCACTGGGACAACTACTTTTCACCCAGTGTCCTCTGGAAAAGAAAGATCTGGAGGGTCAGGCCACTCTTTTTCTTCAAAATAAGGAGGGGGTGCAGAAGGGTTGGGATGAACTTCCTCCTCCTTTGCTGCTTTAGCTTTAGCTGGCAAACAAACCTGCTCTGTTACTTCATTATACTCTCCTTCCTCCTCATCATCAGTGTGAAAAGGTTCCAAGGTGGAACAAACCAGAGCCCACACTTGTCCCATTGTTACCCTGATGCTTCCGAGCTCCCCTTCTTACTCACCATGGGGACTGCTTAAGAGTACTCAGGTATCCTCCAGCTTACTTCCATGTTCTCCAACCATCGCCCTGGCAACCCTTTGACCTGCGTTTGAGCCCCACATATGGGTACCACTTGCTGAAACCAGCTTGGTCGTGGAGACCCTAACCCAGTGGCGCTAGAGGAATTAAAGATGCGCACACAGAAATATAGACTGTGGGGTGGGAAATCAGGGGTCTCACAGCCTTCAGAGCTGAGAGCCTTGAACACATTTACCCACATATTTATTGACAGTAAGCCAGTGATAAGCATTGTTTCTATAGATTATAGATTAACTAAAAGCATTTCTTATGGGAAATAAAGGGATGGGCCGAAATAAAGGGATGGGCTCTGGCTAGTTATCTGCAGCAGGAACATGTCCTTAAGGCACAGATCGCTCATGCTATTGTTTGTGGTTTAAGAACGCCTTAAGTGGTTGTCTGTTCTGGGTGGGCCAGGTGTTCCTTGCCCTCATTCCAGCAAACCGACAACCTTCAGTGTGGGCGTCATGGCCATCATGAACATGTCACAGTGCTGCAGAGATTTTGTTTATGGCCAGTTTTAGGGCCACTTTATGGCCAGATTTGAGGGTCTGTTCCCAAACTAAGAAAAATAATAGAGAAGATCCAAATAAATAAACTCGGAGATGAAAAAGGAGACACTGCAATTGATACTGCAGAAATCCAAAGGATCATAAAGGCTACTATGAGCCTAACCCTAACCCAACCCTATATGCCAATAAATTGGAAAACCTAGAAGAAATGGATAAATTACTAGACACATACAACATACCAAGATTGAACCAAGAAGAAATCCAAAACCTGAACAGACCAATAATAAGTAATGAGATTGAAGCTGTAATAAAATCTTCCAGGAAAAAAAAAAATCTCAGGACCTGATGGCTTCATTGCTGAATTTTACCAAACATTTAAAGAAGAAATATGAATCCTACTCAAACTATTCAAAAAAATAGAGGAGGGAATACATCCAGACTAATTCTATGAGGCCAGTATTACCCTGATACCAAAATCAAAGACACACGAAAAAAACAAAAAAGAAAGAAAACTACAGGTCAATATCTCTGATGAACATTGATTTAAAAATCCTCAACAAAATACTGCAAATCAAATTCAACAACACATTAAAAAGATCATTCAGACCGGGTGTAGTGACTCATGCCTATAATCCCAGCACTTTGGGAGGCTGAGACTGGTGGATCACTTTGAGCTCAGGAGTTGGAGACCAGCCTGGGCAACATGGTGAAACCCCATCTCTAAAACAACACAAAAATTAGTTGGGCTTTGGTGGCATGTGCCTGTAGTCCCAACTACTTGGGATGCTGAGGCTGGAGAATCACTTGAGCCTGGGAAGCCTAGTTTGCAGTGAGCGGAGATCATGCCACTGCACTACTGCCTTGGTAACAGAGTGACCACCATCTCAAATAAATAAATTAATTAATCATTCATTATGACCAAGTGGGATTCATCTCAGGGATGCAAGGATGGTTCAACATATTGCAAATCAATCAATGTGATACATCATATCAAGATGAAGGACAAAAAACATATCATTTCAATTGATGCTAAAAAAGCATTTGATAAAATTCAACATCTCTTCATAATAAAATCCCTCAAAAAACTGAGTATACAAGGAACATACCTCAACACCAAAAAAGCCATACACAACAGTCCCACAGCTAGTATCATACTGAATGAGGAAATCTGAAAGCCTTTCCTCTAAGATCTGGAACAAGACAAGGATGCCCACTTTCACACTGTTATTCAACATAGTACTGGAAGTCCTAGCTAGAGAAATCACACAAGAGAAAGAAATAAGGGGCATCCAAATTGGAAAGGAAGAAGTCAAATTATACTTATTTGCAATGATATGATCTTGTATTTTGAAAATCCTAGAGACTCCACCAAAACCTATTAGAACAGATAAATTCAGTAAAGTTGCAGGGTACAAAATCAACATACAAAAATTAGTAGCATTTCTATATGCCAACAGTGAACAATCTGAAAAAGAAATTAAGAAAGTAATCTCGGCCGGGCGCGGTGGCTCAAGCCTGTAATCCCAGCACTTTGGGAGGCCAAGACGGGCGGATCACGAGGTCAGGAGATCGAGACCATCCTGGCTAACACAGTGAAACCCCGTCTCTACTAAAAAAAATACAAAAAACTAGCCAGGCGAGGTGGCGGGCGCCTGTAGTCCCAGCTACTCGGGAGGCTGAGGCAGAAGAATGGCGTGAACCCGGGAGGCGGAGCTTGCAGTGAGTCCAGATCGCGCCACTGCACTCCAGCCTGGGTGACAGAGCGAGACTCCGTCTCAAAAAAAAAAAAAAAAGAAAGTAATCTCATTTACAATAGCTACAAGTAAAATAAAATATCTAGGAATAACATTAACCAAAGAAGCAAAAGACCTCTACGATAAATACTATAAAACATTGATGTAAGAAATGGACAAAGACACAAAAATTGAAAGATATTCTATGTTCATGGATTGAAAGAATCAATATTGTTAAAATGTCAATACTACCCAAAGCAATCTACACATTTAATGCAATCCCTACCAAATACCAATGACAATCTTCACAGAAATAGAAAAATTAATTATAAAATTGATATGGAACCACAGAAGATCCAGAATAGCCAAAGCTGTCCTGAGCAAAAAGAACAAAACTAAAGGAATCATATTATCTGACTTCAAATTATACTACAGAGCTATAATAACCAAAAAAGCATGGTACTAGCATAAAAACAGACACACAACCAATGGAACAGAATAGAGAACCCAGAAATAAATCCATACATCTACAGTGAGCTCTTTTTTGACAAAGGTGCCAAGAACATATATCGGAGAAAGGACAGTCTCTTTAGTAAATGATGCTGGGAAAACTAGATATTCACATACAGAAGAACAAAACTAGTCCCCTATCTTTTGCCGTATACAAGAATCAAATCAAAATGGATTAAAGACTTAAATCTAAGACCTTAAACTATGCAACTACTGTAAGAAAACATTGAGGAAACTAGAACATTGGACTGGGCAAAGACGCCTTAAGTAACACTCCACAAGTACAGGCAATCAAAGCAAAAATGGACAAATGGGATCACATCAGGTTAAAAAGCTTCTGCCAGCAAAGGAAAAAATCAACAAGTGAAGAGACAACCCACAGAATGGGAGAAAATATCTGCAAACTATCCATCTAACAAGTGATCAATAACCAAAATTTATAAGGAACTTAAAACAACTCAATTAAAAAATCTAATCATCCAATTGAAAAATGGGCAAAAGTTCTGAATAGTCATTTCTATAAAGAAGACATACAAATGGCAAAAAAGTCTGCGAAAAGATACAGCTCAACGTCATTGATCATCAGAGAAATGAAAATCAAAACTGCAATAAGGTATTGTCTTACCCCAGTTAAAATGGCTCATAGACATTTTAACTGGGGTAAGACAATACCTCATTGTAGTTTTGACAGGGAAAAGACAAGCAATAACAAATGCTTCTGAGGATGTGGAGAAAAGGGCACACTTGTACAACCACTATGGAGAACAGTTTGGAGGTTTCTCAGGAACCTAAAAATAGAACTACTTTTATGATCCAGCAATATACACAATAGCCAAGATTTGGAAGCACCCTAGGTGTCCATCAGCAGATGATGGATAAGGAAAATGTGGCACGTATACACAATAGAGGACTATTCAGCCATGAAAAAGAATGAGATACTGTCATTTGCAACAACTCGGATGGAACTGGAGGTCAATATGTTAAGTGAAATAATCCAGGCACAGAAAGACAAACTTTGCATGTTCTCAATTATTTGTGAGATCTAAAAAAAATTTAAAACAGTTAAATTCATGGAGAGAGACAGTAAAGTGATGGATACCAGAGGCTAGGAATGATAGTGGGGCGGGGGGAGTGGGATAGTTAATGAATACAAAAATATAGTTAGATGGAATGAATAAGATCAAGTATTTGATAGTACAACAGAGTGACTGCAATCAATAATAATTTGTTGTACACTTTAAAATAACTAGAAGAGTATAATTGGGTTGTTTGAATCACAAAGAAATGATAAATGCTTGAGGTGATGGTTATCCCATTTACCCTGATGTGATTATTGTGCATTGAATGCCTGTATCACAATATCTCATGTATCTCATGAATATATACACCTACTGTGTACCCACAAATTTTTAAATTAAAAAATAAAAGAAAATCAATATAATAAATCCTATACATAGAACAAAACAAAAATATCACATGATCATCTCAATAGATGCAGAAAAAGCATTTAGCAAAATCAAACCGCCTTTCATGGTAAAAACACTCAAAAACTAGGAATAAGAAAACTTCCTCAACCTGATAAAGGGCATCTTTGGAAAATCCCACAGCTAACATTGTACTTAGTGGTGAAAGACTGGATGCTTTCCTCCTAAGATCAGGAATAAAACAAGGATGTCTGCTCTTACCATTTCTATTCAACATTATACGGCAAATTCTAGCCAGGACAACAAGCAAGAAAAATAAAAGTCATTCATAATGGAGAAGAAGTAAAACTATACCTATTCACAGATAATATGATCTTATATATAGGAAATCCTAAGGAATTCACTAAAAACTGTTTAAACTAATAAATGAATTCAACAATATTGCAGGATATAAAGTTAATATACAAAAATAAATCTATTTATATAAACTTACAATGAACAATCCAAAAATGAAATTAACAAAACAATTTCTTTACAATAGCATCAAAAATAATAAAATACTTAGGAATAAATTTTATAAAAGACCTATTATCTGGAGCTAAAACACTGTTCAAAGAGATTAAATAAGATCTAAATAAAAGAAAAAACATTCCATGTTTGTGGGTTGGAAGACATTATATTGTTAAGATGATGCAATAGACTGAAGGTTTGTGTCCCCCCACACCCCCCAAAAAAATCATATGTTGAAACCATATCCTTAGTATGATGGTATTTGAGGTAGGACATTTGGGAGGTGCTTAGATCACGAGGATGGAACCCTCATGAAGATTACTGCCCTTATAATAGACTCCAAAGAGCTCCCTCTGCCTCTTTTGCCTCTTCTGTAGCATGAGGACACAGTGAGAAGATAGCCATCTATGAACCAGGAAGTGGGCCCTCATCAGACACCCAAATCTGCCAGTGCCTTGATCTTGGACTTCCCAGACTCCAGAACAGCTAGAAATAATCTTTTGTTATTTATAAGCCACCCAGTCTATGACAGTTTGTTATAGCAGCCACAACAGATTAAGATAATGATACTACTCATCAAAGTGATCTACAGATTCAGTGCAATTGCTATCGGAATCCCAGTTGACTTTGTAGAAATTGGCATGCTGATTCTAAAATTTGTATGGAATTACAAGGAACCCAGAACAACCAAAACAATTTAACACTCAAGGGAAATGAAAACAAATATTCACACAAAGACCTGTCCATAAAAGTTTATAGCAGGTCGGGCGTGGTGGATCACGCCTGTAATCCCAGCCCTTTGGGAGACTGCAGCAGGCAGATCACAAGGTCAGGAGTTCAAGACCAGCTTGGCCAATATGGTGAAACCCCGTCTCTACTAAAAATACAAAAATTTGCCAGCCGTGGTTGCGGGGCACGCCTGTAGTCCCAGCGACTCGGGAGGCTGAGGCAGGAGAATCGCCTGAACCCGGAAGAACGTGCCACTGCACTCAGAGCAAGATTCTGTACGCAACCCCCCACCCCACCAAAAAAAAGTTTGTTTTTTTTTTAGACGGAGTCTCACTCTGTCGCCCAGGCTGGAGTGCAGTGGCCGGATCTCAGCTCACTGCAAGCTCTGCCTCCCGGGTTTACACCATTCTCCTGCCTCAGCCTCCCGAGTAGCTGGGACTACAGGCGCCCGCCACCTTGTCCAGGTAATTTTTTTGTATTTTTAGTAGAGACGGAGTTTCACCGTGTTAGCCAGGGTGGTCTCAATCTCCTGACCTCGTGATCCGCCCGTCTCGGCCTCCCAAAGTGCTGGGATTACAGGCTTGAGCCACCATGCCTGGCCCCCCAAAAAAGTTTATAGCAGTAATATTCATAATAGCTAAAGGGTGGAAAAATCCTAAATGTTCATCAACTGATGAATGGATAAACCAAATGTAATATATCTGTATATTCACACAATGGAATATTATTTGGCCACAAGGGGAGTGAAGTCCTGCTACGTACTACAATATGGATCCATTGTGGAAACATTATGTTTAAGTGAAAGAAGGCAGTCACAAAAGACCATGTATTTTATAACTCTATTCATAGGAGATGTACAGAATAAGGAAATGTATAGATACAGAAAGTAGATATGTGATGGCCTATGCTTGGGGGTGGGGAGTATAGAAGGATAGGATTATAGTTGAAGAGTATGGATTTTGGTTGTTTTTAAAATATTTTTGAGGTGATAAAAATACTCTAAAATTATGATGGTTGCACATACCTGTGAATATACCATAAAAACCTATTGAATTGTATACTTTAAATGGGTGAATTGCATAGGATGTGAATTATATCTCAGTAACGTTTTTCAAACCTTTATTTACAAATCCAGGTAGAAGTTGGGATTTGGCTCTCGGGCTATGGTTTTACTTCTTTATTTTCTTTCTTTAGATATATATTTTTGAGACAGGGTCTCTGTCACCCAGGCTGGAGTGCAGTGGCACAATCTCGGCTCACTGCAACCTCCAACTCCTTCCTAACCAAGGAAGTGAAATGTCTTTACAAAACACTGCTGAAACAAATCATAGGTGACACAAACAAATGAAACACATCCCATGCTCATGGATGGGTAGAGTCAATATTGTGAAAATGACCACACTGCCAATAGCAATCTATACATTCAATACAATTCCCATGAAAATACCACCATCATTCTTTAGAGAACTAGAAAAAAAAAAAAAAAATCAGCCATCTTTTGTTGAGATATTTCACTTCCTTGGTTAGGTATATTCCTAAGTTATTTATTTATTTATTTATTTTGCAACTGTTGTAAAAGAGGCTGAGTTCTTGATTTCTCAGCCTGGTCACTGTTGGTGTATAGTAGTGCTACTGATTTGTGTACATCGACTTTGTATCCCAAAACTACTGAATTCATTTATCTGATCTAGGAGCTTTTTGGATGAGTCTTTAGAGTTTTCTAGTTACATGATCATATCATCAGTAAACAGTGATGGTTTGACTTCCTCTTTGATTTGGATGCCCTTTCTTTCTTTCTCTTTTCTGATTGCTCTGGCTAGGACTTACAGTACTATGTTGAATAGAAGTGGTGAAAGTGGGCATCCTTGTCTTGTTCCACCTCACAAGGGTAATGCTGTCAACTTTTCCCCATTCAGCATAATGTTGGCTGTGGGTTTGTCATAGATTGCTTTTATTACCTTAAAGTCCCTTCTATGCTGATTTTGCTGAGGATTTTAATCATAAAGATGCTGGATTTTGTCAAATGCTTTTTCTGAATCTATTGAGATGATCATGCAATTTTTGTTTTTAATTGCTTATGTGGTGTATCACATTTATTGATTTGTGTACGTTAAACCATCCCTGCATCTCTGGTATAAAACCCACTTGATCATGGTTTATTATCTTTTTGATATGCTGTTGGATTCAGTTAGCTAGTATTTTGTTGAGAATTTTTGCATCTGTGCTCATCAGGGATATTGATCTGTAGTTTTCTTTTTTTGTTATGCCCTTTCCTGATTTTGGCATTATGGTAATACTGGCTTTGTAGAATGATTTAGGGAGGATTCCCTCTTTCTATATCTTTTGGAATCATTTCAGTAGGATTAGTACCAATTCTTCTTTGAATGTCTAATAGAATTCAGCTGTAAATCCATCTAGTCCCGGACATTTTTTGTTGGAAATTATTTTTATTACTGTTTCAATCTCGCTACTCATTATTCATCTGTTCAGGACTCGCCTGAGGCGGTGTCACAGACGTGCACCTGCAGCCTTGGAAAAATTAACTGATTAACTAATCCTAATTAACTGAGACCCTTCTCTAGATATTTGGGGTTCACCTAAGGATGAATAAGAAGAGGCAGAGTGGGAACAATGCAGTCTTGGGCTAAGGAGACTTCTTGGAAGCTCTGCTAAAGTGGGGTCTTGCCCTTCGCTACAGTCTAGAGCCCCCTGAGAAGCTTTCACCGTGTCTGGGCCCCACTCTAGATGTTCTGATTTAATTGGTCTGGGGTGGGGCACGGGAAATGGCACTTTTACGGACTCTTCAAGTGATTCTAGTTTGTACCTGGGGTAAGAACCACCACATTCTAGCCTCACCATTTGCTGTTTTCAGGAAAAGAAAGAAAGAAAGAAAGAAGAAAGAAAGAAAGAAAGAAAGAAAGAAAGAAAGAAAGAAAGAAATGTTTATTCTAGTGTCTAATAAGGAAGAAGTTAAAATGTGGGCACCTATGTAAAAATGTCCAAATTAAAAATGCAGAGGGGGTGTCTGGAATCGAACTGATGGCCTCTTGGGCTGCAGTGCAATGCTCTAACCCTGAGCTATACCCCCTCCTGCTGTTGTGGGGGTCAGTTAATGTCTTTGACTTGTGCAGTCACACCCAGATGACCCGTTACCTATGCGTTGCTACTTCATAATGGAAGCTCCTAGGAGCTGTCAGGCCTACCTCAGTGAAAGCTCATTGACCTTGTGCATAACAAGAGGCAGTTCCCCCTCCTCAAATACCCCCGTGCCTGTGTCTTCCCTGCCTTGGGTCCTTGGTTGCGGGCAGTACCCTGGAAAAGCACTGCCAGTGGCTGCTAGAATGGCCTTGAGAGTCAACCTCCATTACCTCTTATGGTGGGCACGTACAAGAGAAACTGTGTGTGACAGAGGTGTCTGTTCTAACACACTTAATGACAGAGTTGGGCCTGGCTCTCCTGGTCCAGTATTCCAACACAACTACAATCTAGGACAGAAGGTGATTCTTCCAACTTTCACTTCTTCAATTAATTTAATGGAGAATGATAGAGAAGGAGCGACTCCAAGAAATAGTGAGAAGTCGGTAGCAGAGTAGATTTCGGAATCCCCAAAAGCGTTAAGAGGGCCAACATTAACATAGTGTCAAGGACTAAAATATGTTGCTAGAGAACAACCCCACTTGACTCATTTTTGTCTTTAAGTGACAGGGTATTTTCCTGTCATCCAGGCTGGAGTGCGGTGAAGCAATTATAGCTCACTTCAGCCTCCCAAGTAGGTGGGACCACAGGTGTGTACCATCATACCCAGCTAATATTTTTTATTTTTTTGTGGAGGTGAAGTCTCACTCTTTTGCCCAGGCTGGTCTTAAACTCCTGGCCTCAAGCGATCCTCCTGCCTTGGCCTCCCAAAGTGCTGGGATGAGAGACATGAGCCAGTGTGTCCAGCCTCCCACGTGACCTTTCTGATGGCAGGCAGAGCCCTGTCCCTTCTAGAAGGAACACTTGGAGTAATACTTGGGTTAGCTCCTTTTCACCTCCTCAGCTGTGCTAAGGCCCTGCTAAGGCTCTTGTCACAGGAGCTGATAAACTGTCTCTTCTTCAAACTGCCTTTCTTTCCTACTGGAATTTTCTCTTTTACCCACAGGCCTTTGCCTTGTAGCCCTGGACACCTTCTCAGAAGGCAGCCGGCAGCCAGCCACTCCTCTCCGCTCCTGGCCCGACAACCTCAGGAAACACACTTCCGCAGTGATTTCTATGATAATGTTAAAATCCTCTGGCTTTCCCTTTTCTGCAGTAGGGTGGACTGCCAAGGAAGATGAGGAGGATTGATGAGCCTGCAAGAGCACAGAACTCCCCACTGGCAGGGCCTGGGCAGCAGCCTGGTAGGCGAATCACCTGAGGTTGGGAGTTTGAGACCAGCCTGACCAACATGGAGAAACCCCATCTCTACTAAAAATACAAAATTAGCCGGGCGTGGTGACTCTTGCCTGTGATCCCAGCTACTCGGGAGGCTGAGGCAGGAGAACTGCTTGAACCTGCGAGGCGGATGTTGCGGTGAGCCAAGATCATGCCATTGCACTCCAGCCTGGGTAACAAGAACAAAGTCCAGAAAGTCGCAGAAGACCCTGGATATCGCTGGATGCTGGAGGCCCAGATGTCAGTAGTACAATGATGAGTGGGCATTTCCAGGAGGAAGTCTTACGCCCCACCTGTGATAAGGAATCAGGAAGGAGACAGCCTTGCACAAAGGCAGATACAAGAAGGGCTAAGCAATGGCCGGGCGCGGTGGTTCACGCCTGTAATCCCAGCACTTTGGGTGGCTGAGGTGGGCGGATCACCAGGTCAGGAGTTGGAGACCAGCCTGGACAATGTGGTGAAGCCCCATCTCTACTAAAAATACAAAAATTAGCTGGGCGTGGTGGCTGGCATCTGTAATCTCAGCTACTCAGGAGGCTGAGGCAGGAGAATCTCTTGAAACGGGAAGGCAGAGGTTGCAGTGAGTTCAGATCGCACTGCTGCACTCTAGCCTGGGTGACAGATAGATTCTGTCTCAAAAAAAAAAAAAAAAAAAAAAAAAAAAGTGTATATTTCATGGATTGTTGTGTAGATTGAATGAGTTAAGCTGGGTAAAGCACATAAAACAGTACTGGCACATAGTAAATTCTGTATACCGTTTTGCTGAACAGATAAAAAGCTCGGAGGGAAATCAGCTAACATTCATGAGAGCCAATAAACACAAGAGAATAAAAACCCACATGGCAGGAGAAGGTATCTATTGCACATAACTGATGAAGGGTTTATTCCCAAAATACATAAAGTATTGCACAAGACAGTTAAAAAATAGATAAGTTATCTTAATGAAGATAAAAAATGAAGAAGAGACTTGAGCAGTCACTTCACAGAAGAGGACATCCAAGTGACCAATAAGCCTATGAAAAGATGCTCAAACCTCATGAGTCTAGAAAGGTGCAAATTAGGCTGGGCGTGGTGGCTCACACCTGTAATCCCAGCACTTTGGAAGGCTGAGGAGGCTGGATCACCTGAGGTCGGGAGTTCAAGACCAGCCTGACCAACATGGAGAAACCCTCTCGCTACTAAAAATACAAAATTAGCTAGGCTTGGTGGCACATGCCTGTAATCCCAGCCACTCAGGAGGCTGAGGTAGGAGCATTGTTTGAACCCAAGAAGCGGAGGTTGTGGTGAGCCGAGATTGCGCCACTGCACTCCAGCCTGGGCAACAAGAGCAAAACTCCATCTCAAAACAAAAAGGAAAGAAGGGTGCGAGTTAAACCACAGTGAACTATCGCTAGAATTGGTGCTAGGATGGTTTAAATGAAAGAGACTGATGTTACTCAGTGATGGTATGTAGAGCCATAGTAACTCTCATCCCCTGCTAGTGGTGGTAGTGTCATTTGCTCTATCCACTTTAGAAAACCGTCTGACCTTATTGGCTAAAGCCAAAAATAGAAACACCCACTTCCTCGACAATTGTATTCCTAGATATAGAGATTAAAGAGTGTCTATGTACGTGCAAGATTCTTGTTCATAGCAACATTCCTTTCAATCTTCTATATCTTGATTTAGGAGGTGGGTACATTTGTGTGTATGTGTACAAATTAATTGAGCTGTACGTTAAAGATTTCTGTACCTTATGTAAGTTATATTTCAGGTTAAAGTAAATAAAAAGGAAGATGTTGATACTTTTTTTCATTTCTGGAGTGTCTTAGTTGATTCATTTAAAAAACATATTTGGTGATTTTTTTAGAGTCTTTTGCTCCTCAATTCAGTTTCCATTTCCCTTTTATTTAAGAACATTTTTGTCTTTCAGCTTTCAATTCAAAGCTTTCATCACCCCACCGTTTAATAATATTTCTTTTTACATGTTAGGTAGGCAGCTAGTAGCATATTAAGGAGGTAGAATATTTGTCCTCGCTTGCCAAGAATTTTTTTGAAATCATGAAGGTGTGTTGGATTTGATTGGATGTTTTTCTTCATCTACTTGAATGACGTGATTTTTCTCCTTTAATCTGTTGTCTTAGTTTAGATTTCTTAGAAAGAGACTCTGAAACTAAAATGTAAGAACAAGTAGTTAATTTGGAAGATAAGTTCAGGAAACACCAGTGGGGAGCGGGAAGTCAGACAGAGAAAGCAAAGAAACCAATAAAAGGTGGTGTCAATCTAAATCACAGGCAGAGAGAAGCTCTCTGAAAAGCAATGTAACTTCTTTAGGGAATGAGCATTGGCAATGGGAATACGGATGTCATAGTAAACTATGTTTGAGGAAGTTGTAGTAAGAGAAAGGTTTTTTTTGTTTGTTGGTTGTTTTTGCGTCGGGGATGGAGTTTTGCTCTTGTTGTCCTGGCTGGAGTGCAATGGCAAGATCTTGGCTTACTGCAACCTCCGCCTCCCGGGTTCAAGCGATTCTCCTGCCTCAAGAAGCAAGGTAAAAGACACGGGTGGAAAACGCTGACTCTGCCTCACCACACTCCTTGAGAGCCACAGTGAGTGGAGTTTGTGAACATTTGTAGAGGCAGCAGGATGCAAATCTCGGGAGGCCTTAGCATTGGAAGCACATTGCCATGGTGTCTGACATTCCTGAGGACAGAAGGAGAGGGAGGTGAGGAAAATAGGATTATTAGCCTGGTTCTGAAAGTGTCCACTGTTTGTGGAGTCCCGTATATCAGAGAAGACATGAATGGTGAGAGGAGAGAGTGGTGAAAGGAGATGGCTTTGAGAGAGCAGAAGAATGGAGGGATGGTGGAGGAGTTGGGGTTTGGGGGCAATGTGGAGAATGAGGCTGAGAAGGTGACCCCATGCTCTGTGTGGCCCATGCCAATCTAAGATGTATGTGGATAAAGTTAGCTACCAAAATTGAACATAAAGAAAAGAATGAGAACCTGGATCTGAATCAGGGACCCCTTGCTCTACAGTCAAAAGCTGTAGCCCTGAGCTATGCCCCCATGGCACACTGAGGTTAACTAGTTAATATATTTTATCAGTATGGGAGCACTCAGCTTTGTGAAATTAAATGATGGCTTCCCACCAGGACTGACTTTCTGGAAGCTGCCAGATCTGATTCACAGCTAGACACCTTCCCTCAGCTCTGCAGCTCACCAGGCCTGTCCCTGGGTGGAGCCATGAACAGGAGAAAAGGATGGAAGCTGCCTGCAGAACCCCCAGTCATTTCCCATTGTTTTTTGGGGTTAACCCAAGAGCTGGCCACTGGTCTCCAAAACAGTCCACAGACTCTGACCCAAGCTCCCAGCCTAGCTCCCTTTTTCCGGCAGTGAAGACAGAGTGGACAAATATAACTGATGTTAAACTGCCTAGCATGATATTAGCACATAGCAGTGCATAGTAAGCGTTCAAAAAGTAACACCAGTTCCTGTCCTTGTCTTTTGGCAAACCCCCAAACCAGTATCTGTTATGTCTCCTAAATGACCTCCTTAGACAAAGGACTTGACCTGGTTCTTCACTGCAGCACACAGGACTCCCTGTGGCCCACAGAACAAAGTTGGAATTCCAAATCATCTCATACGAACAGACTCTTGAGTCTAATCCCCTACCTCCAAGCCTTGGGCCACAGTCACAGAGTGGGCTGAAATTCAACTGCAGCCACAGAGCTACAGGAGTTGGGTCTGCAGGGGCAGCACTGCAGAACCTCTATCTCCCTTGTTAGAGTAGCTGAGCCAGGCTTTTGGCCTACAAGGTTGAAGCAAGGGTGTGAGTGGGCTCTGGCGTGGGAGAAACCAATTCTCCAGGGGGAAATATCTGCCCTATGTGGGAATGCTGCGTGCTGTGATGTGTCTCCCCAGGTCTGGCCACCACTCCAGTGCACAAACTGCTGCTGTGGGAAGGAGCCAGGAGGGTGATAACTTGGGATACCATTCCCTGTCTGTTTCTGGGAAACCTGATGTAGTACTACTCTCTGGTCTGCCCTGGAAAAACCCAGATGCATTCTGCATGACAGCTGGAGAAATTACATGTATGGGGGAGCAGGAGCTGGATACCAAGAATATGAGGGATACCCATGGAACTGGTGCTGGAAGAGATGAGAAGTTATCCAGGCAGGGTGCAGCTGGGTAGGCCTGAGCTGTAGCTTCCGGTTCCAGGGAAAATCATAGGTGGAATGGATGAAAAGAAACTGGAATATGACCAACAGCTTCTGTGAAGAACATAACAGCTTGTATGAATAGAAAAAGTGCAGTAGGGGGCACCCAGATTTGAACTGGGGACCTCTTGATCTGCAGTCAAATGCTCTACCCCTGAGCTATACCCCCTACTTGTCATGAGTGTTTAATAAGCACCTTTCATGGTGGTAATCACACCCAGCAGTCCTACAGCACATTGAAAGTTCCTGCTTGCTTTTAGAGAGTAAGACCAGCAACTGATTTTACCACAAACTCACCCTGGAAAACTCCATCCCCGATTCCCAAACCCTAGCCCCTGCTCACATACCTGCACATCTCCCCGCTTTCCCTCAGTCTGTGGTGACGGGAGCAGCTGGGAGGAGTGTTCCCGTTTACTGCTGAAACAGCCTTTAGGTCTACATGTCTGATTTCTTCTTGTTTACAAAATAGCAGTTTGGAGACACAAATTCAGACACATGCAATACTGACACATAAAGATATCTCTCAGTCTGGGATCTTTGCATTAAATCCAGTTCATGAAACAGTTGGGGAAGTTCCCCACCTCTGACATGGATCAGAGAGTAGTCCTGGGAAGCATCATGGAGACAGCATAGCATGAGGACCACACAGCTCCTCCAGGTTTTGGCCAGAAAACTCCTCTGCCAGTGTGGAAAGCTCTACCCTGAACTATACTTCCATTCCCAGTGCATGACTGTTTTTAATGTTACATATATTTTTATAATTTATGGGAAGTTTCGGCTGGTTGGAGCCCACCACAGCGCCACAAAGCCTCCGCAGCCAGACTGCCTTTCTAGATTCCTCCTCTGGGCAGAGTATCTCTGAAAGAAAGGCAGTAGCCTCATTCAGGGCCTTGTAGGTAAAACTCCCATCTCCCTGGGACAGAGCACCTGGGGAAAGGGGTGGCTGTGGGTACAGCTTCAACAGACTTAAACTTTTTTGCCTGCTGGCTCTGAAGAGAGCAGTGGATCTCCCAGCACAGTGCTCGAGCTCTGCTAAGGGACAGACTGCCTCCTCAAGTGGGTCCCTGAACCCCGTGCCTCCTGATGGGGAGACACCTCCCACCAGGGATCGACAGACACCTCATACAGGAGAGCTCCAGCTGGCATCTGGCATGTGCTCCTCTGGGATGAAGATTCCAGAGGAAGGAGCAGTCAGCAGTCTTTGCTGTTCTGCAGCCTCTGCTGGTGATAACCAGGAAAACAGCATCTGGAGTGGACCACCAGCAAACTCTTAGCAGACCTGCTGAAGAGGGGCCTGTTAGAAGGAAAACTAACAAACAGAAAGCAATAGCATCAACATAAACAAAAAGGACGACCACGCAAAAACCCCATCCGAAGGTCACCAACATCAAAGACCAAAGGCATTTCTCTATTGCTCTGTCTTTCCCTTCCTTCACTCCCTCCCTCCTTCCCTTCTTCCTTCTCTTCTCTCCTTTTTTTTCTTCTTTTGAGACAAGGTGTTGCTCTGTCATGCAGGCTGAAGTGCAGTGGCATGATCATAGCTCACTACAGTCTCAAACCATCCCACCTTAGCCTGCTCTCTAGCTGGGATTCCAGGTACATACCATCACACCTAGGCTCATGACATTTCACAGGACATATGCGCAGAAAATGGTGGCATTAGCATGATTTGAGGGTGAGGTTTTTGGGCCTCTGATGTCAAAAGGCCACCTCAGGCACTTGCACAGACCCAGCTGAAGGGTCAGTTGTCTCAACCAGTTTTAGCTGGACAGGAGCTGGCCCAAGTGCCTGAAAAACAACTGAAGTGACCATCACCATGTGACCTATGAACGTTATCTATACAGCCTCCTGTGAAAGTTAAGTTTCTGCATTCAGCATTGAGGCTTTCAGGTACAGTGGCCTTCAGCTTCATGGAAAAAGGAAAATAATAACAAGAAGCAAGCAACAAAAAGCAAGCAGGGCAGGTGGGTCTGATCAAATCAATCCCTCCGTTTCAAAGCAGGCAGGAAACAACCTGCCTTGGGGGTTCGGGGGTTACAAGGCACAAGTGAACCACTTGGAAGTGGCCCAGGATCTTCCCTTATTTTTGCATCTGTGACCTTCACCATGAGACTTTGCAGATCTTCCCACTAGAGGTGGAACCTGCTTCCCTGCTCTTGAGTTAGGGCTGACTTGCTTTGATCAATGAGATGTTAGCACATGTGATGCAAACAGAGGCTTGAAAGCTGCTTGCATAGTTGGGCCTCCCCCTTTGCATTTCTGCTGTCACAAGAAGAATGTCCCCTTGCTAGCTGCTACTCCTCCAGCTGGGATTGTAGAAGGAACACACATGGGGCAGACTTGAGCCCAGCTCAGACAGAAACCAAGCACAGATGGAGCCACAGCTTGAAGCAGACACCAGGTCAAGCCCAGCCTACATCAGCTGATTGGCATCCATGCTACTGACCTATGAGCACGAGAGTACATGCTTATGGTTTCATACGGCCGAATTCTGGGATGATTTGTTGTGACACATTGTTGTGGAAATACCTGACTAATACAGCCTTGATTCTTACCCCTGCCTCTCCCCCAACCCCCATCCCCTATGCCCATCAGGTACTGAGTAAGGGAATGGGAGGAGACAGTTGAAGGAGTTCAGGTTGTGGCTTCAGGGTAGAAAAGTACGATTAGACCAGTGAAGGGTCTCTGGGAAATGGAGGGGTGAACTCATGACCAGAAGAGCAGTCTCTAGTCAGTTGTGGTAGAGTTGCCAATTTCCATAAGCTGGCTGGGAATGAATACAATTTACAGTGCACCACAGCATCCTTGGGTGTGGCGACACAGGTGAAATACGCTAAGGAGGAATGTCCACCAGGCAAGGGGGTATAGCTCAGGGGCAGAGCATTTGACTGCAGATCAAGAGGTCCCTGGTTCACATCCGGGTGCCCCCTGCTGCCACTTAGCTGTGGGTTCTCTTTTCCTGATATTAGGCTTGCTTGTCATCCTCACCACTGTCCTTCCTATAGCTTGTGTCAGTTTTCTCAGGTGACTTCATTTTGCTGGCACAAGTCATGGTCAATTCGCCAATAACCTGCATGTGTTTCAGAAGTTCTAATTAGCTGCTCTTCTTTGAAGTTTATATTATGGCAGGACAGGCTGAATCAGAGGTCACCCAGTCTGACTTGGCATCAGAATTACTGACAGATCTTATCAAAAATACCGATTACTCCCTAGAAATTCCAATTTAGTAGGACTGAGGAGGAATCAGAGAACTTCTACTTTTGTGGGTCGTTTGGGGCATAATCACCTGTTAACACCGTTCTAACATCCAATAATTCTAAGTGGCTGGAAAATTGTTTTGGAACCTACAACAACTTGTCATTCTATACAACATCCCAGTGGGAAGCATCAATGACATTCAAGCTAGTGCCTGCCTTCAGTCCATCACTGAGGGCATGTGGCGTGCTGAGCTGCAGGCATAGGCAGTGGCCAGGGATGTAGAGGTGGGAGAGTGTGGGAAAGGTGGGGGAAGTTAGAATGAAGCTGTGGGCATGGTAGGAGGGTGACCAATCGCAATGGCACAGTCAGCCAGGGGTAGTGGCAGGCCATGAGTGATTACTCGACTCCCTGCTTTAAAGTTCAGAATTGAAGCATGTTCAAAGCAACACTAGTTGTTTTTGAGTAAAGCATTTGATTGACAATCCACAGGTCCCTAACTCAAATTCATATGTTCCCTAACTACCCTAATTTCTTCCCATACTGACCAAGGTATTCAAACACAGTTTCCTTTCACCTCCTGAGGCCCCTGCAGCTGACTCTTCCTGCAAGGAGGACGAGAGGGTAAGGAGGAGGTCTGTTTGTCCCATGCTACTCTCTACTTTCCTGCTGCCCCATGTGACCTGCCCAGATCTGCTCTGCAGGCCTGATCAGTCTTATCTTGCTTTTCTTTGGTGAGCATTTCTCTTGTGTTTTCTTTTTTTTTCTTCCTATTCTTCCCCACCTTGTGAACCCTCTGTCCACATTTTGAGGATCCCCAGTTGTGTGAGGCACAGTGGAAGACATGGCTCTGCTTGCAGCCCCCAAAGCTGAAGAAAAAAGCCACTTTCTCTTTGTCTTCCTGGCACTTCTGGCCACCCAGTGCCACCAACTGACATATGCATGAAGACTGAGTGACTTGTAGAGGCAGAGACAGCTTAGCATTCATTCCCGGGCTGGCAGAGCTCAGGAACCGTCTGGCGGCTCCCTAACCAGTGTGACTTCCTGAGAGCCAGGCTGCCTGGGTCTCCTTGGATCCCCACTGCTTCAGAAGCCTGGGCTCCCTGACACATAGACAATGGCCGTCTCATCTGTTTCACTGAACAGAACCAGTTTTGTAATGATGTACCTAGGTAGATATAAAAATTGCAATTGAAGAGGGTTGCAGAAAAAGGATCCTAAAGAAAATGGGGTGAGTGTAGGATGGACTTTCTGTCATGACTGGGATTGCAGAAAGTAGAAATCCAGTTGATTGTTTAGGGTTGACAATCTGGGAGCCCAAGGGTCTCAGGGATAAAGTAACTGAGTAATTGATCACCCGGATTCAAGGCTGCTTACTCACCTGGTAGGTATTCAATGGCTGCTTATGGCTGGTGTTCATTCTGATTAGTCAGTGTCTGTGCTGTAGCTGTTGTTAAATATTTCAAGTGTCACTTCTTGTTGGAATAAAGTTCCCACTGAAGGACAAAACTTTTAGAGACCAGCTGTTGTTACAGAGCAGTAAGAAGGGCCCAGCCGAGTCTGACAGCATTGGGAAGCTCAAAGACATACAATGGAAGGCTCAGATGTCTACAATGCCTTTCCAGACACAGATGGAATGTGCAGATGTCCCCACGACTACACCAAAACACTCAGCTCTTGCTGCTGAATAACTGAGATTGCTGAAAAATGAAAAGGCAGAATTGCCGATCTGCAATTCTTGTTGGTTTCACATTTCCCCGTCTCTTGTGTTATGAATTGCTACTTCAGTGATAGCTGCAGGGAATTTTTGGAAGATGTCAGGAGAACTTATTAAGCTTGGAAGAAGTTGCTACACTGTACTCTCACATTAGCCTTTGTTGGGATATTTTTCTATTCCTGAGATAATGGTGCCAGGGAGGATAAAATGCTTAAGTTCAATGGTTCTCCCTGATTAGTTAACAAGAACACTAGGGAATGGGTTCTACCTAATTCTACCAAATTCTACCTACGTGTGTGTATATATATATTTCTATATTTCCAATAATCCAGAAAGTTTTTTTCTAACAGTTAACTCGTGCACACATACACATTTGATATTTCTCATTTTGAGTGTCTATAGTAGCCTATCCTTTCTGCTTGTTATCCAAAAATAAGTTGAACTTTGTGATAAGAGAAACAGCCTTGGCACTAAGTGTTTCTAGAGTTTATTGGTTTTATTATTTCCAATAAGTCAACTTTTGGTTTTATTGCTTTTCTCTGACTGTATGATTGTTTTTTATTCCATTGATTTCTCCTCTGATGTTTGTTATTTCTTTTTAATTTAAGATTAAATTGTTGGGTTTTTTCTCGATATTTAGATATAAGCATAGATATAATGCTTGTTAAAACTCATACTCTTAGTTGAAGAAAAGAAAAAAGACTGAATATCAGTTATCTGATACTCAGTTATCAGTTATCTGATATAGGAAAAATAAGGCTAAATATCAGATAATCTGATCAGTTAACAGTGTGAGTTTCAGCCGGGTGTGGTGGCTCATGCCTATAATCCTAGCACTTTGGAAGCTGAGGCAGGTGAATCACCTGAGGTCAGGAGTTCGAGACTATCTTGGCCAACATGGCGAAACCCTGTCTCTACTAAAATACAAAAATTAGCCGGGCATGGTGGCACATGCCTGTAATCCCAGCTACTTGGGAGGCTGAGGGAAGAAAATCGCTTGAACCTTGGAGGTGGAAGTTGCAGTGAGCCGAGATCATACCACTGCACGATGGGAGCGAGACTCCATCTCAAAAAACAAACAAACAAACAAAAAAGAGCATGAATTCATGACTTTACCTGTGCCACATGAATTTTGATTTGTTATATCTTTGTTAACATTTGGTTCAAGATACTTTCTAATTTCTATTTTGATCTCTTCTTTTGCTTATAGGTTATTTGGAAGTGTATTGTTTAGCTTCCAAGAGGCTGGGGATTTCCTAGTTATTTCTGTTTCTCGTAACCTAGCCTAATTCAGCTACAATATGGTCTGAAAACATTCTCAATGATTTCAATCCTCAAATTTGTGGCAACTTACTTTATATCACCAAATATTGTTAACTTTGATAAATGTTCTGTGCGCATTAAAAATATAAAATGTACTATTGTATGGTGCACTGTTCATTATATATCAAATAGGTCATATTTTTTGGTTGTGTTATTCAGATTCTTCATATGCTTACCAACATTTTATTTGCCTGTTCTATTAGCTACAGAAAAAGGTGTGTTAAAATCTGCCACTATGATTGAGGATATGTCTATTTCTATTTTTAGTTCTATCCATTTTTGTTTTATTTATTTTCACACTATATTTTTGGGTGCATTCAGATTTGGGATTATAATAGCTTCCTGCTGGATTGACCTACTTATCATTTTTAAATATCCCCTTTATCTGTAGAAACTCTAACCAAGTTAAAGTCTATTTTGCATCATATTAATATTGCTATACTAGCCTCTTTGGTTATTGTTGGTATGGTATATTTTTATTTATACTTTCACTTTCCACTATAAGTGACCTTATGCTTAAGCTTCATCTAAGCAACTTGTAGTGTGGTTTTGTTTTCTCATTCAGTCTGAAAATTTTATATTTTAATTGGAGTTTTAAATACTTTTATATTATTTAAAGTAATTGGGTTATTTACTTTCACCACGGTAAAAATAATGTTTCATGTCACCTGGCTCCCATAATTTCTTTTGGCAAAGCATCTGTTAATTGTAAAATCTGATTTTTTTTTTTCCTTACAGATTGCTTTTCAGATTTCTCTCCCTCTCTCTCTCACTCTTTTTTTTTTTTTTTTGAGATGAAGTCTCATTCTGTCACCCAGGCTGGAGTGCAGTGGCACGATCTTGGCTTACCGCAACTTCCACCTCCTGTGTTCAAGTGATTCTCCTGCCTCAGCCTCCCAAGTAGCTGGGATTACAGGCATGTGCCACCAGGCTTGGCTAATTTTTATATTTTTGGTAGAGATGGGGTTTCACCATGTTGGCCAGGCTGGTCTTGAACTCCTGACCTCAAGTGATCCACCCACCTCAGCCCTACCAAAATGCTAGGATTACAGGTGCAAGCCACTGCGCCTGGCCTCTTCCTGTCTCTTTAAAAATCAGTTTTATGATAACGTATCTAGACATGGTTTCTTTTGGTTTTGTTAGTATGTTTTGTCTTCTGTCTTTTCCTCCATCACCTACAGACAGTGTTACTGTTCTCCTTTGTTTTTATTTCCTTTTGACTAACTGAATTTCTTAAATAAGTGGGTTGATGTTTTTCATTAGTTTTAGAAAATGTTTGTCAACTATCCTTTCACATCTTGATTTTGCTTCATTCACTTTCTTACCTCTTTTTGGAATTTCCATGACATGTAAGAACTTTTAACTGTTTCCCATTTATATTCTGTTTTTCTCTTCTTTTCATCCATTATGTATCTTTCTGTGCTTTGGTCTAGATATTTTTCTATTGATTTGTTTTTCTGTTCACTAATCCAGTGGTCCAGTGTGACTAACTTTCTGTTAAATGCATGTATTAAAATTTTAATGTTAGATATTATAATTTTTATTTTAGAATTTCCTTTGAATTTTTTCTTACAAATTAGAATGTGAAATTCTCCACACTTTTCTCACGTTTTTTCTATGTTCCTGGTTTCCTAAATATATTATCAAATTTATTTTAAATTCTATGATGTCTAGATCACTTGCTTCTACTGTCTGTTTTTCTCTTGGTTTTGTTCATATTTCTCTGACTCTTGATATACCTAGTAATCTTTATTGAATGCCAGACATTGTGTATTAAAAGAATAAAGGCTCTCAATAAAATTATTGTCTACTAGACAAAATTCACCCTCCTCCTCCTCCTCCTTCTCTTCCTGCTCCTCCTGCTCCTCCTCCTCCTCCTTCTTCTGCTTCTGCTTCTTCTTTTTTGAAAGAAGGCAGAATGGAGGGCTGATGATTTTAAACCAGTAAGGAAATGAGTGGTCTTTCCTGCTAAGAAAAATGAAAATGTAATTTTGGTAATCATCCATCTGTGGCTTGTCCCACTTTTTGAGTGCTGGCCTAAGAGGTTTGCAATAAAAAACCTGGCAGGTCTTTGTCTTCTCAACTCTGAAATACAGAGAAATCCTCTCTTCTTTTTAGAGAGTTTGGGTTTATATTTCTAGATTCTTGCTTCATGGAGCTTCATAACTCAGTAATTTTCTTTAAGTGTGAAACCAGCTGTGTATTTAAGGGCTCCAACATCTCCATTTTTATGCTCCAGCATGGTACAGCTGTCAAAAGCTCCTCTGGTGTTCCTATTTCCTGACACCTGTATGCTGGTGCCAACATTGGGAGCTCAGCCTCTAGTTGGGCTTAGAATTGGCAAGTGTCCCAGAGAAACAGTGGCTGCAGATCCTCAGTGTCAATTCACTACTTTCTTCAGGGCTTTCACTCTCTCCTTGTGTATTCTTTCCCCTTTCTCTACCCCATGAATTTCCATCTTCTTAGTACCATGAAATTGTTATAAATTCTGTTCTTTTTCCCAGAAATTTTCCTTAATTTTATAATCTCTTGCCCTATATAGTTTTAGAATTCTGAAAATGTCTAGAGGTAAAAAACAGCTATATGTTTAATGTCCCTCAAGTCTACAGTCTTGTCACAGCAACCCTGAGTGACCACCAAAAGTTTCACTGGGTTCCCAGTACCTCAGCAGCAGCCCCAAGCTTGGACCTAAGGCAGATTATCAGCCTGCACCCAAGATTGAAAAATGTTCCCAGCTAAA
The DNA here is from genome assembly GCF_007565055.1 of Rhinopithecus roxellana. Taxonomy (NCBI): domain Eukaryota; kingdom Metazoa; phylum Chordata; class Mammalia; order Primates; family Cercopithecidae; genus Rhinopithecus; species Rhinopithecus roxellana. The sequence goes on from NC_044554.1 coordinate 107,772,525, forward strand.
ATGTGACTGCAGTCCATCAACTCACTTCCAAAAGGTTCTCTCCTCTCTGGAATTTTAGTTCTTCTAGTCCTTGCTGCTTCTGCAACTCTCTGATGCTTTTAAAATGTGAATTGCCTTTTTAAACTGGCTTTTCTAGCTCTCTTTGGCATGACACAAACTCCTTCATCCTATCTGAAAGAAAATTATACAAACGTGGTTTTAAGAATTATTTTGGGTAGAAATAGGAGAGCAACAAGTGAAAATGTCTGATGATAAAACTGAATTCCTTAGCCCCTATTTCCTTTTTTATTTTTAGGAAAGGAGTAGGATTATTTCTAAGTGAATATAGGAGGACAAAGAAATGGAAAGCCTGATAGGAGACCACCAAGCGACTGGTGATTAGCTGAACTTTTCCCCCAGGAAGAGATTTGGTTCTTAACTCTAAGTTTGGATGAATAGGCATCAAAATACCAACATTTGTTTAGCTTGTGGCATTATAGGTAATTTTACTTTTTTCTTGATGCTTATTTGTGTTTCCCAATTTTTTTTTTTTTTTTTTTTTTGAGGCGGAGTCTCGCTCTGTCGCCCAGGCTGGAGTGCTGTGGCTGGATCTCAGCTCACTGCAAGCTCCGCCTCCCGGGTTCACGCCATTCTCCTGCCTCAGCCTCCCGGGTAGCTGGGACTACAGGTGCCGCCACCTCGCCCGGCTAGTTTTTTTTTTTGTAGTTTTTAGTAGAGACGGGGTTTCACCGTGTTGGCCAGGATGGTCTTGATCTCCTGACCTCGTGATCCGCCCGTCTCGGCCTCCCAAAGTGCTGGGATTACAGGCTTGAGCCACCGCGCCCGGCCATTCCCAAATTTTTAATCTTTGTAGTATGTAATTTTACATACTGTTAAATCCTGTGAGGCACATTAGAGAGATTCAAAGAAGTTATATTATTAGTATTTATGTTGAAAGTATATTTCCTTGATAATCCAAATAATAAATTATTGCCCCAAGAATAAAACACTCCAGGGCAAAACCCCTTTGGGTCCCCTCCCTTATATGGGAGCTCTGTTTTCACTCTATTAAATCCTGCAACTGCACACTCTTCTGGTCTGTGTTTGCTACGGCTCGAGCTGAGCTTTTGCTCACGTCCACCGCTGCTGTTTGCCATCATCGCAGACCCGCTGCTGACTTCCACCCCTCCGGATCTGGCAGGGTGTCCGCTGGGCTCCTGATCCAGCGAGGTGCCCATTGCCACTCCCGATCGGGCTAAAGGCTTGCCATTGTTCCTTCACGGCTAAGTGCCCAGGCGCATCCTAATCGAGCTGAACACTACTCGCTGGGTTCCACGTTCTCTTCCATGACCCACAGCTTCTAATAGAGCTATAACACTCACCGCATGGCCCAAGGTTCCATTCCTTGGAATCTGTGAGGCCAAGAACCGCAGGTCAGAGAACAAAAGGCTTGCTGCCATCTTGGGAGCAGCCTGCCCCATCTTAGGAGCTCTAAGAACAAAGACCCACCAGTAACATTTGGTGGCCTGTATGGGGATTCTCCAAAGCGGTGAGTAGTATCAGACTACTTTTGATTGCTATTCTATCCTATCCTTCCTTAGAATTGGAGGAAAATGTCAGGCACCTGTCAGGTGGTTAAAAACGATTAGCGTGGCCACTGGACTAAAGACTCAGGTGTGAGGCTTACTGGGAGAAGGCTTTCTAACAACCCCCAACCCTTCTGGGTTGGGAGTAATGGTCTGCCTGGAACCAGCTTCTGCTTTCACAGTTTTTGTGGGAAAGCCAAGGGTTGACTAGAGGCAGAAAGCTGTCGTCCTGAACTCTCAGGTTGGTCAATCGAGATCACGGCGCAGCCAGAAGTCTCTACTTAACAGTCGCCCACACATGCGCCCCTACCTCTCCTTCTGACCCATACCTCCTGGGTCCTGACCATGACTTTCTTGAAAGTGTAGCCCCAAAATTCTCCTTACCTCTGATTCTACTTCCTCCAATCCCTGCCTCCTAGATACTAATGCTTCAGCCTTTCACTTCCTCTCCCAAGTATTAGAGCAGGTTGTATCTCCAAAGAGATCGAAGGAAGCTCTGTTGTGTCCTTAGGCACCTAGGCTATGAACCCAGGGAGTCTTGTCCCTGGTGTCCCTTCCAATTTAGGCATACAGTTTTTGACATGGGCAGTTACGTGGCACCCATTCCCCACCACCCTTGCCAGGACCTTAGAACTGATAACACAGTACTTTAACAACTGAAACTGGGTCTACAACAACATAGTAGATCAGGATAAAAATGAATTGAGTAAAAAAATATTCCTATAGTGGCAAATGGGGGCAACGAGCAAACATCCTTCC